>NW_020799101.1:25112531-25136235 GCF_003259725.1 Athene cunicularia | reverse complement strand
CCGCCAGCGCACGACGGCGGAGGCGGAGAAATGGCGTCGCCCGCCCCGCCGGAGGCCTGCCCGGGCTCTCCGTGGGCACGGCCGCAGCGTTAGGCTGCCGCGGGACGCCGTGCAGCGGGAAGGGCCGAGCAGCCCGCCGGTGAGATGCGGGAGCGTGAGCCACGCACCGGCCCGGGGTTAATCCCTGCAGCCGGTGATGCGTTTGCACTGTGGGGGGGGAAGGTGTGTGGCTGCCGGGCGTAGGGTCACTGCCCAGCTGCCTCTTGCATTGTTTCCTCCTGCTCTGAAGCGGCTTTCCTCAGTAACCGTGTGCCCTCTGCTCCTTCGCCTTTCACCCTGCGCTACAGGTACTAAAGATGGGCCGCCGAGCCCGCCAGGACTTCTTTCCAGATGAAAATCTCAGCAGGAAGAATTCCTCGTCTGCTTCTCTTGGAGAGGTGGGTGTCAGGAAACCAGTCTGTAAGCCTGCTGGTGTCTCCAGGGGAGGAATTTTCGTTTCTTCTGAGACTCTTCCCCACATCATATGCTCTGTCCTTTGAAGTTTATCCTTAGAGTTGGGACTTAGGTGATTGCCCTGTCCCTTTCCTGGTGTTGCCCTCTGCATGATAGGTAGTTTTCACACAGGGTCACACCTGGGACTATGGTTTCTTACGTGTGAGGAGGTATGGAGAATAGCATCAATCAGGACTTGAGGCCTCTCCCTCCTGTACACACCTATCTTCCATGGGAATTAAAATATGAGCAGGCACATAATTCTGTGACCAGTTTTACCACCATCTATGGTAGGTAGCAAGACAGAGTACAGGTAAGCAGATACCTTACATTTGCACTTTGCTTTTGCTAGAGTACAGTATCTGAGATAGTCAGTATGAAGTTTATATAGTGGCACTCTTTTTCCTTTCCTCCATGCACAGGCTACAGAGGCCATGCTGGGAGCTAGTTTTGCAGCATCTGAGACTTTGTCTTGTGGGTAATAATATGCAAACTCAGTTATCCCTTGGCTTTGGAGAAAAACTTCTGTTCAGAGTCTGCACTGTCAGTACATCTTCAAAAAGCAGAAGATGGTCTGGAACCCTTCTTTCACAGGAGAGTAAGGCAACAACCTCCAGTACCCAGAAAGATGAGATCTTAACCCTTTCAATTCACTTGCTTGCTTAGGGCTGCAGAATGCTCAAATTCTACATGGAAGTTTGCTCTCTGATATTAGTGTGGCTTCTCCACAGGCATATCCTTCTGGAAGGACCACCTATCAAGAAATGACATACAGATTTTGCTCCCTGACACTTTCAGATGGACAAAAGGGCCATCAGACTTGCATCTTACCGACAGCGATACTTGCTTAAAAGAGATGACACTTATCTTTCTGTGCTGCCAGTAGTGGTCTCCAGCATACCATACTCCTGGCTTCTTTAAATTGCAGAACTACTTTGCCCTGTTGGCCACCCTGGCATCAACTGTGCTTCAAGCTACTGTACTCAGAGCCCGGGGACCTTCTGTCTTGGGACTGGCTACTCCTTGATCCTCTGTGCCATGACAAAATTACTGTTACCTTGAGTAGTTATGTTCCAACCCATCTGTGCTGAAACACTATTTTGTGGGGGATATTTTCTTGGAGTCCCTGTGGTGCTGTTGAAAATACACTGTTACGGCTTAGCTTACAATAACACCTTGTAGAACAGGCTTTTTTTCTGGAGAAAGTATACTCTTTTCTCTTAATAGGCATAATGGAGAATCATCTTCAGCCTATGCAGTCCCCCATCCCTGGGTATGCTTACAGGAGTTCAGCAGGGCTTCCATGAGAGTGTTTGCAGAACGCGTAATTTAAGAAGTTGAAATAACCATGGGCCTCATAGGTAAAGAAGGTCTTAAAGAAAGCAGCTGGTGGTTTAAGTGGGTGTAATTGTTGGTTAGCCTCCAGATTAGGGTGGCTCACTGTCAGATTGTTCTCTTACTGGGGAACTGGCCGTCTTAGTTCATGGACTGATTCCCTGGTTAGAAAGAGACCAGGGCGTGATGTAGGGGTACAGCTGACTGTAACTTACTGCAGTTGTACTTTGTGTGTCTCACATCACAGCCATTGTAATAGCTGGGGAGAGATCATAAAGGCTCCAGTCCTTGGGCACTCCTGAAGAGGGCTAAGAAATAGTTATGATCTTCAGTTTGAAAGCAGTGAGCTTTTCAGCAGCAGAAGGGTGAGGCCTTCCACGCCTTACAAGATTCAGATATGTTATTACTGGATCTTAACCACCAGGAAGAACTGTTTGTGTCAATATTCTCCCTTCAGACAGTTCTTTGTTGCTGAATGTTGCTGTTAACTGAAAACCTTGGAGCTACTGAAGAAGAGACAAAATCCACTGTAAATAATTCTCAGCCTTTTCTTTTGCTCCAGAATTAGAGTCTTCTCATACACGATCATATTTGATACCAAAGTGAGCATTTAATATAACTAATACTGTTTTTTCCTTCACCCTAGATTGGCAATCACCTTTCACTTTTCTGGAAGCCTGGCCTTGGCTTGCCTCCAAGTGGTGGGGTCAGCTGTTACAATGGATGTCTCATTCAGCCATCTGGTCATCTTGAAAACTTTTCAAGGAACCTTCCCAAAAGAAATGCAAAATAAAAACCCCCAGTACTTTTTTCTGGAACTGGCAGTAGTGGAGGAGGCCTCATGTAATTAATTTCAGCACAGGAGGTTTTATTCTTATTACTGGTTTTGAAGACAGAGGGGTTTGTCTTAGACCTTTACCATATTCCCACCTTTGTGTGCAGTTTCACATTCAGGATGGTGATTCTGCCCTCAGTAGTTCCTCAGAGTTGTAAAACTGTTGTAAGATTCACCTTGACTTTTTTTTTAAATTCCTTGTCAATCTACCCAGTTTCCACCCAGCTCAAATTTCTGGTATGAACATACTATTTGTGCTACTGTTCAGATCTTTTCATGACACTGAGAACCATCCAGGAACTGTTTTTCAGTCAGAGCAGCTTCCTTGAAGGAAGCAAAAGGTACTTCTCTATGTTTCAACATTTGGGCTTATTACAAGGAAATTCACTTCGAGGGGTGAACAACTCATTTAGCATAATTTAAAAGTCTTTGTTTTGAAGTCAATGGGCAAATCATCTGACTTGGAGCATAGATTTTATCAGATTACTGCCGATCTTTCCTTGACCTGGACTCTGTCTTCCAAGAGAGACTCCAAACAATGGTATATCTCCTCAACTGTGTGTCTTCTCTCACAAATGTCTTACTAAAACCTCCTTCCCTAGGGCACAACTGCAATCTCTTGTGCCTTGTAGCCTAGCATACTTCCCCCAAGCTATATGAAAACAGCACGATATCTTAGTATATTTTCAGTGCCTGTTGCGTGTATGTATTTCCCACAAGAAGTCTCTTAACTGCAGTGGTCTATCTGTAATTCCTCTGCTCAAATCTCTATTAATTCCCATGCCTGTGTGGAAATATCTGTGTTATTTTCAAATTTAGACCTCTGATTTGTCTCCTCAAGGGTCTCACTAAGGGTCACAAAGCTCACAGTCTGCCATCTGACATGCAGAACATTCCTGCCTTTTCAGAAGTACAAGTACTAACAAACAACACTGCAGCTTTGTATTATTTCATGAGGCAAGAAGGAACATGATTATTTGCTGTAATTGGTGCAGTCAGCATCCTCCTACAGCAATGGCTGTGCGTGTTCCTGGCCTTTAGAGCTCTTTGGCAAATCGGCAGGCGCTTCTTGGGCACCCAGGGGAATATGCTGTAAATGGGAATTCCTAGAGATAAATCTGCTTGCTACATGCCAGAATTCTGCATTTCAAACATTCATTTTCAGAGGGGTAGTGTATCCATTTTTCCATTGGGAGGCCTTTCCCATCCCCTGGCTTGATGTGTTACTTTTTACTCATCTTGATGCTATCAAGTTTCTGACAAAATGGGACAAACTCAAGCTGGTCGTGTTATTTGTATAATGGGAGGGGCAGATCATATAATGAGATCTGTTGAAGACCTTTGCTGTCCTATCCTACCAGGACTTCTGGACACTTTTATAGTATAAAAGTCAAACCTTTTTTCTGGCTCTACATCACTGCATCCAACAGCCTGAGTACTGGCTTCATGACATCCACCAAAAGAAGCTGTTTGGACAGGTTCGGAGCTCTTGAGGAGATTGATTTAGAAAGCTGAGTGGAAAAGACTTTTTTTGGAAATATATCAGCAAATTTTTCCTTTTCTGTCTTGCCTTCCTCTAGGCAAGAGTGAACAAATTGCTGTTCCATAAGAAATTGGTATGAAAAAATACTGTAGTGTTATCCTGCTCCCACAGTCTGTTTTCTCTTCATCCAGTGACAGGATTCCCTTGGGACCTTGTTCAAGACTTCCCTGGTTTCTGCCTCTTACAGTCTCAATATGATGTTGTTGGCATCTATCTCTCTGACAGCACTTGGTAGATCCTTTGAGTGGAGACTGCTTTAATAGGCAATATGTCAGCCTAAAGGCTGAGGGTTTTCCAGGCTATGTCGAGAATATTTCCACACAGGTTGGATGGGATCGGTTTCATTTTATATCAGGGTTTGCCCAAAAATCATCTAATTTCTGTGCATGTTCTCTTCCTCGCATTTCACCAAAGCCTGCGGAAAGGCTCAGTGCTTCCTCTTCTGAAAGTATGTTCTTTGGTTGTCCTACCTGATATTTGTAAGTTTGCCTATGTAGTTGTGGTCCTTGGGTGATAATTAAAAAGTGAGCATTTCTGTGCTGTAAAAAATACCTTGTTCAGGATAAATTAATGTAGTCAGATAAAAGCTTGGGCCACCTCCACTGCATATGAGAAGGATGTTCCCACAGGTGAATTTTGCAAAGCAGTTAGTTGGACTTCCACCACCCTGCTTACAAACACTTCTGGTGGTGATTCTTTAGGCTGACATGCAGGCATCATTTAAATAGGACTTGGTTATCTAACCCAAGTGAATAAACAACTGCAAATCAATTGCTGAGGGTGAAATCCACATGGAAGATTGCTCAAAGAAGTGGTTATTTAAATGCTTTTTCAACATGTGTTGTCCCTCTGGATTTCCTTCCATGCTGCTGTGAGTCTTGTACCACTTGAGATCCATACATCTAGAGGAGCTTAAGTGTTGTTGGGACCCACAGAAGCCTTTCTGCTCTTGGGTATTGGAACAAGTGGGTCCCTGACTGACAGATACACACTTCCAGCAGATTTTACCATTGTGCAAATTTGATTCCATTTATGCTGCTCAGTGATGAGGACACTGCTGTACCCCAGCTGCCCTAACCTGCATGTAGCCTCCATCTGCTCATGTCATGGTAAGACCATAAGACCAGATGATAGCACAGGCACTAAGTGGACTCAGATACCAAACCACTTTAATCAGAGATAGATGCAACTTCTGAATCACATGGCTTCCCTGTTCCACAGGAGAGATGATGCAGTCCAGAAGAAAATTCCGGTGGGTTAGTGTAGTGTTTCCAGCCATCCTGTGTGTACTCCTGGTGCAGGGTCGTGGGATACCCTAGACCCTCCCCTGAGTGATTATGAACACTGTCATTTCTAGGGTAGTATAAAGATTACTGGGATCTTAATTTGCCTCCTTCTTGCATTTGCTGCTTAACAACTGGCTGTTGCCACTGCTGATGCTGGCAGTCTGCTCATCAGAAAGGTTCTCAACCAGTTTGCAGCTTTCACAGTGATTAACAGGCTGCTTTCCTTGAGTTACTCATCTACCCCATTGGGGAGTTAGAAGTCGTCTCTCACACCAAGCTACTCCCTTATAGTATAAGGTTACTCAGAGTTCGTCTACTAAAGCTAATGCTCTTGTCAGCTATTTCTATCTTGTGCTAACTGCTGCAGCTCCTGCTTGCAGAGGAGGATCTGAGTTTGCATTGAGAAACAGTAGCTCCTGAAAAAAGGGCTGCAGCCTGCTACAATATATAACCCCTAGTATGACTGGTCCAACATAATTTCTGGTCTCTGACATTGTTGCAGAGCCTACCCATACAAATCTCTTAGCATCCTGCACACTTGAGTAATTTGGGTTTTCTCATGCTATAGGGAGAAGGAACTAAGTCTATTCTCTTCTTGGTCTCATTTGTATTTTTTGTCTTTAGTATGTATTTCAAGGTCTGATTGCTGGCAGATTTTCCTGCCACTGCAGTCAGATAGACCTGCTTATATATCACACTTGGTATATGCATAAGTGACTCTGGATATAAAATTTTACAACGCTGGGATTAACTTCGTTCAAGTGAATAAGGTTGTAAGGCATGTGCTGCAGGACAGCCATTCATGTCAATCTTCAAGCTATTTTGTGCAGGATTCCATAGTTTTTCCTTTTAACTTCTTTCTCTCTTTTTCCCTCCTGATCCTTCTAGGATGAAGACCCTGAGAAAAAGGTTGACCATGTAAGACTAGAGGCTTTCTAGGCAGATGCTGGCTCCTCTGAAGGGGACTTGTAGGACTAGCCTATTCATGTGTCTGGAGACTACCTTAAGAGCAGACTCTTGTGTTGGTGAATACGACAGAGTTTGCTTCAGATGCAGTACCTTTCCTGCATCCTCTGTTGCTATTGCTGACGGGTTTTTTTATTACCTTTGTAACAGCTGCTCTTATCAGCTGCTGCATCTTGTTCTGAGGTCACATGTATGTGTGGCCATTGGAAGATACTCTTATTTTCATTTAAAAGTCAGGGCAGCAATTAGCTAATAGAGTACAAAACCTAACTGAGCCTAGATATGCTGTGCAATATGTTTAGTTTGCTCCAATAACATGAAAACTTGTCTTCAGGAGTTATGAAGTCTTGCTGGTACCCCAGAGGAGAAGGCCAGCCAGTAGTAACAAGGATGTGTGCCTTTGTATTTTCTATGTCTCTTTATTGCACCAGCACTGGCATGCTCCTATCTGTGGTTAATAGGATGGCATAGTGCTTCTTACCAGGCTCCTGTTATACAGAGAAAAGGAATACACATATCCTTTCTCATCCTGCAGCAAAGCTAAAATACATCTTGGCATTCATTTGGCATTGGAAGCTAGGGTGGTGCTGTTCACAGCAACCTGAGAACTAGTACCTGTTTCTGTTAAAGTCTTCAGGCTAACTGTCTTGTACTCTTCCTAACCATGGAATTGGTGCTGCCCAATTTTTCCTGGATGCAGTTGCTCTCTGTATGTGTTAGACAATTCAGGCACTGTCTCCCATACTTTTAATTCTTTCAGCTGAAGCACCAGCCCAGTACTAGTAGCATAGTAGATTAATTAGTGAACTTTAAAGCCCAGAAAAGAAACTCTTACCATTCATCTCATTAATTCTGGCCTCAGAAGGGTATGCTCATCACGAGGAGTCAAGACTATTCAGATTAGCTCAGTTTTCTCTTGGTAGTACTAGAGATGGTATTGTAGGAATGATCTACTGGGTTTATTGGTCAGTGATGGATGGTTCAGGACTGTGCCCAGAGCATTCCAGAGACCTCCCACTGAGGGGTATAGTTTTGGGGACTGATTACTCAATAGAGATTTTTCCTGATAATTGATCTAAACTTGCCTCCTGCCACCTCACTGGAACCAGTCCTTACACTCATTTCACTGGATCTGATTCCACCTCCATACAGTGCCCTAAATCATTGATTTCTAAGGTCTGCTGTACTGTGGTGGCTGGTCATGTGCCACAGGCACTTTCTTGCTCCTGGCTGCTAAATTTCATTAAAATAACTAAACTGATGTGACTCTTCCACATGAGCAGTTGTTGTTGCTTCAGGGATGTTATGCAATGGTGCCTGGCAAGGAGATTTTCCTTAGTATGAAGTGATCCCTGCTTTGAAACCCCTCTTGTTTGGATAATTTCTGCACCCTTTATTCAGGCTTACGCTCTTAAGTATCACAGTCACACTTTATAGTGTTTTTCCATTTGTAAATGCCAGTGAAGGATAACAAAATGGTTAATTGAGCGTTGAGAAATCTAATTGATGAGTAAACTGCTTGTAACTTAAAATACCATATACTTGCAAACTTCTGTTAATTGTATTGTAAGTCTCTTCCAAACCAATTATTAGTGGAACTTTATATTATAAAGTGTGATCCAAAACTTGTTGTGGTATATCCCTCCCTTAGTCATGCCTGGCCAAGCTGAAATACTTGGCTTCTTGAATCATTTGTCTGAAGTTGGCCCCTTCGTCCCCCTGATGGCTCATGTAACCCTTCTCTGAACTCCCTTTGGGCTGTGCTGAGTGTTACAATCTGAACTCTTCCTGGATTTAGTCCCTTTCCTTTTGCTGTGCTCAAGATACTTTGTGGCTGCCTGGATACTAGCAAAGAGCCCCATCAGGGCTGTCGATGTGCAGGTACCTGCTGAAGTCCTGCCCTCCAGCCATCTGCCTGCTCTGAGACTTGTTTTGCATCGCCTGGCAAACCACTCATCCTGGATCTGAATTTTTGCCAGTTGAATCACTCATTTGGCTGCACCTTCCAAGGCTGCCTGGGACATTTAGCCAAAGGCTGTAAGGCTGATCAATGGTATAATAAAGGGTGTATCCTAATATCTCAGTTAATTTGCAGAGGCAGAATAGGCAGGAGGAGTTATGAACATGACTGTGAGCCAAGATTCTGTTGGGTTGGCTTCCTGGCTTTGCCATGGATTTGTTTTGGGGCCTTGGAGAAGTCTCTCTTCTAGTTAGCTTTAGTCCCTCTCTGAAAGGACAGCTAGAGCTTTATGCAGAAGAACTGTGGGGATTCCCTACATGTAGATACACAGGGGGATTTAGATGTCTTATCCTCATAGTAAAATCCACAGTCTGTATTACATGCCTGTGTAGTATGTAGACAATCTCAGGATGGGCCTTGTGGATCTACTGAGGTGGTAGAGTGGCTGGGGACTGCAGTGTGTCTGAAACCCTGTCCTTCCATGGAGTTCTGGCCCCATTCTGAGAACTCTGGGGGTGCATGTTCCTGCACTAGTAGTGAGTGATCCTCATCACCATCCTGTGTTTTGTAGCCTCAGCAGTGGTGCAGGGCTTTTCCTTGCCTTTGGGGACATCCAGGGATGGTGGTGTTCATTTTGATGTTGAAGCCACACACTCTATACAGAAACTTAAAGATTAAACCCACCATCACTTTTCCAAGATGGAAGATACTGATTTTATTGTCCTCTTCCTCCTCCTGAAAGATGTATCAAGTCATGTTTCCTACATCCCTAGAGAATATTGTATGTAATGACAAATCTACGAGCTGTTCTGGGTCTGAGAAGGCTCTCAGTCCTTTCTCCTTAAGCCACTCTGCTTTGCAAATGGCACTGAAAAAAATTTTTGGGGACACAGGAAAGGATTTTGTAACTGAAAGCAACAACATTTGAGTGGGAAGACGTCTGTTCCAGTCCTAATGAGTCCAGCTGGGACCTTGTTCTCTAGTGCTTTGGTAGACATGCCATAGGTAGTCTCAAGGTGCTTCATGGACTGAGGGGGGGAAAGCACCTGATTTCTGACTCTTAGCTAGGTGGATGGTGACCTCTGTGGCTCTACACTATTCAAAGTTCAAGTGATGATGTGTTGCTTTAAGGAAAGGGGATCTGAGGGTCTGACCTTTCCAGAGGCAACCGAGTCCTTCTATAATTCTAGTTCCCAGTGCTTTTAAAACAATCCAGGTGGAAAAATGGACTGTTGATTTTTAGGGTAAGATAACATGTCAGGAGCAATTGTTTGTTGGAAGAACGACTATCAAAAAAAATTAACTACCTGAAATATGAAGCCAATTGTGAACTTATGTTTCTAGGTTGGCCAGTTTGGTTGGGTTGTTTGAGTGAGTGTATTTGCATCCTAAAATATAGTGCAGAATGATGCAGAGATCCCCTGGTGAGAAGCAACGTGCACTCTACCCGGGGAGGTACCAGCTTGGTTAACAGAAGTATCTAAAGCTAGACCATTTCCAGACTCGAGCTGACTCACATGGATCCTGCTTGCAGGTGTGTCTGCACCTGTGGTGTAGACATGGCCTGGGGCTTGATATGATCAGGGCCTTTAATCAGAGCGGTATTTTCCTGACCCAGTTCTTACCCTCGCACAGTGGTTGGCACCTAGCTCCAAACTCTCATTCCATTGTCTGGTCTGGATTTGTGCAGCAGCCACCCCCACCAAGTGCTCTTCCTCACATCCCCTGAAACTTAGAAACATGCAGCTGAGGAGACCAGCACTGTCTGCACTCAGCTGGATGCTTTCTGGGGGACCTTATTTGTATAAAAATAATCATGGTGGTTTAGGTACTGTCCAGCCACTCTTAGGTCAGCGAGTTCATGACCCAAGAAGTTTAGAATTGTGATGTCCTGTATAGCTCTTTTTGTATCTACAACTTGCGTTGCACTAAGATCTAGAGAGTATTGGCATGTGGCTGGGACAAAGACTTCCTATTCCCAAAGACCTTACAGTCTGCCTGTGTTGTTTTTTTCTAGCATCTTGTTCTCCCCTGTGATCTTCAGCTTGTAGAAGAGACCTCACCAGGGCCTAGCTACATTCTGTATACGGCATGTTGCCAGGATTTTGCCTTCTTAGGCATGCAATTGGGAGTGAGGTGGACTGCCATTAGATAGCCCATCTCTGAGAACCTGGGAGGGTTCTCTGAGGCAGAATTTCCCATAGCTATTGCACATTGTGAATGCTCTACCAGTCGTGTGTTTTTCCTGGTCTGAGCTGAATTTGTCCCTCCATGTCCCAGAGTATCTGTCATCTGTTTGGATTCTTGCATTGTGCTAATAAACACCCTCCACCCTCCACCCTCCACCAAAAGGAACCAGCATCCAAGGAGGCCGTGGCTTTTTTACCTGCTTCCATGTTACAGGGATTGCTTTTTTCGCAGTGGTCTTCTGGTTGCTTGTAGAAATGCTGGACTCCCAGCCTGTTCCCGGGGACCGCTCAGCTGGAAATTGGCCAGATTCTCCAGGAGGAATCTAAAAAATGCAGCTGAACTTTTGTTCCCTAATTAGGCCAACTTCCCCAGAGTGAGCCCCAGCACTGCATGGCCTGGAGCTCCCCAAGGCCTTGTGCTGCCTCTCTCTCGTGCACCCCGAGAGGCAGCAGGGCAGTTATTTTCAGCTTTCTGAGGTTATCTGCTAGCCTTCTGATGACATCCACTGAAATAGCATTTCTAGTCAGCCATGTTTCCCAGCCTTTCTAGTAGTACCCTCCCTTCTTAGCTACCTTGATGTGGATTAGGGACAATCCCATCAAAAATAGTTTTATTAAAAGTTTTCCTTTTCCACACATTTATTTTATGTTTTGATTGCTCCTGGACCCACCTGAAGGCACTAAAAGAACTGTAGGAGTGGTGGAGATAGATGGGAACATGTCTAAATGGTATGTAGCACAAGGTAGTAGCAAACTGCTTGAGAGATGTTGATACCCAGGAGGGCTGGAGGGACACTGCCCTGGAGCAGTGGATTGTGAGAGGGTTCTGCCTGGTAACACCTTGCTCAGAGAATCAGATCGTTGTGTGCTGCTTCACGTTTTTTCATGCAGGGGAGAGCAGTAACTCTTGAGACAGGTTAAAGTGCCAAATACTGCAATATGACAGCTTTCCTATCAGGTGCACATGTAACGTGACTAGGTAGTTGACCATTGTTTTAGGGAACAACTTCTTGATAGCTGTTTAACAATATGAGCTGCTCCTTTACCTGCTGTGATAGATGACAGAGTATATTTAAAGACCCCTAAGAACTTTTTCTGTCTCAATAGCACTTTCCCTAGAAAAAGGAAGGTCAGTGACCATGAAGAAGGACAGTCTGTGGATGAAATGGAAATCCGGTATTTTCCACTAGGTATTTAAGACATGCAGAAGTCCCTGGAGGGGATTAATTAAAATCAGATGCGCTACTTGAACTGTCTGTGGATGTGATGAAGTGGACTAACAGAGATGGTCTATTGTTTGCAAAAAGCTGAGGTTTGCCTAGATGTGGGAATTGAACCCTTTTTGATATCACATATGCTCTGAGATTGCTATAGACTGTTAGTGTTATGTGGCTGCTTGGAAACAAGTGGGGCTATTTGACTTACAGCTTCTTAACCGGCAGCAGTCAAAACTAATTCATCAGGCCTGTTTGTGGAGATTTGCTTTTCCTCAGTCAGAGGAGCCTCAGGCAGCTTGCTGGAGAAGAGGAAACTCAAGATTGGCCATACCTCTTTTTTCTGCTTCATGGTCAATACCATGGCACATACATACTGTATAAAATCTCACAGTGCTTATATATTGGGCAGAACATAGATCACACACATTTTAGGGGATGTATTACATGACAGAAAAATTGTGTGTCCTGTTGCATGCTTGAGTCTCTGCTTCCCTGCACAGAGTGCTTGCATATTTCCAGACCTGCCTGAGAATCTGAGGGACCCAACATGTCTGTAATCTCCCTGTGTTGTGCTAGGTCCTAAAAGAAAGCTGAGGGTCTGCCTCAGCATCCAGAGACACATGGGGTAGTTGCTTCCATGAGGGAAGCAACATCCAACTAGCACCTTTAAAACTGCAGACATGATCTGACAAGTGGCCTCAAAATTTCTGCCTTGATAGGGAAGCCAAATCAGAATTCTACATCTGTCTGATAAGAAAGGGCCTAACTACTGCTTTAACGCAGAAGAGATGGAATTCAGGCCAATCATTTTTCAAAGATAAAATACTGATTATGGTGGTAGTATGAAAATGTTGGTAAGGAAGGCAGCCTCAGAAGTACTGGAAAAGTGCCATCATAAAAATCATGAACTGAATTTCTGAGAAAAAATCAAATTAAGTCCTGGACTGTGGCAACATTCCTTGAAAAAGTGAACAATCTGCAGAAACTAATGTAGAGGAAATCTCTTGGAGATAAATAACTGACAAAACTGAAGTGGAAAAGCAAACCGCAGCAAGCAAGTGGTCACAAATGCTGTGAAAGAGACTGAGCAGCAAGAGCTGAGAGAGAACACTTGTCAGGAGCTGGTGGAATCTCAGTGTTTTGGACACCAAACCATTTGGGTGTATATCTTAGCTTTTCATTTGGAAACGTACATAAAAGTCATGCACAAGTATTACACAGTAAGTACCAACAAGTTGTGATCCCAGAAAGCCTCCTGTCTTTTTCACCAAAAAGGTGTGTTACGGAGCACATTTGCTCCATTACAGAAGAACAATGTCTTCTGTTTCTGCTTTGCTCTCTCTGGGGTTGATGTTCTTCCCACTTTCTGCCTCAAGCACTTACAGCAGCAGCATCCATACCCGTCACCATATTATGGCAATGCACACACTGCATTCTCAATTGTAAATTACGCTGAGGTTTTGGAAATGTGAAAGTATATGAAGGTAAGTTTATTTACTTGACAAAAGTGCATGTGGCATGTGAGCTTATTATGGCACTTTCAAGGCAACTAACAGAGAAAAGCTATTTATTCTCAGCTGACAGTTAAAGTTGCCTTTCCTGTTGCTAGTGCTCCTGTGGGCAGTTCAGAAAGAATTACCTGATTTATTGCAAGAGGAATGAAAGACCTGTAGGTATGTGTGAGGTGTTTGTCAGGGCCTTACAGACATTCAGGGTTGCCTGGTGTCTATGATCAATGGGAGGACGTTATAACATTGGCAAGACATTGGAATCAAACCCCTAGATGCCATGGAGTCATGCCCTATGCAAGGACTGGGGCAATCATTCTCATCACCCTTTGATCTGGAGTGCCCAACTTGAGATATCTTGGGTCTGAAGGCTAGTTTTGATGATGAGGCAATTAAATTCCAGGTGCACTGGAAGCTCTGGAGATGCTGCATTTTCCCTCAGCCTTATGGCTCAGGTTCTTTGGTGACATTGTGTAACTCTTGCGCCTCTGTGAGGAGTTGTGAGGCTGTGTGTTGGGGACATGGCCTGCTGGCTATCTGGAAGATGGTGTGAGTGGAAGAGGGAGGAGGATTGTTTGCATGGGAAGGATCCATGTGGGAGGGAGTGTGTTTTTGAGGTAGGAGTGTGTGTAATGGGAATAGGGATGTTTATGTGGGCATGCACGCCCATATGTGGTGTGTTTTTCCCCTTTTTCCTGGGCTCTGGGTGTGTCCAGATCAACTGAATTCAAAATGCTCCTTTTTTGGCACTATAGCCTCTTCTCTGGTTTGGCATCTTAAGAATCTGGGGGAATCATTTAAAGATCAGAAAACTCCATTCACTTGGGCCCCTGAAGGCTTCACATTCTGTGACATGGTCATTCCAGTCGACTGAGCTCTGTCCCCTGCGGATGAGCCCATATAAGGAGGCTGTTTCCTGCATTTCACGCTCCCTGCCTGTCCCTCTGCCCTCCTGTGCTCCCTTTGCCGAAGAAAGCTGGTATTTTGGGACTGCAGCTCCTGCCTCATTCTTGCTCCCTGTTTATTTTTGGAGGATGACTATTTTTGCTCGTATCAGGGAGCTATGCAGGGTCGTGCCCCCTCCCTGCAGCAGGCAGTGGCTGCCCCTGGCAGGGTCTCTTCATTTCCCACACTCACAAACAATGCTTCTGCTTCAAGAAATAAACATGGGAGACCCCTACCATCAGGGGTTAGCTCAACCCCTTCCTCATCTGTGGCAGGAGGTAATTTGACTTTGGCTGAGGGCTGACCCCACCACACATGCAAGGTCCCCTCTGTCAAGTCAAAAATCCTCATGAGTCACGCAGCTCATTCCCGTTCTTAATAATAGCTGTGTGAGCCACCTGTCCCCCCACCATTGCTCCAGCTTAGACTCCTTTGCAGTTAACCATTTTTCCCTGTTCTGGGACATCTTTTACCCAATCATCCTTTCTTGTGATGGACCCTTCAAAGGTCCCTGTAACCCATCTTCCCTCACTGGGCACCATCAACTGGGAGCTATATAAACTGAAATTCATCCACTGGGTTCACCTTGCTCCTCTGCTTTCACCACTGCCTGTCATACAAAACACTGAAGGCAGTGTGGTACGAGGTGCGAACCGAGCCCAAAACTGCAAAAGGCAACAGTCAGCTCCCACATGCTGGGAATTCATGGCCCTGTTCTTTGAAAATTCCCATTGTAAGCCCCAAGCTGAATTCCTGTTTTCTCTTGCTGTGAGGCAGAGTGCCACAAAAGACAATGCAAGAAAATAGCAGGGAGTGTCTTTAAGCTCCAGACTAACTTCCCCTTCAGCATTTCAGTGGTGGCAGTGGTGGGATTCATCTCAACTAACTTTAGAGGTGTTTGGTATGTCTGGCTGTATCTGAACTTGGCATCTAGCCTCTTATTCTAGGCAGTGGACAAAAGCAGACACTTTTTAGGAAAAATTCCTCATCCAAAGCAAGATACCTAAAATGTGCTGACTTGTACATTAGGAAAGATGTAACATGGGGTACTTCCCACTGAAATATGGGCAGCAGTGATGATCAAGTTCCCAGTGAACCATCTTTTGCCAGGAGAGTGCTTCCTCTGTGGATCAGTCTGCTACTGTACTGTGTCCTGGACAAGTCAAAGGCACACAACCTGAAACTTGTCAAGATACCAAGTAGAGTGATAGATCTTTTGCTTACAGAAACACTTAAAAACCTGTTCTGCAGTATTTGTCTTCCTTTTATTTTATGAATAAGCAGCATTTTAAACACTATGTCTCCATGTGTTATTTGGTAAAGTGTTACATTAGTATGTGTGGACCTGGTGTGTCAATTGTCTTGACTTTGCCTTGACTGGAGCTGGCTGTAATGTGTCTCTTCTCTTTATTAAAGGGTCCACCACCTAAGCCCCCACGCCGGCAAGGAGGCTGGGCAGATGATCCTGTACTGGCACCTACCAAGTGAGTCCTCAACTCTTTCCTTAATAAGAGGGACTTAGGCATGGATTAAGTGAACATCACTAGTTTGGCTTTGTTGTCACAGACTTTGAAACAGTTTTTTCTGGATCTTGTAGATAGCCCGTGTCTCTTATATCATTGTAACTCCTTCAAACCATTTGAAGTATTGCTCTTCCTTGGTTCTGCAGGCTAATGCTCTTTATAAATTGGCCTGGCAGGGATCAGAACTGTGTACATGTCACTGCCTGCCAGAGGCAGTGTATTCCTTACTTGGTGCAGTAACTGGAAGGAGTCAAAAATGTAATAAGCATGTTAAATGCAGGAGCTGGGAGGGGTGGATTTGACAATTTGTGTCCTCTCCAGGAGTGACACATGACAGTGCCCCACTGACAAGAATGCAATGAACAGGTCAGGATTTAGTGATTAGCCTTGATAGTAAAGGTGAAATTTGTCAATGGTTTTGTGTGTATGGGGTTATGGTATAATGGAGGTGGATAGAGATGGTCAGCGAGAAAAGATGGGAGGAAAAAAGTATACGAATTGTAGAATGTAGGTTGAGAAGCCTGGTGCTTATTAAGGACACCTAAGGGAAAGGAAATAAGTGGACATGGTAACAGAATAGGTATGAAAACTAAAGGACAGTTCAGACTAGGCGGAGATGACTTGGTTTCAAACTATTTGTTCTTTTTCAAGCTGTAAAGTTATGTTGGCGTTATATTTCCTATTCTCAGAGCTGAAGGGCAGAGTCATGGAGTGGTGTGAGATTGCTTGTATACATTAAGACCTATAATAAGAGTGTATATGTCTGGACATACACTATGGAGACACTCCAAGTTATGGAAAAGTTATGTATTTTCTTTCCTGGAACCCTGAGAATGGGAGAAGACATCCAGAAACCTGTTAAACAGTCAGTTGAGTGGTGAGAAAGATGGTCTATATTCTTGAGAGCCTTTCTAGAAAACAGTACTTTTCTGGGAAAATTATCTGTTTGTCTCTGAAGAAAAAAAATCACATGAAAATCTGGAGACTGGAGTAAAGCAAAGGAATAAAGATCTCAGCCTGAACTACTACTGTTCCTCTCCAGTTTGACTCTGATAATGGTATTATTTCTTGTAGGCTGACTGCAGTTAGAAATTGCCATTGAAAAGATGCATCCACCTCAGGGTTATAAAAAAATGCCACCAGTGATCCTGGATCTTTGTAGGACTAAGCAGAAGCTTTATGGAAATATGACAGCATTGTTTAGGAAAAATAAGTTGTGTAATTGTTGGCTAGGTGAAGCATTGGATTGGAGGTAATTGAGTTATTCAGGGCTGTGCCTAATGTGCCCTGAAGGAAAGTGTACAGCTTCCTAATGTAACAGCATGTGCTACTTTAGGATGTTTTCCATTGTTTGACATTAGCCTCCTCTGATAGATTTGGAGCAGCAGCTATCAGTGGTGCTTCTCCAGCATCCCAATTGCATGGCTTACAGATGCAGCAGGTGTCTGGAGTAAATGCTCCTATGAGTTTGGACACAATTCAGCTCAAGAAGCACAAGAGGAGATGGAGAGCTGCAGACCTTTCTACCTGTGAGACCCCGCACAATAGGACATGAGGTGAAGATGTGCCCCTTCTTACATACAATGTCATATCATATCTGACAGTATCCATTTGTATTAAGAGATTTTGTTGAATAAATTTTATGAAGGGGAGGTTTGTTCTGACTTATTTTAGTCATACAAGGTACAAGAATTTTGTACAACTAGTTCCCCTATCTTTGTTTTCCTTCAGCTGTGTATTCTCCCCAAGCTGATCTCTCTCCCTTAAAAAAGTATTGAGATGCTGGCCTGTAAGGCTGTCTTTGTGATATATCCCAGAGTAAAGCCTTCATGTGAAAAGTCTGAGTCATCGGCTGATGTCATACCAATGTTGCTGTAGCTTTGTTGTTTCTGTTTTCTCAGGCTCTATCTCCCCACAGCTTTTCAACCAATTGGACTCCGTTTGGAAGCCCATTAAGTTAACTTGCTCCAATTTCACTAGTGTAGATGTAGTTAGAATAACATGCTTCTATTGATATATCTGATGTAGGTGTAAGCACTTTTATGCCAGTGTAACTGAGCCTACCCTTGGGAATCATACGGCTTTAAGTAATTTGGTTTTCATAACTGACAGTGTTAAATTCTGTGATATTTTTTTTTAACTTATAAGGAAGGATGAGCAGAGTGGCTACAGTTAGATTTTCTGTGTTGTGTAAATATATTGTGGGTCAGATAGGATACTGCAGCCATTTGTGAAATGATGTTTTAGCTGTTTATGTGTTATTCTCTCCCCATTTGAGGTCTAAGCTTTTAGTTCTGTTTCTCACAGATTCAGCCAGTTGCAACTGCACACTTGTTGCTCTTCTTGCAGGGATACTTAAACTACTGTGTATTTCTAGTTCAGAGTCTTACCAAATTATCACTTGAAAATGTTCTTGAAAATGTGGTTCCATTTGGCACATGTTAGAGTAGACTTTAATTTGCAACCTGTTTTTCAGTTTTTCTACCTTTGCTGCTCCCTCTTAGTCCCTTACCTGCCCAGCTCTTGTCATACCTAGTTAAACTTGCAAAAATTCTCACCATCTTTCTGGTTCTTTCCGACTACTGTTGTCTCAGACTGTTGCAAGATAGGAAGAGGAGGAGGGGACTTAAAGTTTTCTATCCTGTAATTAGTTC
This sequence comes from Athene cunicularia, assembly GCF_003259725.1. Taxonomy (NCBI): domain Eukaryota; kingdom Metazoa; phylum Chordata; class Aves; order Strigiformes; family Strigidae; genus Athene; species Athene cunicularia. Next base: position 25,117,782 of record NW_020799101.1, on the reverse strand, counting down.
TGAAATTAATTTTCCTAGATGGTGTGCAAGTAAAATGAAGTATTGTATCATGAGTTCCCACATCATTTGCAAGTGTCTGATACTTAAATTCCCGAGAACTATTAAAATGCTGTCTTTTACTGCATAGTTTGCAGAAGTCGAGCATGGAAAGAATACTTTGGACTCCCGGTACCTCTGTAGAACAGATGTTATTGTTAGGAGTCCCCTTTTGTAAATCTGGATAATGATGATGACTGCAAGTAAGTGTTTGAGCAAACCCTTGGGCTTGTCCTCAGCAACGGCAAATAAATGGTGCAGAGGAGTGATGAAATAATCTTTTTTTCCTTAGTTATGGGTCCCTCTGCACTTGAATCTGCTGTATTTATTTAAATTTGTACTCAGAGAGAAGAACCACTCTCTATGAGAAGAAGCAGTCCTATTGCTACCCCAGTAATACCCTAGCCCTAGTATTAGAGGAAAGGGGACCAGCCAAGAAGTGAGGCAGCCACTTGGGGCCTAGTACCCTGCTGAGATTACATAAATAACAGTAATTACAGCTAGTATTGCTACAGAAGTGGCTCTCTGACCACTGGATGGAGCCCAAGTGCCATTCTGAACGCTGTGCTGATGTCCTTAATGACATCAGTGTTGACACTTGTGACAAGCAAAGCAGAGATTTATTGTCAAGTTATCTCATGCATCAGAAGGAAGAAGCACAAAGTGCCTGACAATGGGAAAAGGCGAAGGGAACTCAGTTTTACATAGTGGTGAGGATTTGACAAAGGAGAGGTGCTTCGAGGATCCATTTAATTCCAGCTTCTACTGATCTCATCTATCTGACTTTTCTTACAGAATTTCTTCCATTTTCTCCCTATTAGTATCTTTATTTCTTTGCTTCTCAGGACACTTCCAGTTTACTTGTGTCCTTGATCTTTGGTCTTGCAATCAGCCCTTTAAAATTCATACAGTTCTGCAGGCAGCAGCTAGGGTTGTTGTGGAATAAACACAGCTTGTTTCAGGTCCTCGTGCAAGCAAACGCAAATGTTGCTTTCAGTAGGAAGTCTCTTCCAGTTTCTGCATGTGTACTTCCTTTCTTCTACAGGGATTATGGCAGTCCAGCAACAGGTGCTCCAGCTACAACTGACATTTCTCCTTTCTGACTGATAGGTCATACAGAGTTGGAATAATCAAGGCTTGTTTAGGAAAATGACAATGCTGAAGTATTTTGGGACAGAAGTGGTGGTGCAGTGTCCAGGAAGGCATTTAACAAGAAGGCAAAGGGACAACAAAAAGGGAAGGAAGGGAATGCAGTCGGGGTGACCTTTAGAGCAGGGTAACCCAGCCTCTGTGTAGGTATCATTTAGGGCTCTGGAGGGTGGGCAGTGGTGAGATTGCACCCTGGGGCTGGAAGAAAGTTATTTAAGAGATTAAGGGGTTTTATGATTCAAGGTCTCGGGAGGTAAGTAAAGTTAAAAACCTCCTGTTTCAAAAATATGGGTTTAAATGATCCTGTGTTGTATCTATATGAAATGACCCCGGAGAGTGCCTGGTTTATAGAACCTCTAGCAATCCCTGTCTTGCAAGTGGGAGTAGTAAAGTGCTTCTCTTATCTGACATGGCAGGGAGAAGCTTGTGTCATTGCTTCTGCCCTCTACTCCCAGTCCAGGAGTGTTGAGGTAAATCTCAGTCTGGGCTTCCCTGTGACACTGTCATGTTAGGAGTGGAGCCAAGCTCCTGGCTGTGGGGAAGACGGCAGCCTCACTCTGCATCTTGCAGCCCTCTGTGGATGTCCTCAGTGATGTGAAGAGTATAGTCACAAAGGATCAAGGCTGCCAAGTGAGGGGGCACAACTTAGAAGGAGAAGAAAGAAAAGGAAGTCTGATTAAGTTTTGTCTTGAAGTGTCTGTTTTTGGGTTTGTCCCTGCATTGATCTGCAAGGGAATGAGGCAAGTAATGGCCCCTTGGGGACCTTCAGGACTTTCCTCTCAATGTCAGCCGTCATTTTCAATCACCCTCTCCCTCCCAGCCATTAATTTTGGCCCAGGATCATGGGGACTTGTCCATCTATCACTCCTAATTGACACTAAATGATCTGTCAGTTTATTGATGAACGGCAGGAGTGGAATTGTCACAATATATTTTACTTTCTAACAACTCCTCCTGACAATTTTACCTTGTCCATCTCACTCTCCTCACATAAATCTCCATTGGCCTCTCATTCCTTCTCTTGGGCTGATCTGGTGCCAGCCGCCTCCATGCCATCGGCACGCATCAAGGACATCAAGATGGCGGTACACTGCAATGTGCAGGCCCAGGGTAGGTTTTTTTCCTCTCTCTCTCTTCCCATCTCTTTTTCTTTCTCCTTTTTCTTTTTTTTTTTTTTTTTTTTAATAGGCTGGTTATTCCAGGAATGCTAACAGGCTCTTGTCCTCTTGTCCCTCCATGTCATTGCTGGGGTGAGCTCTCCGCTCTCCTCGGTGTTTCTGTTTAGACTCAGTAAAGATAACTGGCAGAAAAAGGAAAGTCCCTAAAAGACAGAAGAGTCACCTGAGAATTCCTCAGTACCATGACTGTGATAGGGGATTTTTTTTTCCTTTTAATTCTGCTTAGTGTCACTTGCAAGAGTTTCCTGCAAAGGGAAAATGCTAGACTTGTGTCCATTCCTGTGTTTTCACAGTGCCTAGAGGAACCTGGAAAAAGTTGGGCTTTTTTTTTTCTTTTTCTTTTTTTTTTTTTCTTTTTAGCTAGATTTCTGTTTACTTTTAGTTTGTTAGTGAAGTTTTCTTCTACTTCTTTTTCCTGAAAGACACTGGGCAATGGAAGAACTAGTAGGATTGTAGCCTCTTGCTACCCTAGAAAATGAAGCCTGCATGAGAAAAGTGGAACAGGAGTGTGACATATTTGGTAACAGTCCATATAAGCTGCTGAGGTGGCAGAAGTGTGCTCAGGATAAATAATCTCTTTGATTTTTTTGATTGAGGACAAAGCATCTTCCTTCCTTAGTTCTCGATGTCTCCAAGGAATTTACCAGCAAATTCAGGGGATACTATCCCTGCTGTCCCAAATATTTCTAGTTTAAAAAAGCAAAACCCTGTTGAAGAACACATGTAACTTGCAACACTTTTTTATCTGTCAAAGCCAAGACTAAAAACTTGTCTGGCCTTTGTAGGTCATCTCTAAATTGGCTGTGAAGTCTAGCTTAATGCAGTTTACCTGTGAAAAGAGACCTAAGATGACCTGATCTACTTGTTTGGCCCTGTTTCCCCCTCCCCCAGTCCCCCTCCCCATATAACCCCTCTACTATTCTCAAATTCTTAATCCAAGTTCTTAAAATACCTTCTTTCAGAAGCTCGCTCTCTCAGATGACAGCACAAGGTGCCATTCGGTAATAAACACCTAGTTCTTTCTAGTGTTTTTCATTTAAATGTTTTCAGTGAAGCCAATCACAAGTAAAAAGTCTTTGGCCCTGTATTTCAGAATCATGAGTTTGCTCTCTGTTGTGGGATTTGAAAAAAACAACCTTAGATACTTCTTGCATTCTAGTTCTGTCTCCTTTAGCAGTCAGTTCTTCCATGTAACCATGAGGATCAGAAGTATGCTTTTCCCTTTAAATGGAAACTGAAAAGCTCCTGTAAGCTCAAGAGCTGTTTGGTGTGAGTTGGCCCTGGTGCATACTGGAGACTGAAGATGGGATCACTTGGATTGGAGCCCCTGTTCTCAGGGACTAAAGATGTGTGGTGGATACCTCTAGAAACTGCAGCGCTGTTTTCCCACACAGCAGGAATTTGTATTGAGTGGTGTTGTTTTTTCTGTTGCTCAGTGGGAGCTCTGATCAGCTCTGCCTGTTAGCTCTCTACCAGTGAGCGAGTGGGGGAACCCTGGGAACATCTGTTACAGGGACGATGCAGTGAGTAGGCTGAGGTTCAGTGACCCCCATGAGCTCTCTCTGTCAGCTTGCTCTTTTGTGCCAGTTCCTAAAATCCTGCTTGCCAAAGCTTTCCTCCTTTGTTGCTTCTGTTAAGCAAGCCCACATATTAGGACATGAGGAGAAACAACAACACTTTTGTTAGAGATTATGAGTGCCTCACAAGTTCATTTCAGCTGGAGCCGACTAGCTGCAGTGTCTGTCAGATCCCATCCCACAGAGCATGCCTGCTCATCACTTCATCCTGCCTCCAGTGCCGTGCTCTAGGGCAGTATGTTCAAGATATGGAGCCCAGGGAGCCTGTGAGGGGCCAGAAAGTGGATGGTGGGTCCATTACAGTTTAAAAAAATGTGTATGTGCCCAAAACCCCATTGTGGAGATATAGATAGCCATGTGCCCCAGGGCTTCGAAGTGGAGGGCTGTGAGGTGACACCCTGTGACAGAAATAAAGGTTCATAGTGGTCCTTGCTCTGCAGAAATCAATGGCAAAACTTGCCTTCATTTTAGGAGATGTGAATATTGAACTCGCTGATTGAATCAATCTGGCTTTTCCAGGCTGCCACAGTCCAGGGAGAGGGAGTAGAAACTGAACTGATCAGAGTGCCTCAAGGAAGGTGCTGAGAAGACACCTTGTGGCAGTGATTTCCAGCACGGGCTGCAGTTCTAGTTGACATACAGCTTTGATGAGTGTTTTTTCTCCCTGTGCCTCAGTAAACCTGCAGTGATCAAGACCCACCTGGGGAGAGCCGGGAGAACCGATCAGTTAGCACTTGTGCGTCATTTTGGGTGTGTAACTTAGTTGTTGTCTTAGGCTATTGAACAAGCTGCAACTCGTAGCTCGCCACCCACTCACGATGGTGATGGGCACTAAAAAAATATTTGAGCAGAGAGTACAATGTCCCTTTTTATCTTTTTTTCCTCCTCCTCTCTCAGGCCTGGACTGGAATTACCGCCTGTGCCCTAGAGGCAAAAGGCTTCACGTCTCCCCGCGGGCTGAGCCCAGCCCTGGGCGCTGGGGCGGGGATGGCTTTGGGTGGCAGCGCGGAGGCCGCCCGCTGGCCAGTGACAGTGCCCGCGCACACACCCCGCCTCCCTGCGCTGCCTGTGATCGCCCAGCTCTCTCCGAACAAAATGTATCTCCGGGTGCCAGGACGTCCCCGTTTTTCCCGTTTCATTTTTTCAGCAAGAGGGCCGCTTGAAGCCGCTTTCTGGCTCCACGTGACTCACAACGAGAAGCGGTGGAGACACGCCAGCAACACGCTGACACGCAGGCAGATGAAATTCTGCCCGCGCTGCCAGGCCCTGCCAGGTATCGAGACCACCCTGCGGTGCGGGCCCACCCTCCCG
>NW_020799101.1:25071927-25112481 GCF_003259725.1 Athene cunicularia | reverse complement strand
CGGGGAGAGCAACGCGGGCCCCCGGCCGGGCGGGGGGCAGCCGCGCTCCTAGCCCGCTCTCTTTCTCGGCCGCCACCCCGGCGCACCAGGCCCGGCGGTCCTGGCCAGCCGCCTCCATGTGCGTTTTAACCTCCCACCGTAGTTGCCGCCCGTTTCTTTTAGCAGCGTCGCCCGCCCTTGCACCTCCCCGGCACACAGAAGAGCCGCGGACCTTGCTCGCTGGCCTCCTGGTACCTGGCTGTGGCTCCGTGCTGGATGCAAGCGTGTCTAGAGCGCTCATGAGCTGTGGACATTAAAAGGATTTCAAGGACATTTCCCCCCATTCATCCCAGTTATGTCCCCTGCTAAAATAGGTTAACGGTGTCTAATTAACCACTTCACATTGTCATGCTGCATAAAGATAGCATCCTGGCTGTTCTCTGAGCCCTGCTACTTTATCTCCATTTAGATCTCCGTGGTAGTCCATTAAATGAGAAAGAAACAGTTTAACAGAGATGATGTCTACATTAGAACTGCCTCTCACCCTTCAGCACAGAAGTTGCAGGCAGCTCCGAGGCAGCTCAGCTGTCCATTAGGGGTGTGTGTATGGGGGAAGCCTCAGTTTTGAGGTTTGACCCCCTCTCATTTATGTGGAGGAAGGATTCGTGCTGGCTAGAACTGAGCTAAGACAGCACTGAAGAGCAAGATCAGATCCGTACCCTCTGTCCCAGGACACAGCTAGGAGAGAAATAGGCATTCTGTACTGGGAGTTACCTAACAGGGGGTTACATGAGGTCTGTCAGGGTTTTCTGCCCAGTTTCTCAGCTATTCAGCACCCTGAAGTAGAGAGGGGGTCAGCAGTTGGCCAAAGCCAGAGGGAATATTCTGAGATTTTGGTTATGTTTGGGAGCACAGCCAGCCTTCCATGAATGAGAATTTAAATGGAGCTGTGCAGGTGATGGGGTCGGTCCATGTTCTTTGACCCTCCAGATGCAATGAGCTCATCAGAAGAAATGGAAGAACCAGAGGTATTGCTGTCTCACAAAACCTGGGGGTGGCTGGTGTATAATACAGCAGACTGAATGCATTTCTGCACACTGCTTCCAGAATTGTATTGTTTTGTTTGCCCTTACTTGAGTGGGTGTATCTGTAGTTCATACACAGTTGGTCATTTTGTAGGCGCTTGTTGCTGCCTTCCCTGGGCTGTGCCTCCAGCTGGAGCAAACAGACCAAGGCAGTGCACTTCTTGTTGCTGAGTACGTAAGGAAAGAGTAGGGAATCTGTCTGTGCTGGCTTGAGTTTACAGTCTGGTTTCTTCCATGTCTGCTTTCACTCACCACTAGAAAGCTTGTGCCTGTGTGGTGAATGAAGAGGATGCTGTGTACCCAGGCCTGATATTCCTGAGGGATGAAGTGTTGGTCTTAACATGTTGCAATTGGCATTGATAAGCTGAACCAGTTCTCATGAAGGGATACTCCACAGTGCTTAAAGCAGTGTGATGACTTCATGAAGAATGCCTGTGGGCCTTCCCATAGCACCTGGAAAACAGAGACAAGCAGGCGACTGGTTCTGCAGAAATAGTATCTCCATGTATAGCTTAGCCCTCAGCTGAGCTTATGGAATGGAGCTGGCTGGACGTAGGGCACCTTTTGAGGATCTGTTAATGACTCGAAGGTTTTTAACCTTAGAATGCAAGGAAGAACTTGACTTTTCTTTCAGGGTATCTTTGTTAGGTTGATTTAGGTAATGCAATTGGGCCAAAAAAGCAGAAGATTAGTCAGGAACAAACCAAAAATATTTTGTGAATTCTTTTCTCCAATTTGAAACAAGGAATGAAAAGGTAATATGGCATCTCAAACAAAATGAAATGAAACCTTATAAAAAGGGAAACAGTAGACTGGTTGGTATCTTCTTTACTTAATAGCTCAGTCATTAAGGTCCCAGAGAGTGTAGAACATGCATTTCCTTCCTGTGCTTCAGAAGTTTCATACTATATTTCCAGGATAGTTCTCTACCTGTGAGCTTATCAACTGGTTTGAAGTGCCAGTTTCATCAAATAATGCTATTCCAAATCATATATTAACAAATGTATCTAGTACAAGTTACTGGAAGCAGGTGTCTCACCTAACAGAGCAACAGTCATTTCTAGCTCCTGCTCTAGTGCTGTTGGTATTTAAATGCTCTGTATAAACTCCAGGACTATCAGCGTGAAAGACTGGCATCACCAACTGCCACCTTCGGACCCTGTAATATAGGGACTAGGGTGTTCTCCTGGGGGGCTGACTGTGGGGCTTTAGCTTGCGCTAGGGAGAAGAGGGAACTGTCTTGTTTGACAGGAGAGTGTTCCAACACCTGGGCTCTGGCCTTAAAGGGATCAGTACTATTCTCCCCTCCTGTTTTATGAATTTGTTCCCCAAATTACTATTTTTTCCAATATAGTGCAGCTATTTCATAATGAAGTATTTGCTTATTGCCCTGAATAAGTCCTCTCCTAACATAACAAGAAAAAATTGAGAAAGCTTTAAGTCTCAGAATATGAGTAAAGTAGTCTCTGCCTCTAGGACTAACATATGACTGCCTTCCCTGTGGGCCACCTGGATATCTGTCATATCAGGGAGCTGAGGAAAAAGAAACAGAAATTGCTTACAGGGATAGCAGGAGTGACCCTCTCCTGGGAGGTATAAACACGTGGAGTGTTTCACTCCTGCCTGGGGACAGGAGATGGGTAATGATGTAGGGAGTGGGAGTACTGAAGCATATAGTGTTATCTGGGGCTGGACAATTATCAAGAGTAACGGGGTCATGCTAAGAAGAGGTTAGATTGAACCTCCAGGAAATCATCTCACTGTTCAAGGCTGTGCGAAGCCATCGTTTGGGATGTTTCAGCTCAGTGAGGGCAAGGATCTGAAGACAGGGTGTGGGAAGCAGTTCTGTGAAGGCAGAAGGGAGGGATAAAATAGGATAGATCTTGCATCACCTTTCCATCTCTGTCTTCTCAGTTTCTAAACTCCAGTGAGAGCTGGTGGTGGGCTCTCTGAAGCCATCCCTTTCTTTCTGCATAGTATCAAGCAGTTCAAAATAGTGCTTTGCACTGCTATTGGGGAGGAGGATGGAGCTGGACAATTACTCCTCACTGGAACAGCTCTTTCCTAAATTCTCCAGCTCCATTGCACTTCTGCCTCTTCTGATGAACAGAAGAGTGCAGGTACAGCTGAAAGCCCGTATGCAGATGTCACCTAAACAGTTGCAGTTCTGATTATAGCAGTGGATAATACTGGGCTCAGATCACTGATTTGATGTAATATTTAGCTTCTTACAGGCTGCAAGCTCCAGGAAGAGCAGTGGAGACAAGGGGCTTCTCCTCATAGCTAGACATTCTCTGTGCCCTGCTCCTTGCTCTTAGAACATTAGATTATTCACAGGAGGGTTAGATGAGGACCATAACCTGGTAGAAAGAGCAGATGAGGAGAGGCCTGTCCCATCTCATGGAAGTGCTTTGAAAGGAGCAGTGCAAGGCAATAAAGTAACTTCTCTTACATCTTAGTGTGTCCTGGGACAGCGCATGTGATAGGGGAGAGCCCTGTGCATTCTTTGTCATGGCACCCTGACTTCAAGGAAGGGGAGAATATTTATTCCCAGTGCATAGAGATGAAACTTCACTCTGCAAAATGGCCAAAGCAATCAGCGAGTGATGGAGTATCTGCTAAAAAGAAACCTGGCATTTAATTAACTTTTCAAAGTGCTGGTTCAGCAACCTCCATGTTTTACATTTTGAATATTGAACAAGCGTCCCTAATCGGGACTGAATTACTTCTGGGCTTGCTGGGGTGGAGAGCAAGGGAGCTGCCATTTGCCAGTGCCTCCCCCACACGTTATTATTATGAACTCCTGTTAACTCAGCCAGATCAACCCTGATTTACTGCAGCAACAGCACGTCTGACCTGAACTTGGCCAGCTCAGGTGGGGCTCCTAACCTACAAAGGCAACCAGATAATCTTTATGCATGACCAGGGGGAGGAAGGACCCGTTGATCTCTCAGGGGTAGGTAGGCAAAGTATAGCATCTTCTTCACTTCTTACTGTGCCGACCTTTCTACTCAGGTAAGGCAAGCTTTACCTGCAGCTGATGGCAGAGAGGATGAAAAAGTATCTCAGACGCTAAAAAACAGGGAATATATTTCTTGCTGTATCTGGGCATGGCTGCCTTTTTGGACCCAAGTGGTTCTGCTTCAATCTGATGCACTCAGGGACTTTTTGATACACTGGTTTAATGGTCTCTCAGAACTTTTTAGGGGTGCGATGTGTTATACTGGACCTGGTGTAGGAGCTGTTCTGCATAGTAGTGATACAGGGAAAGGTGCAATTTTTTAATTTTCTCTAGTCTTTTCTAAGACTTTCCTTGTCTTGCAGGTCAGGAAGAAAGCATGCAGAAGAAGTAGAAGAGTAAGTTCCCATTGTTGCTGAGACTTCTTCCACAACTTTTATATCTGATCTTATGGAAAAGGGACACGCAACTCTAAGCACCAGTACACTAAGATCTGGAACTTGGGAAGGGTGCAGAGCCTGGCATGAATTCATGTTGTGTCCTGGGATGGGGCAGGGCTGGTCACTCTATAGCTCCCTGGAGTAGGTGATGGCTCTGTCACTCCCATATGACAGAAAGAAGGAAAAGTAGAAAGCATTCGCTTTCCTCCCAGACCCACCCCTGACCCTAGTGTCTGCAGCCTAAGGGTTTGTCTCAGGTACAAGGCCTTTTGCATAAGCACTCTAAGCTGAGATTTCTGCTGATTTCAGCAATGAGGGGTATGGAAGAAGGTCAGTCTGCAGGCTAAGTATATCTAGGAAGTCTCGCCTTGACAGGCCATCAGGCTTGTGGGGAGGAAAGGGACACACTAAGATGCTTTTCTGGCCTTGCAATTGAAATTACTTCTTTCTTGTGTTTTGCTGCAGCCATCGTCTCAGACAGCAGAGCCTGGAGGCATCAGATGATGGAGGAGGTAAGGTATCACCTACTTGGCTGCAAGAAGTGCCTTCATGCTTTGTCTGGGGGTTCTTCAGTAAAGTGAGCAGAGGCACCCTCTAAGAAATTGCAAGGAGGTGAACCACCCTAGGAGTAAATAAATGCAGGAGTTGATTACATCTCCCCAGCTGCTGAATGAGGGAGAGAGAGCAAAGGAGATGGAGAGGAGGATGAGGAAGTGAACCTGTAGTCTAACTCTGGCTCTTCATTAACACAGAATGATAAAGCACCCTTGGGAGGAAGGAAAGTGTCAAGGACACACTTTTCTCTGTGATTACCTCCACATGGAGAATAGTGGACAGGGGCAAAAAGACAGCTAAAAGAGCAATAAAATATTAAGAGCAGGGAAAGAAATCGTTGCTGTCTCCTAGTTCAGGTGATAGTATGCTCTGCTTAAAGCTTCTCATGTTTTATGGTAACATGAGACACAGGGCACCACTCCCCTGGGGTCACTGTCATGAGGGAATTCTTAATTCAAAAAATAAGCTTGCTCTAACCCAAGATCATAGATCATAAACTAAAAACAGGCACTGGTGGGTAATCCCATCCCATCCCATCCCATCCCATCCCATCCCATCCCATCCCATCCCATCCCATCCCATCCCATCCCATCCCTGTACAGACTGCTGTGAAATCTTTTGGACTCCTGACTTAGCACTAGTTTTCTTTATAGTGTATATCACCTGCTCTTCTAGGACTGGATGGACTAAGAGAGATCTCAGGAAAAATCCACAGTATGAATTTTGAGACAAACACTAGAGAACTGTGGGGAGCATAGAAATTCATTAAAGTCTGTAGGAGCTATGTCAGTTTTCAAGGGCTAAGAATTTATACAGTGTATAAAAAGTTGCATCTGTAAAATATCACCAAGCATCAGAAGAATTACCAGGAGTCACAAAGGATCAGACATCAGTATGGTTAATGAGATTAAATGAAGACTTATTTGGGTCTTCCAGACAGATTAAGCATTGCAACACATGACTGCCAGAAGTGGCACCTTTATAGCACTGGCATCTTCAGAATAGACTTAATTTTCCCCCTGGGAAGTTTCTTAGGCTTCTTAAATTTCAGCATATGTCACTGAGGCTGATAGTCTGTTCTGAACAGCTCTTTGACTGTTTGCGTATGTGCTGTCCTTCTTGTTGAACCTTGGTCTTGTATTTGGAGTATTATAACTGTCTTTGCTAACCAGGCATAAAAATGCTTGCTGCATGTTTGCAGAATGTGACTTTTAGTGCTCCAAGACCTTGGGTAATAAATGCAAAATAGAGTTGATGCAGAATGTGGTATGAAGACATGGAAAGTCCTAATACACTTCACTCATTTATCTGTGCTTAACCTGTGGTTAACAGTTGAATTTGGATTGTTTGCAAACCAGAGTTCCGTTTTAGATTCAATCTATGGGTTAGGAGAAAGATCCCACTCATCTGATCATGGTTCCTACCCAGGCAGTTTCTGATACAGTCAAATACACTGGGTTGTGGATCTAATGTGTATACGGAAAATCTCTAATGCTTGTGGTCCTATTTCAACGGGGAGATTAAGCAAGCTGTTCTGGGAGAGGAGTTTTCCATGTGGGCTCAGCAATCGCAGTGAAGAAAAGTGACATATAAGCAAACTCCAAAACCTGAATAAAATTACTTTTTTGAATAAGCAGAGAGATACAAATAACTGCCCAGTATAGAAGACAGGGAGTAGCATGCTGTGGCTGTGCAGTAAGTTGAGCCATGTCAGCCTCCCCTTTGCACAGAACTGCACCTGGGCTTGTGTCCTTAACTGTAGCAGTAAAACTCAGATTCTAAACATACAAAAATCAAGACATTCGTGTATGGATTCCCAAGGATGGGTCACGGTTATTTTGTGCTGCATAATGTGTTAGCTTGTACACCTTAATATGAACAGGCGCAGTTGCATAATGATTGCTGCTGTCAACCAATACATTTGGATCGCCTTTCTTTAACCTATTAGAAAGCTGAGCTGTACCATTCCATTAACATTGTTTGTCTGCCATCCAACCTTTTCATTAGAACAATGAAGGACAAAACTGTATGCCCTTAAAAAGATATACTTGTTATTTGAAATGTGCTCAGTTGTGCTCATTTATACATCATTAACACCCAGAGGCTCAGAATTTGGGGTCCATTGGAGAAAGTGTTAGGAGAGAGCCCAGTTTAGGACGTGGAGAATGGAGGGAAGGTTGTACAGCCAAATAGAGACTTTTGGCCTTGATATGCCTTGTAGTTTCAGAAATAAAAGTAGAATTCTCTCAGTGCTCTTGGCCACCCTGTGCATGCCATAGCATCTGATTCCTCATCTCCATGGGAGTTTGGGAAAGGACAGTCACTTCTCAGGTGGCGTGGAAAAACTGAAGTAGTATGGAAGATTGTAAGTGGGTGGACCACCACATGCATGATGCTATCTGCAGTTTCAGCCATTCCTTACAGTTGCACAGGGAAACCCAAAAGGTGCAAATCATCCATACTGTGCAAGACAAACTGTTGAAATACTAGCAGTGAGGTACCTTGGCTCAGGTCATGCTCAGAATCCATTTTCTCTAATCCATATTTCTTCTTCATAGAGGCCAGTCCAGGATGAGAGTGCCACTTTAAAGAGGACCCAGTTTTGAGTTACAGGGAAGCAGCAAAGACTTGTGATTGACTAAAAGCACCATTTGCTCCTGTGAAACTCCAGGCTGGAAAGACTGTTTTCAAAAAGTTCAGTGTCTCTCCAGAAATAGCTCTGGAGTGTTTAGTTGATGAATACTGGGGTTTCCTACAGCACCCACTGTGAGTTTAGTTGCCCATCCTCGTGCTACCCATAGTAAACGGATAACACACCTTTGCTAGATGGGTGTGTGTCCAGCTGAAACTTGTTATGGTGGGGTGAGGGCCTCTGCATGGTGGGAAACCTGCTTTAGCAGGATTTAATGCATCAGAACTTGAGGAATAATAAACCTTCACAAGCAACACAAAATCACTTAATTCCTAAAGGACAGGCCTAGTTGAGTCACTTTTGGCCAGGGGCAATTGGGGGCTTAATGCTGTGTATGTAGCAATCTGGGCAATCTGAGAGAGGAGTTTAAGGGTAATTGCTCAATTTTCTGTCCGTGTCAACAGGGGAAATGGGCAGCAGTGACTGAGCTCTGTATGGCAGGAAAACTGCATGAGATGTGAGACTATCAGTGGAATTTAAAAAGTGCTATCTGTAGAGCACTGCTTCCTTTTCTGTAGGAGCCAAGAGCTTCTTCCAGGTGCAGATTATTCTTTGTCATGAGGTGGGAGGGAAGATGGAACAACCCAGTTCACATTGAAGGGCTTTCCCCTCCCTTTGCTCCTTTCTCTGGTAGGGCAGTAGAGTCTCTGCTTTGACTTTGCTTGGGTATTTCATTTGGCTTAGTCTGTTTGTGTGTCTCTTTCTGGCATGTAAAGGGCTGTTAACTGTCCGGGTGAGAAGTGCTGTCATTCCCTCCTCCTCCATCAGTAAACTGCTTTGTCCTTTTGGCTAAAAGTTTCTTTGTTGTTCCTTTCTTGTCCAACAGTTCTGCACTGCTGAGTTGCACTCCCCCAGATGCCTGTCTCCTCACTACATTGCCCTTTCTATTTTTCTCCTCACCACTCTACAGGGGCTTATTAGCTAAGGTTGTCATCTCTCCCAGCTATCCTTTCCCCATAGACTGTTGCCCCATCTTCAGAAGTCACTTCCCCCCTTCTCTCTGTTACCCTTGGGATGCATAGCTCCTAGAACAGGGCTTTTCTGGGAGGACTGCAGTGTGATGTATGATTCTCTGTCTGCAGGAACAACGCCTTGTTATTTTAAAGCAGATAGTGTGTGTGAATGAGACAGCTGATTGAAATGAAAGCCTGACTGTGCTACACAGACAACCCAAACCTGACCTGCAGGTGAGGAAAGCTGCCAGGAGACAGTCACTAGATCTGTGCCCTCAAGGCAAAACCCCTTCCTGCCTGCTGGGAAGCTGCCTCAAGGAAGCAGAGCTGAGGATTAGACCTCTCTATGCAATGTCAAACCTCTAGAAGGACTTCTTACCCTTCTGGCGGGTGCCAGCAGCTCCTTTGCATTTGAACAGAATTGGAGTCTAGGGTCTGTGCACAGCAGAGGAGGTGGGCATATGCCATGGTCTCCACATTCTTCTGGGGAGTGATGTCTGTCTGTCAGGTGGGAGACAGTCCTTACAGGGTATCTGGCACCTGGAATTAACAGCCATAAAATATCAAACACCTCTTGAGCTGCATGCAAATATGCACCAGTGATGAAATTGCTCCAAACAGAGCTGAAAATAGAGCTCAATGTGGGTTATTGTTGACTCTATAATTTCTGATAAAGTTTGCCAGTTGCTTCCCTGGTGAGCTGCTGTTTTTCAGAACACACCAAGTGCTAGTGGATTCCAGGGGCTGTGAGCTGCAAGGACAGTTGCATTGGTTGAGCATGAGGGTAAGGGGGGGGGTGGGGGGGATGTGCAGAAACAGCCAGGGAGATGGCCAGTGAATACTTGACAGGCTCAGGAGGCAGTGGTGGAATGGACTGGGGAGAGCTAAATGGACGAAGAGTTCTGAGCATTAGTGAAAAGGAGACAGAGTGAAAAACATACTGTTTTGGAAGTGTTGTGCAGGGGCTGAAGAGAGGGGCCTGGGGCAGAGAGTGACAGTGACTGCTTCTGAGTTTCTGGGATTCTGCACTGTGGCTCTGTGTGTGGGCTCTGTCAGCACACCACAGTCCTTCCCTTGTCTGCTCCCCTAACACACTGCCCTGAGTCTCTGCGCAAGGTCAGTGAAGGGCAGACTCTGCCTAACCTGATGGTTTCCACTGCAGTATTGGTCCAGGCCAGGATGAACTCCAGTGACTGCTGACGTTGTGATCTAGAGCCTTTGGTGTTCAAGGAAAGCTCCCTCCTGACAGCCACAGTGGGTAGAGGGGAGCAGAGAATACGTCCCAAGGGATATGTCTGAAGGCCTGTTGGAAACAGCAGACCGTTGGCGAAGGGGTAGTGGGCAGCTTAATTGCAAGGGAGCACACACAGCTTGTTGGGGGCTGGAAATGATGGTCTGGGTAAGCATCTTCCATCACTAAATTCTGCGATATGGTAGATACACAGTCATATTGGGTCTGTGATTGCTGAGTCCATAAGTGTAGTTGACGGACTAGGTTTACCTAAAATACCCTTTAAGAAAAAGCTCTTGAAAGATGATTACAGAATTGAGACACCATCATTTAAAATCGCCTGAGGCAAACTCCTTTGAAAATTGCAGCAGTGGAGGGACAGAGAGAGAACCGCGTAGCCCTTGATTGTAGTGTTGTTCCCTCAGGACCCGTCCCCCCTCCCCCTCAGTTTCTCATCTGATATGAGAGAGAGCAGCAGTAAGATTCCTCATCTGTCTTATGAAAATCCGATTCTGAGTGGCTCTGATCAAACCCGGCTGGCTGTCAGCAGCGGTGGCCTTGTGTGGAGGGAGGAGGCTTCTGAGGAGTTGCTGGATGTGGAAGTGTCATGGGTGCTGCCGATCAAAGAGGCATTTTTTAATAAATATATATAAGAAAAAATAAAAAACCTAAGGATTTAGCATAAAAGAAATGTAGTTTGTCTTGTTTTTCCAGCGTAACATGAAGAGGATGAAATAGAATCAGACATGCCTGCTCCTGAACATACTTCCACAGGAGCATCCTGAGAAGCTTCTTTCCCTGCCACAGTAATGCTCTAATGCAAAATCACTCATCTCCAGCACTGTTGAGGAGGGGTTTGTGTCTCTGAGTTCACCAGACCCTCCCAGGGCAGCTCATGCCTTCTCATCTGCTGCCCCACCACCTTCTGAGTATGTTTCAGGGGAATACTGCAAAGGAACAGGGAACAGCCTTTGAAAAGAGGAAAACATGTTACTGAAAAGGAGGGCAGACATAGTGCTCTGTCAGGGAGCTGTTGGTAAGGCTAGGAGGTGTGTTGCCACTCTAAATGCTGATAACCTCAGGAATATGGTGGACTCACAAGTGCTGAGCATTGCCTCCAGTCTCCTGTCTTCTGCTGGTGAACAAACCTATGCATTAAAAGATTCCCCATCTTTAAAGCCATCGGTGTCTGCTTTTACTTGTACAATGCAAGCCATGGATTACTGCCTGCTGAAGCCCTGCACTGAGCCCAGCGACTCATCTGACAGGGCTGCTCTGTGCCCTGTATCTCTTCACACTTCCCAGGGGCTGAAACTGGGAAAAGGCTTTGTATCAGTAGCAGCCTTGGGCAAATAGGCTTGACGCCTGTCCCGGCAAGCCCTCAGCTGAGGAGGAAGCCATGCCACCCCAAGCAGTCTGTGAAAGCACAACACTATCAAAACAAGCAGCCAGTCATCCCGACAGTATCATCAGAGCTTGGTGGATGAAGAAAAAATTATTTTGCCTGATGCAAGGCAAATGCATAATCTTTTAAGGCAAGGCTGGAGGGTCAGTACTGAATCTGCTGCATGGCCTCCCCTAGATCCTATTAATCCTCTGGCATCCACTCTCTGGGTGACATTTCCCATCAGCTTGGCCAGGTTTTGCTGTTGCTGTTCTTTTCTTAAAAGGGTGTTTTGGTACATGAGACACTCAGGTTATCATCTGCTTGTCTCAGCTTTTAAAGCAGTGCCCTAGTAGCAGTGGTACTGCCTGCTTTTCACTCTGCTGTTTTCATCTCCCTGCTGGCTGATCAGGCAAGGTACGCTGTTCTGCATAGGCCTACTAGTAGGGCAATTTCAGTCAGGAAAAGGCATCCCTATGAAATTAATGTCCAAGCATCCAAAGAAGTGTTCTTTATCCTCTCCATTTGCCTGCTGCTCTCCTGAGAAAGCTTCCAAGAGGCTTCAAGCTTGTTTGTGTGTTCAGCAGAAGCTGTCTGTGTCCCTTGTTCCTTATGGTTTTTTGAAGATTTTTTTTTGCCTGTTGCTTTCCACTTTTTTCTTTTCTTTTTTTTTAATTCTCATTTTTCCACTTAGAGAGAAAAATTATTTATTGCATTGAGATGCGCTAATTAAAGCCATTTTCTGGTATTTGGTTACTGAAGTGTTTGATGTCTCTCTGACAAGACCATGAAATGCACGGAATGTCCACAGGGACAGAATTTGCTGAACACGGTGCTTTGTAAATGAGGGGACACAGTGTCGCAGCAGCTCATGAATATGAAACGCCCATGATGCTACCTCAGTGGACTTGGGAACACAGATGAATCCTGTCATGTGCTAAATGAGACCAATTTCTTTCACTTAACTTCATCTTCAATCAGACCTTCTTCCATTTGCCTGTTTAAAATTCCCCAAACGTGATGCAGAAGGTAACAGCATTCAGTAAAACAAAGTTTTGCAGCAGCAGAGATATTGTAATTATTTCAGTTTTACATTTTATGAGCAAGCATCTTAAACTAAAGTTAGTTTCATTCTTATGACTACTTAGTGGCAGAGGACTGCCAGCTCCAGAAGCCACTACCCTCTTTTGTGTTCTCTGGATATGGTGGTGTGTGGGCAGGGAGGGCAGCATGGTCCCCACTGCAAGAATGTCCATTCTGAACTGGCCTTTGAAATGCTCACCCAGCTGGGGGAAGCAAATCAGACTACACATGAGATGGAGTAATTTTTTTGAGTGTCAGTATGTTGGCTCAGGAGACTCTTAAAGCAGCTCAAGGAGAAAGTGGCAACCACACTGCTGACTAACTGCAGGCCTGACTTAGGACATGATTGCTAGATCCAGCTCTGCCACAGATTTATTGCCTGACCTTGAACAGCTTCTGTCTTTCCCCACTTACGTGCTGTCTTGTCTGTAAGAGAGCCTTGGGGTTAGGACCAGATCTTAGTATGAGCTTGCAGGATTTTAAGGGACCCAGCTTTCAGGTGTTGGTACTAAAGCAAAAATTAGCTCTGCCTGAGAGGGGAAGTGTAACTCACCAATGTGTAGGAGTGACTGGGTGTTAAGGTGGTGCAGGTTCTTCTACCTCCTGCTTGTTGCTTTCTCTGGTTTTCTTCCTCAGCTCTCAGTCAGTAAGTTATTTGCCAGGAGGTAAAAAAGGTGATGGTTACTGTATGTACTCTAATATGAATGCATGAAGTCCTCCTTTGTTTATGACTTGAAAAACCGCTGTTCCTTGCTTATTGTTTGGCTATCTGCATGTAGCATGGGTTACTCTTGGTTTTTCCCCCTCTATCTTTTCCTCTTATCATCCACACATTTCTGCCTTATGCTACTCGTCTCTAGCCATAACTTAGTCATGAAGCTGTTTTTGTGTAGGACCTAGCTCAGTCCCTCTATTGTAATAAAATTGCTATTCTTACTTATATGCTGGGATTTAGATGTTCTGAGATAATGTTTGGTGCAGTATAACACCCCTATTAGTCAACATTTGATACTGGTGTCTCCTACCCCACCATAACTTCTGCAAGGATACACTCATTTTGGCTTCATTCTTTGTTGACTCTTGTTCACTATCATCTGGGAGATGGAGGGGAGTTTGCATTCATCACCTAGCATTTGGTGCTTAGTCAGCATTTCACATCTCTACCATGAGCAGTTTCTAAAGCAAATATCTTGTTTCTTTATGGGCTGAGAAATCCATGGGGAAAGACTTCCTGTTACTCTGTTCCTGGTCATTTTGAGCCATAAAGAGAAGCCTCCTACATTCCTCTTTTAAGGTCACTGCATGCACTGAGTTTATGTTCTCCCCTCCATCTTCTGTTGCATACAGTAATTTCTGCTGCTTGTAAAACACTACCTGATGTGTGTGTCTACCTATTTTCTCCTCTCTTCAGCTAAAATGAAAGCAGGATGCTCACTCTCAGGGGGAGAGTGAGTGTCATTTTTAGGAGCACTTACTCTGGGAATGATATCTGCCATATGAAATGGAGATTCAGAGGAGTTCTATCTGGGGGAGGATGGTTGAGGGAGGTGTCATAGGTAACAGTACTTAGCAGCACAGTGTTCAGAGGCCAGCTGGGAGACCAAGGTTGGTAAGGTGATTTGTACTCAATTTGTTCCCCCTTTTCAGTATTTTTTTAACAGTAACTCAACTTTTAATGTTTCTTACTATTAGTATCATATCAGTTTGTTCTGATTTCAAGGTCTTCAGGAAAGGATGTGAAAGTGGGAGAAAAACAGCTGAAGCTGTAAGATTTTCACGTTGCTTCTGAGATTTGCCTATTTTGATTAAAATTGGTTGATATTAAAGACAATATGGAAGCTGCTCTCCAAAATGCATCCAAGTTATACAAAAAAGCACCCTCAAAACATATAACTGGACTGCAGAGAATAATCTTTTGTTTCCAGGTTTTGAAACTACCCCTTCTACTCAGCTGCAAAATGTTTTCTTTTTGTAATGCACAGGCCACTTGTTCACTTCATTGCAGTGACCTGTTATCTGTGAAGGTGTCCTCTTTTGCACACAGGCAGCTCCTTAGCATGTAGGTACATTCTTCAGCAATTTCTAAGGTTTACCTATATGGGCACTGAATTCAGACATGAGAGCCTGGACAGTAAAGTATGTGTCAAAATTCTGCAGCAAAAACATAGGCTTATGGAAAATGATCTGAAGCCCCCGCATTGAACAGGAGGGGAAAAAATTTGGGTCACAGAAGCAAAGCACACAGAGTAAGAGTTTGTAATATAACCTTGTCATTGGAAAAATCTGCAGTGCAAGGCTGGTAGAACATGGTCCTATGAACATTTCTGGATATATTAATGGTACATGTAAGTAGCCTCACTACAGCTAAGGGGAATATTAGAAGCAGAGCATATGCCTGCAGTCCTGCAGCACAATAGCCCATGTACTTCTAGCCCTGCAGTTGACACAGTGCCATGACTTGGCTGTGTTACCAGAGCTTTCTGGAGAATAAGATCTGAGTCCTAAGAAGAGCAACAGAAACAATTAGGGGGCTGGAGACTGAGTGAGGGGAAAGGTTGACTCCTTGATGATAGAGTGAGAACTGAGACACTTTGCAAACTGTACAGAGAGAGAGAAGGGAAAGGGGTTGTGGAGAGAGAGGTGGCACCATGGGAATTGGCAGAGGGAAGAGGAAATTCTGAGTAATGAGCGAAATAAAGACCCAAATATTTCAGGGCTGATTTGCCACTGATAACAGATAGCCTGAGGAACTGATATTTTCTTATAATTTGTGACATTTTTGTTCTGTTTCCTGTCAGTCTCTGGCAGTCCTAAAGGGCCTTGCTTCTGCCTAGCAATGGACAAATCATCTGCACTTTGCAGTAAGAATAAGCATGCACTGGCCTTTGTTGGAGGGGCTGGCAGGAGCCCCCAGAGCGTTTCCAGCTCTTCTGTCTGAAATAATTTCAAAGTGTCTATAAAATATAGGAGCCTTGAATTTCTTTTGGAAAGAATTTCTATGTGATTGCCTGGATTTTTCTAATACAGAGTAGACGTAGCACTCTGCAAGGGGTTTGGGAATCTCTCCATGGAATTCAATGGCAGTGAGATAAAATCAGCACTGAAGAATCCAGCAGTCTTCAGGAACCTGCAAAATGGGAGGAACATCACTGATGTGGGCCTTAAGTTTATAGTTTTTTTTCTAGTACAAAAAGAAATCAGTGAAAGCAGAGGAAGAGGAGGAGACCCCAGAAATAGCTGCCAAAATGAGCACTGAGTGAAGAAATTCAGCTAGCTGCAAACACCTTTCACATTTCTCCTGTCAAGAGAGGACAGGGATATGACTTTCTCCTGCTACAGGGAGTGCTGTTCCATGGGTGAGGGCAGCTCTGTTCACAGGTAGTTCTTAATTTAGTTGTGTTTGGTGAGCAACATTCATAGTCTCCTGCTGAAAAGAATAAATTAGCTCAGGAGAGATTAGACTTTCTCATTCCCATGCTTGTTTGTCTGCACTTAACAGGGCACCTATGTACCTTCATTCCTCCCCTTGGACCAGTCTCACCACTCTGTTCCTTCCTTGGTCTTTGTTGCTTATTTACAGGGACTTTCTCCCATATCATCACCAAGCAGGCTTTACCAGCTGCCTCCACAGGTCAGTCTGTCCGTGGAGATGCTTTTGTCCCGTAACTGCATTTTGCTACAAGTTTTAGCAAGAGCTGGGAGGCCTACAGTGAAGAGCCAACGATACTACTGTGTATTGTCTCTACAAGCAGAGCAGGGAGAGATCTGCCCCAAAGGCCCAGTGATGCACTGGTAAGGCATTTCTTGCACATGCCTCCTCCATCTAAGGGACAGCCTGGGGGCCTGGGGTCTGTTGTTGCAGTTTCCCTTTAAATGTTCTGGGGAAGTTTGCTGTAGTTGGAGAGCTCTGCAGGCACCTGCTCCTTGGGTGGCTGGGGAGCCAGAAGGCACAGCTCTGCTGAGGCCAGCCAAGCTGTCACTGCCTTTTGCTGTGGCCAGGCTCTCAAGGCAGCCCCTGTCCCGCTCAACCTTCCACCAGGCAGTCAATTAGCGAGAAATCCCACTGTGTGGCCAGCTCCGAACGGCTACCGTGCCAAAGCCCAGGCTGACCCATGCCCTGCTGCAGCTGGGCGAGGGCTGCCTCGCACCCCGCTGGCCGGTGAGCCAGGGATGTGCAGTGGACATTGAGCGGGAGAGGGCAGCTGAGAGCCTGCGAAGCTCTGACAGGCGGCTGGACAAGGGGCTCTTCAGGAAGACCCTGCCCAGAGCCCCAAGTGCCATAGGTGGGAACATCTCTCCAGCTCCTGAATATTCATCTCAGCTTGGGGCAGCAAAATGGGGCAAAGCCAGGCCCAGCCACCTGCTGCCATCCAGCAGTAGCATGGCCACGCTGACAACAGCCAGGAGCAGCCTGCTTGCTCCGGTGCCAAAGGAGCCAGCTCTGCCCATACGCTGTGCGAGGGAAACCTCTTCCCAGAGCCAAACCACCAGCTTCTCCACAGTCTGAGGGCTCAGGGTCTCTGGAGAGCTTTTGTGGCCTTGAGCCTTTAAAGGAGCCCTGTGCCAGTGTACTCTGTCCTTGCTTTGTACCTCCAGCTACTTTCCCATTTCTTCCCTCTCCCTTTTTCTCTCTCCATTTCTAACTGTTTACAGCACTTTGTTGCATCAAAACCCATGCAGTGTTCTCAGAGCTTTGGTCCTTTAGTAGGATTCAGTGTACACCATGTTCTTCCTCCTTTCTCCCCTTATTTTGTCTCTAGCATCCTATTTAGTGGTGTAGCTGTAGTCCTTGTGCTGGGAGTACCCAGTGACCCAGACATCAGCCATTCCACAGTCACACTGGAAATCATGAAAATGTTTATGACATTAGAACTAGATGCATCTTCCCTAGTCTTTGAATCTTCTAGACTGCCAGCATTTTCTTCCTCAGCTATCAGGAAGGTCACAGGCCTCTGCACAGCCTGAGACCCCACCAGTAGTTCCTTCAACATGAAGTTTTACATGGCTTCTCTCAGTTTCTGTCCCACATTTCATTTCTAACAGTCTAAGTGACTGGCGGCTGACCTGAGCAAATGATAACACATAAGAAGCAAATTCTTGCCAGTCTTAGGATGATGGCAAGTAAGCAGCGGGGTTTAGTGCAGCTGGCTTCTTTCAGCTTCAAGGTTGTGTTCAAATGCATGGTCCATGGCCTATGGAGTCCTGCCCAGTCCAAATCTGCTTCTTTTGCAAGATTTCTTTTGACCCCAAGCTTCAATGGTTTATTGCATTGTTTTAATATTAAACAATATATTTTTAATCATTGCTAAACAACTCTCTTGTGTTTTCCTGTAATAATAAACAGGCTGTTTCATATCTGTGAAGCAAAGGAACCTTTGTCTCTAGTGAGAGGAGAGCACAACACTCCCCACTTACTGCTGCTGCTTTCTCTTGTTGCAGACATTCCTGTGATCCCTGACTTGGAGGAGGTCCAGGAGGAAGATATGGCCATGCAAGTGGCAGCTCCCCCCAGGTAAAAGCACTGCCAGGTGCTCTTGAGGCTCTCATCAGCAGTGCAAAATGGCTGGTGAAATTAAACTCCACCTTATCTCATGCTCGCTGGATGTCAGCAGCAGTGCCATTCAGCAGGATTTGGTGCTGTGCATTGTGGCAGCAGGGCTCCAAGCTGAACAGTGCAAACTTCTTGTTTCCTGTTACACAGAGAAAGCAATTACTGCATATTCTCTCCATATATAAAAAACCTATATAACATGTTTGATGTTGCAAAATCAAACTCTAAAGGAACTGCTTGATTTAAGGTTGCCTGTATAACACCAGATGCCTCCAGTACACATGCATTATCACACACACTTTGATTATGTGTGGTCATAGGTTGCTTTGCCCTCCACAGGATATCCTTCACTTACTCAAGTGCCTAGTTAATTTGCAAAGTACAATCCTGTTGCTTGAAGGTGTTATCAGAGTAGTCTTGGGGTTAGCTCAATGGAGACCAGCAAGTTTTTTAAAAAATGAAGTTTCTGGGGTTTTATCTTAAACCTATCAGGAAAGTCTTCTTTGTTGGGCCTATTGCCAAGATCACAGACTGGGATTTCTGTTGACCCTTATTTGGAGGGGTGGGATATCTTACTGCTGACCACAGATGCCTCTCTCACAAGTATGGAGTAGTTATTGTAATTAAATAATGGTTAACAAAAATAAATGACAATTTATAGTAGTAAATTCAAAATCACTTCATCTCTTACCAGAGTTAATTTCTGTGTTTTCTCTCTTTTTTTGTAGTCCCATCTGTTCCTCCTGTATCCATAGTCTTCCTGCAACAGAAAAGACAAGTGATTTTCTTGGAGAAACACAAAAGAAATTAGAGGTCTTTTCTATAGTATTGCATAACCTGTGAAGGGTAGCATGGCATGACAGTATATTACCCACCTATGCCATGTTTCTCTTTGAAGGCTACATTTTAAGAAATGGTATTTGATAGCTGTGACTCAGCTCAGACACAGAAATCATGAAGTCCCTACTGTTCTGTAGCTTGTATGGTAGGGTGCTCAGAGCCTGCTTTGCTATGGCACTGGGGCTGTTTGAATGTTCACTGTGTTCCTGTTTTCTGTCTGGTCCTTGCAGGTAGACTGTGGATCTTCTCTCCAGCATGCTGGCTTCTCTGAGGGAGACCATGATTTTTCCACATCCTGTTTTTATGCATGTGCACAACAGATTTGTCAATGACTGTTCATTTGTTGAATGAAATATGCTTCCGCCTGGGGACATCCATCTCAAGAGTCCACATGGGTGATGTGGACACTTGAAATAGGTGTCGCCAGGCTACCGTTCATGACACTCTTTTGCTCAGATGCACTTCCACACTTACCCAGGCTTGTACTTTGACCCTTTCTGGTTGCAGCGTGCAGGTGAACCGAGTGCTGACCTACCATGATCTGGACAAAGACCTAATGAAGTATGCTGCCTTTCAGACTTTGGTAAGTGGATGTTGCTATGGAGTGACTCAATCCCTCTCCTTTCAGGTTCCCATTGTCCTCCACAGTGATACCCAGTGCATAAAATACACAGTCCTGTCATCCAAACAACTTGCAGGCTTCCTGCAGCGTTCCTCTCTGCAGTGTGGCTTTCGTGATGGTTTGTGTCTGTAAATAGTCTGGGTATGGTATCTGCTGCTCAGATGAAGCTTCCACTGTTCTGGACAAAGTATATGTCACTTATGAGGCAAATATGCCTATCTCTAGCAAGACCTACCTAGTGAAACAATGCTGTCCACTTTTTCACTGTCCGTAAGATGGTGACTCTATGTGTGTGTTCATAGGATGGAGAGGTTGACCTGAAGCTTCTTACCAAAGTTTTGGCTCCAGAGCATGAACTACGAGAGGTGAGTCTTGGAATATCAACAAGGCAGAAGCTTCTTGTGTGTCTCATACTATACTTGGAAAGTAAACATTTGTCAATGGGGTGGAGGAAAGAGGTGAGGAGGAGCTTGTCCAAACTGATGGAGATTGGATTTCCCCAGCAGATTATTTTAAAGATATATAATCTGTGTGAGATTATGGCATCACTATGATTGGCCTCCTTCAGTATGAAAGAGCTAGTAAAGAAAATGTGAAGGACCTGGCACTGCCACAGATCCCTGCAGAAACAGTGCTGTGTTGTGTACTGTCTTTGGTAGCCACCATGAGCTCCAGGTGGTGGTACAGGGTGGTACAGAGAAACAAAGGCAGAAAGCATTTGGGGTTTGTGCAGAGGGATGTTTTAAAGCAGGACAGAGCAACCTCAACACAACTGGGCAGGCAGGAGCTCAGGACTTAGAGGATTTCTGCAGCTCAGAATTGCAGATGCCTCAGCAGAAGTACAGAAGGGTGGAAGATTTTTATGGCTCCTCTTTATGCCTTGCCAGGGAATATCTAAGGTTAACAAGTATCAAAATAATCTGTCCTTTATGGAATTTTGGAACATGAATAATTCTGTCAACATCTTTAAATTGTAGCAGGGATTCACATTTCATTCTGACTAGGATTTCTGTTATAGCCAACTGAATCTGGGACTTCCCTGGCCAGGGCAGTTGCCATTTAGTTTCTCTCTTTCTTTGCTGTTCATCCTGAGTATTTGGCATTGTTCAGAGACCTTTGGGTATCACTAACATTTCAGCATGTTTTTCTTTTTCCTCTTGGTAGGATGATGTCATCTGGGATTGGGACCATCTCTTCACAGAGGTGTCCTCAGAACTAGTGACTGAGTGGGACCTGGGACATTCTGAGAGAGAGGACCACCTCAGTCTGCCTTAGAGCACCGGCACACCAGACATATACATGCATAGCTGTAAATAGTTTAGCACTTTCATTTTATATTCACTTGTTTGTATTAGAGGATTTATTTCAGACATGAAAATAAATAGGACCTTGCTTCATAGGAAAACTGGCTCAGGAGAAGTTTTTAGTATTTTGTAATAAGAATCTTTATTCAGAAAAGAGATTAAGAATTCTCAACACAATAAATTATTTACTTATGAACAGTCACTTCCACCTCACTAGCACCTTTACAGATCACTGCAATGGTTGATCTTTCCTCTACGGAAATGCAGCCTCTAAATTGGACCATCTTACAATGGAGTGTGGTTTTTGGTGATGGCTATCAGTGAAACTTAGGCTGATAGGATTTGTTTGCCTAGGACATCAAGATTACCTTCCTCCTCACAACAGATGCTGTAAGTTGTCAGGATATCCATTTTACATTTCATCCAGCAGCCTCCAGCCATCCCCTGCTAGTTTAACCTCTCTCCTGGAACGTTACCTCTGTATTGACTGAGAGGAAGCGGCATCACTTATTAAACTGCCAACACCACTTCTTACAGCACCTCTTTTTTCCCTTGAGATTTTCTGGCTAAATTCTGACCAGGCCTAACCCTGCTTAGCTTTTGCAATCAGATGAGATCACAGCCTGAACGGAGATAGCTTCAGGCAATAGGTAGTTTGCAAAGAAAATACTGTTTATTCCATGAATCTGAAAGAGTGGAGCCTGCTGCTCTGAAACAAGGTAACTCCCTGGTGGGTGTCTCCTTGGAACCAAGTTATCCACTCTTACTGTAATCTAAAGAAAAACCCATTTAGCTGTTAATGCCTTGTCCCCATAGAATCATGGTCATTATTTGCAGGAAACAGTAACATTACTTCTAAGCCAATGTCCTTCAAAACCTTGTTCCATTGGAGAATCTTGCACCATACTTGTGAGGAGCAGTGCAGGTGCTGGGAGGAAGGCTTGCTGTACTGTTTTTCTTAGCTTGTTTGGTCAGTCTAATAGAGCACTGCATCCCCACTCTTATGGGGTTATATGACAGCAGGACAGGTCATATAACTCACTGTGAATTTAGTAGTCTGCAAAATTTCAGATCAGAGTTGATATGCCACACAATTCTAGCAACAAGAGAGAACCAATTGTGTCTAACTCTGGGGCCACCAAAACAAGGCAGGGAGTCGTCTGTCTAAAGGAGACACTAAGGTTTTTTACAACCAAGAAATCTTCCCTATAGAAAGCTAGGTGAGACAGAAGCTTGAGAGGCCAGTGTATGGAGGGTAATTACGAAGTCTTTCTCTGAGCAGAGAAACCTGTTTTGGTATGAACAGAAACTTCCTAGCTGAGATAGCATCTGTTTTTCTGTGACACCTATGGTTCTTGGACAAAGAGAATTTAGAATGCTTCCCACATTCCAGGTAAAAAAATAAATTAACTTCAGCAAACTGAAATAGTTTAGTAAATCAGACAAACCTAACAAGCCAGTCTGAGAGGAAGAGAAGGATGGGATGGGACATGGATTTGCTCAGTTCATCTCTCAGAGATCACAGAGAAAGCAGAGGCACTCAATTTCCTCTGAGTTGCAAACTGTAGGACCATCTAGTGTGGATTCTCTTGCTTCTTGATCTGAGGCTCTAATCCACACTGCTCCTATAAGATGCTTGCCTGGTATCACCTTATTCAGTAGTATCTACTTCAAGCGAGACTGGCTTCTTTGAAGTATGAAGCAAACAACTTTCTGTACCCTGAGAAAGGACTAACTTTGGTGGTTGCAGGAGCAGCCCAAACCAGACTGCAAGTACCCCCACTGCAGCTTGGGTCTCTGCACCATGTCCCTACTAGCAAAGTAACTGTTTTCCTACTATGATGCTGCACTCGCCTCCTGTTTATCAAGGAGGAGGGCAGGAAAACAACACGAGCAGAGAAAGAAAGGAACGTTGAGAGCCCACCCTTCAGTCACTGTTGCAAAGCATAGGAGGCCTTGCACTTTTGGGTCACCTCATAAAACCAGGCAGTCACCCAGTGCAAATCAACCAATTTTCAATGACCACAAAAGCCAAGGTCCAAGGGACAAGAGTGGCTGAGCTATGAATCCAGCATCTCTGGCCACCCAGCCTGAGGTATGGTGTGTGATATGTGAAATATTATGTGTTGCATTTTCTTTAAGAGCTTGGGGAGGTGGCATTGCTGGCCATGTGGAACATTAAGAGGGGGTAACTAAGCAGTAGTTAGGACTGTAGCCACTGAGTGCTCCATGCAAGAGTCGTGGCAAGGCGATTGCTCCTCTAGCAGCTATATGCTGCACCAACAATCCTGGGCTGTCTCCAGGAATGCGGGTAGAGCCATCTTCTGCCTCCAAGAGCTGCTCTGATCATCCTGGGCGGGCAGAACACTCCTGTCTGGCTGCTCTCCCAACAGGGAGGAATGAGAAGTGCTGGGCTGTGCAGTGGTGCTCAGCCCCTCAGAGGCCACAGGGGCCCTTCAGGAGTCAAGAGGAAGATGAAAGCACCCCCTTGAAAACAAGAGCAGGAGGGATATCAGACCCTGGAGGTCCTCCTGGAGACGTTGAGGTAGGATTGGGGGAGGGCTTGGGGAGGGCTATTTGAGGCAGGTTGTGGGGAGAAGGGGGCCAAAGCAAGAGGGTTTTGTGGGAGAGGCAGGGTAGGAGCAAGGAGGTTGCATGATTTGGGAACAGAGTATGCATAAAATTTGGAGGGGATTGAGGCCAGAGCAGGTGCTGGTGGGGAGCCAGGAGAGAACAGAGCACAGGAAGAGCATAGTGGGAGTTGAATAAGGCCTTTGCTGGTGAACTGTGGTCATGTTATGCTGGACAAGCAGCTCTAAAGCTGCATAAAATCTCCCAGAGGAGTGTGCTTGGGGCTGGGTGATGTTGGCTACCCACCTCTGGCTTGAGGCTCTAGGCAGGGATGGAGTGGGAGGGCTGGATGGAGTGGGAGGCAAGTGTGTGTGAGCCAGGCCTGTGCCCACTCTGGGACCTTGGGAGCCCAGCAAATACCCAGGCAGAGTTCGAGAGTAGGGCTTGAAAAAAATCACAACCTCATCTGTTTTAAGGTGTGAAGGGGTGGCTTTGATCATTTAGCCTGGCCTGCTATAATACAGGCCAAGGTAGAGTCCAGTGAGATGTGGCTGAGCTTTGCCTGCCTTTCTAAAAGGCAGACATTATATTTGAAGGTCTTCCCTGGTTAGTTTTTCTAACAGATAATTGCCCTTATGTTTCAAAATCTACTTTATTTCTAGACTCAGTTTTTGAGTTTCATCTTCAGTTCCCTGTGCCTGCTTATGCTTTCACCTTCCCAGTTAAGCCATGCTGTCATATTTTCTCCTTGCTTCAGTATTTATGTGCACTGTGATCAAGTTGTCTCTTTAATTTCCTTCAATAAACTTAATAGACTGAGAGTTGTTTCCCTGTCTTTTCAATTCCTTCCCCAGCTGGAGGAGGGGAGGAGAGTGTCTGGCTCCTGGCCTTCCTCCAGCAAACTATTCCCACCCAGCTTCCTCCCACAGTTGTGTTTTGGTTGCAGTGCTGGGAAGGTGACTGACACCTATTGCTTCTCTCTCAAGTCCTGGTGCTGTTAGAGGAGAACCTGTTCCTGTTACTCTCCTTGCTAAAAAGAAATAATGAGATGTTTTTACATGCCCAGTCCAGTTCTTGGCTTGAGGTGATGCACCAGTGTGTATTGGCTGTGACAGAGCTGCCTCAGGAACCTGCACTTGTGAAAAGTCCCATGGAAAGAGCATGCAAAGGAAGAAATGGCAAGTGTAATTTTTTTCTTGTAGACTGCAAAGATGTAGCTCTGGTTGGTCCTCAGGTGAGGTGAGAAGTGAGGAGCAGTTCTCAGAACAGCGCAGCCAGCTCCTGGAACTCAGATCAGCTCTCTGGGCTGTGCCTAGCCAAGGAACAGAGCAGTAATCCCTTCACATCTCCACAGACCTATATCACAGAGGGGTAAAGTGAGGTGCAGTGGTGTGCCTGGGGCCACACAGCAAATCTGTGGCAGCAGAATCAGAGTTAGAAAAAAGGAACCTCAAGTGCCTGATTAAAACATGGCTTTCATATACCTGCTGAGTGTTTCCCATCTTCAGTTTGAAGGTGGCTGTTCAATGTAGACAGTTGTGTCCTGCTTGCTCTTTGTTCTCTGTTCGTACATTGCTGAGGGAGAGCTGCAAATCTGTTGAAGCGTGTGTTGTCGGTGAGCTGATCTGGGGTGTTTGCCCAGAGATTTGCTGGGATTCTGGATGAGTGTAAATATCTACCCACAGATAGCCTCTTGTAGGCTCAGGGCTCAATAGGCTACCCCAGGCAAGTGGTGAGCCTCATCACAGACAAGGTAAAAGAAGTGCACAAAGGAAAAATTAAATGTAGGTCCTATCAGTTTTAGAAATGTCTAGTTTTGCTTATAATAGTAAATACAATATTTATAGGCTTTCTTGGTGGATTATAGACTTTCTTGGTGGAGATGTTTTACTAGAGTACAGTTTGTTGGTAGTGTGGGAATATTGGGGCAGAGACAGCATACACAGTGATGGAAAAAAAAACTGTAGGAAAAAAAGCCAGACCCAGCAACTTTCCATTAAAGAGCCTGCCTGCCAGCCAGGAGCCTCTTAAAGGGACTGTGGCTGGCTGTTTTATTAAGTGTGACAAAGTGATGGGAGGTGGGGGGGAGCTTCTATGTTAATAAGTTGGAAAGGCACCACCATTCCTCTCTCTGGAGCGTCTCAGGGAAGGTGGAATTAATTCATGGCATATGCTCCCGGCATCTGCTGTGGTGACCCAGAGTGGCGGGAGCGCAGTGCCACTCAGCGCGAGCCAGAGCCTGTATTCCCTGCTCCTCTCTCAGGCCTTGCTCGCTGGCCTGCCCCCACCACAGCCAGGAGCTGTATCCAGCTAGTACAGGTGGGTGCACTGTGTTGTTTCCATGCTGCAGCGATCTTTGCCTGTGCTTCATGCTCTGAATGTGAGCTTTCCATTTTGGGACGGGGGACCCAGAGTCAGTCCTCCAATGGCTGTGCTTTCTTCAGCCACATCTTTCCACCTTTTTGGACAACTGCCTGGGATATGGGTCACTTCCCTGGCCTGGAGAGCTGACGGAGCCAGGAAAGTCTGGAGCAGTGGGTGATCCCCAGACAGGGCGAGATGCCCCACACTGCTTCTGTGCTCTCCCAGCAACTGCCCCATACCTCAGCAGCTTCTCCCACTTGCGATCCTTTTCAGAATGTGGCATCCCAGTCCCAGGCTGTGCTGAGACTGTGCAGTGCTGAGTGGGGGCCAAGGCAGGGCCCCAGCTGTGGGGCACCATGAGGGATCCACGATCTGCTGCCCTGGTGAGACCAGTCCTCCCAGGGCCATGCTTTATTTGGGGGGACGACCCACACTCTTGTGTCCACAGCCTGGGAAGCATCCTGATTGATTCAGTCATGAATGCTGCATGACATGGACGTCCAGAGCTCCTGAGCCCATTAATCTCTCTGCCATGGTCCCTGGGGAGATGAAACCTTTCCTCCTAGTGCCCTGCTACCCGAGTCTGCCCCAGCAGGCTGCTCTGCGCAGACCTCGCTGGGGCCGGAGCAGCTCTGGGCCACGGGCCCTCTTATCAGGCTCCATCTCCTGTCACTTTCAGGACCACTTCATTATCCTTTTATTAGCCTTCTTCTCCTGCTTATCATTATTAATAATCACGCTGGATCGGTTGGAGTGCTGACAGCTGCCCCTTGTCTATTCTTTCTGTCTATTTTAATCCTGCCTGCTTATCTGGAATAAACCTGATCCTTTTTCTTTTAATTAAAGAAATTTGGTCAGCCAGCCCCTCCTCCACGCAGAGGGGACTGATCTCACTAGTGATATGTGGAAAGCAGGAAAAGGGGCAGATTACTGGGTGACAGTGTTTTCCACAGCCCAAAGATATGGGATTTTGGAGTAGAGGCTGGAAGAGATTAAGGCACATGTGTGTGGAGGACAGCACTGGGGCACTCCGAGATGCTTGGTTTGGGTTCTCTGTGTCTGACGCAGCATATTAGTGCAGGGCTGTGCAACTAAGTCTACTGCAGGCAAGAGGCACCACTGCACCAGCGCAAGACAGGCAGAGGAGGCCTGTTCACCCCTCTCTGTTTAGCACAGGAGGCAATAGCAATGCCAGGCTCAGAGCCTGTGTGGGTGGCACTGCCGAGGCTCCTGGGATCACTGCAGCTCCTACCGGGGCTAAAGGACTTTGCTTCTCAGCATTTTCTAATGTTGCCAAGTGATGCAAGTGCTGGGCTTCACAGTGATGCTCCTGCTTTGTGCTCCCACAGGCATTGCTTCCTGGGGCCACAGATCTCGTTCTGGTCTCTTAAAAATGACTTGCCGGGCAGTTCGCTTGAGCTGAAATATTTGTGTTGTCGGAAGGGACAGGTCACTCGAGGAAGAGCTGTGCAAATAGGTTGCGGGAAAATTGTTGTGCTAATTCACACTTTTATGAACCCATAAACTCAAATCTGCATTCATTGCAATCTGTAAAGTGACTGGAGTGTGGGCTGAAATGCTTAGAAAGTGTTAATCAAGGGTCCGTAACAAAGCAAAATGCTTTGAAGTGCAGCAGCAGGAGCTTGGTCGTAAGCAGCAGGAGTATTCAACCTTAGCGCTAAAAATGCATATTATTTGGTTCCCAAACGGTTCATTTCAGATGCACAAGTTGCAGCGTTGACTGAATGCGTATGTACCCTCTGCTACAGAATATGGCAACTGGCTCAGATTTGTAGGGCTGTTTCACCCCTGAGAGGCTGCGAGCCCAGGAAGGCTATAGGGCAGAACTTCCTGATGCTCAAGTGAGAGTGTAGCTCTGAAATCCTGTCAAGCAGAGCCACGCTGGCGTCTGTCCCTGTGCTTCTGTTGCTTTTGAGCATTTCAGCTGACTGGGATGAACGTTAACCTGCAGTTCAGATGTTGGTGAGGGAGCTGCTACAAAACAAATCCATGTGCGTGGCTTAGCAGATCCTTTAGAAACATGTGATTCTGTAACAATCACAGGCAAGAATTGTCCATGGTGACATTCATGCTGTTGCTTCCATGTGAAATGTCCTGCTGCTCACAGAAAATCTTTTCATCATTACTTAATGTTGAACAAAATGTTTGAAAGATGAGAAAATGCAGGGTTCACTTGCCTAAACTGACACACTAATAACTGTTCAGAGCTTTTATTATCTGACCCTGTTCCTTCAGCAAAATCACCTCTCCTTCAGATCCAAGTAAGCAAAATTCTCAGGATAGTTTTTGGCCCTGAGAAATGATGAGGGACGCTGTTTTTGGTTTTGTGGGACATTTTGAATCAGCCAAAATGATGGACTTGCAGCCCACGTGATAGGCTGAAGTCTTGCTTTGATCGTTATCCTGATCAGCAGAACTACCCACAAGGCCAGAAAAGTACTTTGGGAAATTGCCCAAGAATTTGGTCCAAGTCAAGCAACCTTCTCAGTGCTTCGAGCTCCAAAGCCAAACGAGTTAAGCTTGTGGCTCCCTGTGGCCTGTGAGGTTATGTGTACAGATGGCTGAATGGCTTGGTGAATCAACCTGCTAAATAAATGGGTGATAATAGCTCAGGCTATTATAGCTATACCTGAGCGCACTCAAAGCTAGTCCAGATAGCAAACTCCACCTAACCCAGAGGGATGAGAAGCAGCCTGGATTTGCCCAGTGGAGTGCTGTGGGTCCTCTTCTTTAGGGATCTGAGCTAGTTCTTCCAAAGCCATCTCTGGTATTGCCCCTCGGTACTGCTCTGTGCTCCATAGAGATGCTCTTAATTCCATGGCTTTCAAACCCATGGTGCCCAAGACTTCAGACCCTGTGTGTTCCTGTGTGAAGGGGATTGCATGGTATTTGTTTCATACACAGGTACCAGAGTCATGGGCTGATAATGGAAGTTCTCCAGGGTCCCGTGGTAAGACTGTGACACAGCTAGGAACTGAATCCAGCCCCTCCGAGCATCCATCCAATGCTGCAGCCACATTAGTTCACTGACTAACTGAAATGATGAACAAGGCCAGTATATTTGTTTATTTTGATTTCCAACCAAAAGCTGGTTTCAGGCTCCTTCCAGATTTTCAGAAACACAAGGTGAAACTTTATAGTTTCTATACAATACACCTTCCCCAGGAACAGCACAGCACACTGCCCACCTGGTAGTAACCCTGCTGAGACAGAAAACTATAATCATCTCCTGCAAAAATGGCTTCCTGCCATAAGCCAGCTCCCCGCGTCCTGGAAATAGTCAGGGGAAGGGATGGGTTAGTGCCAAACTGTTTTCAAGTGCAAACTCTGGAAGTCTGAATCAGATAGGGCTCTTCAGCCTGCTGATGTCTCTCTCTACAGAGTTCCCAAAATCCAGCTCTTTTACTGAGCTCAGAGAAGAGGAGAAATCTTCTCCATGCTGAGAGATGCAAAGGCCGTTCAGAATGGCTTTGGTAAGTCACATAATACCCCACTGCTTTAAGATTAACCAAGCAAATGTGGGGATTTTTCCCTTTTTTAAAGTCACATGATGGTCAAGAGCCTTTAACAATAATGTGGACCCTGTCTGTCCTAGGGCCTGTAGGCTCTTGTCACAGGGTACCCCAGCCCCAACACACTTAGTTCTTAATTGAGTGTGATTGGTTGCAGCACAGTCTGTGATGGCTTCTTGTGACATGACAGGCACAGAGAGCACTTTGTAAGATGCCTATGACTTGCATGACGTGTAGTTGAGTATGACCAGTTTGGACAATAATGTTTAGTATAGGCAACAGTCACATTAGGCAAACAGACCTGGAACATGTGTGGAGGTCTAAAACGTCTCGCCTTGACTTCTCAGATAAATGGGGTTTTTGCTTACATAAAGTGGGTGTGTATCTGGGTCATACTGCATACACGTGTTTCTTTGGCTGGAGGTGTCTCTATGCCATATAGAGCATACCTATATCTCACCAGTTGAGAGCATTCTGTCCTGTTGGGCCCAGGGATCTGTTTGTCTATCTGTACAACGTGCACATGCACCAGTGATGGCTGAGGTTGGAAGTATTTATGGCAATTAAAATGTTTTGCCTGGAAGCTGTTTTGGGGCTTTTTTGAAGTGAGGATTTTCAGACTTCAAGGTGTTAACAGCCCCTCTAAACGGTTTTGTTTTTTAATTGCAGCAAATGACTGTGGAGCCATTAAACATTCTCTTCTCTGCAGTTGTTTCTAAGCCCTTTCAGTCCTTCTTCTATTTATTCTGTTTAATTCAGTCAGGTAGCTTCGGGGCAGTGAAGATCAATACTTTACTTTGATAGAAAAGAGTCAGGTTTGAAACATAGAGATAAAACTGACACATTTTGTATAAATTTAATTAAAAATGCACCTTTAGTGGCTTGTTGCAAGCACAAAGCCAGCCCTCCATCTAGCTATCTCTCTGTCTCACTCTCTGTTTCTCTCTTCCTTTCTTGTTCCTAACAGGAAGATCTCTGAATCTGCCTCACCAACAAAGCACCTCGTTTTATGATTTTTGTCTTGAAAGTTTAGCACTGAGGGAGCAGGATGGAAGGGATGTGAAATTCTAAACAGACCTTCTGCTCTCTCCCTGGTCCCATTCCTTTTGGTGGTGGCGGCTGGGGGGACGGAGAAGGAGCCTGCTCCCCAGTGGGGGAAGGAGGAGGATGAGGCAAAATAATTTTTTTTTTTTTTAAACCCAGCAGATTGGACACCCTGGGGCACTTTCCATTTGGATCTGTAGCTTTCCTCCACTGCCACCCCCCTCTTCTTGCTTTGTTAAACTGAGAATTATTTTTCTGACTACATGTGCATCCCGGATCCCACTAGGATAGTGCTGGCCACAAGGCAGTGTCTTTATTCTCTCTTTCTTTTTTCCTCCCCTGCCCCCCCTCATTTCTTCCCTCTCCCTCTTTCCCTAACCCTGCTGCCAGTGGGGACATTTGTCTTGTGTTTTATAATCTGGCCCCTTCACCCCCTTCCCCTGCATGTCTCTCTCTCTCTCTTTCTCAATCCTGTTTGGCTCGGTTCATTTTTCACTTGAGTGCCTTTCCTCCCAGACTCCCCTCTGCTCTGGCCTCCCTCTGCTCAACACCAATAAAACATGCACAACACAGGTAGAACAAGGTGCCAGGGCTCAGCGTGACAAACGGCTCATACACCACTCAATAACCATTGCTGTAAATTGCCCCTTCCTCACCCTCTGCCAGCTCCCAGAGACAGACGGTGGCTCAGTCAACCCCATGCAAAATGTGCTGCCCCACCACAGGATGGGATGGGGAAAACCCATGGGAGTTTGGACGCCGGCCACTGCTGGGGCAGAGACCTTCCAGCACTGTCATTTGGGGTTGTGACATTTACTGTCCCCATTTTACTCCCCGGTGGGGCCATGCGGCCTAAGGGACCCCAGGGAGTTTTTGGAAAATGGGGGTTGGGCAGCAAGGGGGTGCCTTCCTGGCCTACAAGCCACCTATTTAAGTAATATTTTTTGGCCAAGAGTCTCAAGACTCGTTCCATCCATGCAAGCTCTGGAAGGGTGTTAAAGGGTAAGGATGACAGTGTCTTCCCAAGGGTCCCTCTGTTCCCAGGTGACAGAGCTGGGCTTGCAGCTCTGGCCAGGTACCACATCGCCTCTGAGAGCTGGGACCTCCACAGCTGATGTTCCCCATGCCCGCGCCAACCCAGCCAAGGCACATCAGACACCTTACCCCTTGCTGCTGAGCACGGGATAAAGCATCTCTGCCTGATGGGGAGGCTTGGCATTGCTGGGCTGCCCCAGCCTCACACTCACCCTGCAAGTGTCGCTGCAGTGCTCACATGGGCTTGGTGCTGTGTACTCGTGTCCGAACAAACATACAGTTGAGAGAAGTAAAGCACCGCCTGAGAAAAAATAAACCAGATGTCAAGGAACAGGCAAGAGGAAAAAGAGCAGACTGGGTAACAAAATAAATGTGAACAACACCTCTCACCAGCCAACAGCACCTGCAATCAGCTTCTTCCTAGGTGTGCAGAAACTCCATTGAGAGCAGTGGCATTAAAGAGGTGGAAAATGGTTGGTAAGTTATGGATGGTGTGGGAAAAGGGAACGATAGGGGACAAAGAGGAGGCAGGACAGAAAGGAAGGAAAGGGTCTGGAAGATGAGAATAAGCTTCAGGCTCACATGCACGCAAGATGAGCCTGTGGAGGAGGCTGAAGGACAAGGAGGCACAGTCACGTATACTGATGAAGCAGCAGCAAAAACTAACGTGGATGATGGGGCAGAAGAGAGGTGGTGTCTGTCTCCCTGGCCGTGGGCCTGGGTGACCCTGGGGACATGTGTGTGGCTGTCGGTGAGTCAGCACACAGGCAGTGCCCCAGCTTGAGGCAGAGCAGGGTCTCTCGGATATAGCTGCAGAGAGCGATGTGCAGCGGCTGCACAGAAATGTACTCTTTGAATTCCATTGTGTTTGACTTTAGCTGTCAAAACTGCAGTCGCTGTGAATTTTGCTTGAGAACCAGAGGATGCTGTGCGGGTGGAGCTGCTGGTTTTGTGACAAGGTGCAAAACTGGGTCCATGCCCCACAAATTTCAGGTGTCGTCAACCCCTCTTGTTGCATATGTGTATGTCTCCTGTTACCACTTTCATTTGGCTCTGGGATTCATCACCTCTCCCTGTGTTAATTTGTGCCAGTAATATATGTAGCATTTCCTACCTTCGTACTTACAGGAGGCTGCATTTCAGCTGCAAGTGGATTGAGTGTATTTTGTAAATTGTTAATTAGTGCTTTAGCTTGCCAGTGCAAAAGGAAAACACTCATCTTTGCATTGCCCGGTGCCCAGCCCATACTGGCCTCTCTGCTCTGCAGTTCAGGCTGCTTGGGTTTACCAGCAGTAAAAGCAGACAGCTTCTTGCTAAGATAAGGCATGACGGGGTTAACTCTGTCAGTCTGTCTGCATAATATCAGCTGGAACATCAGTTAAAGTCCTTCTGAGCTGTTGGTGGAGGTGAGCAGGAGGGCTGGTTTCTCAGGGACCCTACCGCCAAGGAGCGTGTGTGGCGTGCGGCGCACTTCTGCAGACGACAACTCCCGTGTCTTCTGCCTTTAATCACGGCAAATAAAAGTTTCTAAACAGGCAGAAGATGCCAGGCTTTTGTGTTCTGCCACCGGAGCTGCCTCTGCGCCGCCGTCAGTACTGGTAATTGCAGACAGAAGCCGCTTTGTGTTAAAATGGCATCAGTAATTGAAACGGAATTCAGAATCAGGACCCCGCAGGCACCGCTCCGCGAAGAAGAAATAAAGATCGTTTGGGTCACATCTTTTGTAATTTGCGTTTAATAATCGTACCAGGAGGTACATACAAAGGGAGAGGAGACATGAGACGCAGCCCACTCCCCCTCCTCGCATGCTCTGCCTCGCAGCCTTCCCGCGGAGCTGGGGGAGCCTGGTAGGGACCCCGCACCCCGCTTGGCTGGGCCGAGGTGGTGGGAGGGAGGGCTGCCAGCTCCCTAGCGCGGCAGCTCAGGGCTGCTTGAGAGGCCGAGCCATACTGCATGCTGCCAGCCAGAAGGAGAGAACGACTCCCTGGGTTTGTGTTAAACTGGATGCTCAAGTTCTGGTTTTATGGTTAGACTGGGGATTTATGAGCCCAGGTGCTGGGTCTTGCTCAGTGGGTCTGGCTAAGTCCTGAGCATCAGAGAGCACTCCACTGATTCGCAGCTTCTGAGTTTCTCTTTGAAATGGGCTCCCTTTGGTATCCTTTGATGGGCTTCTGTGGTTATGCCTATACAAGTATGTTCAAGCAACCTCAAACTGAATGGCATGGCTCATGCTGAAATGTCCCAGACCTCTTCCATCACAGAGCAAAGAGGCCTCCTCTGTTCTGCTTTTGGGGGGCAGTGTGTCAGCTGCTCTTATAGCGTCCAAAGCATGCTCACAGGTCTCTGCTCCGAAGACTGTATCAGCCAATACAGGGCTGCCTTGTTCCCCTTAGCCCAAGGAGCTAAACTTGTCAGGTACCTCCCCTGTAATCTCTGGGATGACCAAGACCTATGACACAGCATCTAGCATATGTGAAACAAGAAGATCTGGTTCTATGCTCATATAGTCTGCTGACCTGCCCTGTGATTTCCCCTAGCTTTGCCTGTGTTGAGCCCTGCCATAGTGCAAAAATAACCCGAATTTCTTCTTCACTAAACCACACACACACACACTTTTATTTCTTACACTGAACTCAACCACATCAAATGCATGCCTAAGGAATGGCATTATCCATTCATATATTCCACGCTGGTCTTTCTAAAGGAGTGACATATTGGGAGCCACTCTAAATCCAGATGAGGTGGATATGGATGTGAGCAGGACCCATCCATTCCATCCTTGAATTGTGTGTCCTTTACCCCAGACTTCAAGTACATTTTGGGCAACAAACTCAGCCCTGGTTACCTTCACTGGAGTGTCATGTCCCGTCTCATCTCTCACATGGAGTCATGTTAATCTCAGTGGAAAGGAGCACATGGTACTGCCTGGGTTTCTTTCACACAGTGCACAGTTTCTCTATCATTAGGCTTGACTCAGGGACAGGCTTCATTGTCACCTGTGGTCAGAATACAAAAGAGACATTGCCAATGTCCAGCAGCTCCCTTATGCTCTGTATTGATGCTGTAATGTCCCAGTTTCCCTTGCACACACACTCTGCATTTCTTCCTTAAACTGCTCCTGGCAGCTCACCATTTCACAGCTCTTGCCTATGGCCAGGAAGAGCATCATCTGTCAGCTACATCTGTAGCTGCCATCCTGCCTTCTCCCAGGGAGCCCAAAGGGTCCTTATCAGAAGGCCAGGACTGCAGTTGTGACAGGAGAAATTTAGGTTGGGGAGAGGTACCTTGGCTTCTTCTACTTTTAATTGCTATTACAAGGAAGAATCTTGTTAAATTTTAAGAGCAAATATCCTGATTTTTCTTTAACCTAGAGAGAGTAGTGATATGTGACTTGGTGTTCTCCTGCTCAAATGTTATCAGGAAGTACCCAGAAGTAAATACCCAGACACCTGAAGTCAGATGAGGGAAAGCATCTGAAAGGTAAAGAAAATTAGTTTCTCAAGTTTGTCCAAGCCCTGTACATGATGACACCCAACCTTTCCATTCTGCCTGAAAAACTGAGGATGCATTAGCCTTTGGGTGCAGCAGCAGAGCTGCTGAGGAGGTCCATAACTGGCTGAAGGGGTCCCTAAGAGGCACTGTGGATACTTTGTCCTTTTTTCTCCAAACCTTTGTCTCACCTTATGCATGGCAAAGACATAGCAGGCATCATCATGTTAATCCTGTTCCTTACCAACACTTCAGGAAATGATTGTGTCACAGCCTATGTCCTGCAAAGATACCCAGGGGAGCTGGATTGCTGCATGAGTGGCTTTCTGGCTAAGTGTGCATGTCCTGCAGTGCTTATCAGCCCTGCTGGGGTGCTGTGGCAATGCTCCTCTGCTCTCTCCCCTCCTTGGTTCAGTCCCAAATCCTTCTCCAGATCCTCAGTTCCAGTTTCAGCATCTCCATCCTCTTCCTCCATGGAGACCTAGGGATCTTAGATGGATGGTCATATGTTAGGTGATGGAGAGAAGAGAGCTCTCTTGAAGAAGAATTTAAATGAGACCTCCTAGCCTTGCCTTGCTTTAGTAACTCTCCTGGGGGGACATTTCTGTGGGCTTGCTGTTTGGCCCTCTGACAGCTGCATCTCCTTTATGCTGTGCCCCTTTTGCATGCTGCAGAAGATGTCATTGAGAGGAGGCCATAAAATTATCAGCAACATCCTCCTCTGATCTGTACATCTCTCTCACACATCCCTTCCACCACCACCGATCCTCACACAGTGATTTCACTTCCTGCATGCTATCCTGGGACCCCCATACACCCACACCTACACACACTCACACAGACGCACCAGGCTCTTATTTTCTCTGTTCCCTGGCCTTCCTTCCCTCCTCCCATCTGTTTGTTGAATAATTCCTGGCTAAGTAACTTTCTCTGCATAGCCCCCAGGCCGGGGCACAGGGACTTGCCCCCTCCTCTCCCCTGGCTGTCCGGGGGGCTTTTGAACATGTGTTTCTGGGAGGCAGACACCAGCTGGCTGGGCGACATTTGCATAGTCAGCTAAAAGCCCCTGAGCTGAGCTGGGGACGTCTGGAGGAGCCCATGGCAGGACAGAGGGAAGAGGGAAGAGCTGGTCAGCTCGAGGTCAGTTGGAACAGATTTCCAAATGAACGGACAGATGGCGAAAGGAGACCAGGAGTGGGGGGAGCATGCAAAGGCTTCTACATCAAATAAATAAATCACTAAATGCAGTAGGGGAGTAAGTGACCAACGTGCCTATGGGCATGGCAGTTACTGTGCTGCTTCCTTCAGAGCCCGTGGGGTGGATGGATGGGGTGAGCACAGGCTCGAATTGCTCTCAGTGCCAGGGAGGGGAGCAGGGTGTACCACGGACTCGGGAAGGGGCAGGGAGAGGGTGGGGCACTGTGGGGTCCCAGCGCTGTGAAGCAGCAACAGGGAGCTGGAGGCTCCCCACAGCCTCCTGCAGTGAGCCAGCGGGGCTCTGCTGCCAAACCTTCACCCAGGTGCCAGCGGGACCTGCTGTGGCGGTGAGGACAGACCCCTGGTTCAGCCAGCCACACTGTGCTTCCAAGGCATCACCCAGCTCTCTGGGTTTGGCACTGGAGTTTGTGCAGCCCAAGCACAGGGCACCCTTGTGGTACCAACCACCCATCCCTGCTGTTCTTCCCCGCTGTTTCGTGCACTTCTCCCTCCTCTCCATCTAATTTCATTGGACTGAAAATAATAAAGCAATGTGTACAGTTTTGCTCCTGCAAGGACATGTCTTTGCCATTCCAAAGTAACAGCAAAACATTATATTTATGAGCCCCTGTGCTGCCTTTGTGCTCTCTGCTGATCACTGTTCTGATCTGCTGCCTTGTTTCATGCTCTCCCATCTGCACAGCTCACTCCTCACGACAGAAAATACACTTTCTGTTCGATCCTGCAGCATCTTTTGGAGAGTGATGGAAAAAAGCACTGCCTTAGCACACGAATTGCCCAGGCAGAAGGAACTGACTTGACTCCCCAGTGATCAGGGTGGCCACAATCGAAGACTTTAGGAAAAAAAGGGCAAGAAATGCTGTAATGGACAATTAGGGGCTTAAGCTACCCAGAGCATACTGTTTTCCTCCTTCCAATCTGTTTAGTGGTCACCACATGCCCTCGACCACAAAGGTTCACAAATTACATGTTGTCTTTAAAATTCTGTCTGTGGTAACCGTGGGTGTTCCCCTAAACTGCATGAATGTCTGAGCCTCTTCTGGGCTTACAACCTCCACGCACCATCAACTAGCTCCTACAGGCTAGTTATGCACTACAGTAAAGTATTCT
Source organism: Athene cunicularia (assembly GCF_003259725.1). Classification (NCBI taxonomy): domain Eukaryota; kingdom Metazoa; phylum Chordata; class Aves; order Strigiformes; family Strigidae; genus Athene; species Athene cunicularia. The sequence goes on along the minus strand of NW_020799101.1, from coordinate 25,075,439 downwards.
CATTAAAAGCCCCCCCCCCCCCTTTTTTTTTTTTTTTTTTTTTTTTTTGTTCTCCAGGAGAAGTGGAAATGCATTTGCAGAATAGGTGGGTTTTTACCTTTTTTGGGGGGTTGCCTTTTTTTCCTAATGCTGTTGCTTAGATGGTGCTAAATCCTTTCCTGAGGGATGTAAACACATGTTCCCTGTTGTAAGTGCAGGCATACAGATGTTCCAGGAGTGTATAAAGAAGGCTATTGCTAAGGGCCAGCTAGTGCAGAAGAGCAATTGCACATAAACTGCCTATGTGAATGATCCTACCCCATGTGAAGAATGTCTGTACATTAAGCAAAACTGTCAGGGTCCTTATGGCACCATAGGCTTTAATTGCCCTGAGTGGTCTCACCTGGGGGCCACCACCCACACCCTCTCCCTAGAGGCTCCATTTAAGCTCAGCCTGAGTCATTCGTTTCCTTCCTGGGCTTCGTTATAGGTCTGCAAGTCTCTGGTCCTCTCTGGTCTCATCTCCAGATGGGCCTCAGACCTATGTTGTGGTAGTGTCTCCAGCTCCATCTCTCGTTGCTCCTGGTGGGACTCCCTGGAGGAACCCTGGACCTGGTTCATAATTTTGTCTTGCCTGGGCCTTTGGATGGATGCTGTTAACAGCACCCACCTTTGCCTGCCATGCTCAGGTGCTGCAGGACCATACCTTCGTCAGTGTGAGTACCACTTGGTCTAGGATCACCCTTGACTCCCAGTTTACCCTCCCTTAGGAGTAGCCTGTCCTCACTGCTCCCAACTGTATCTGGCCTGATGAAGACACCAATTCAATGTGTCCTGCTTTGCATCCACCAGCATTTTGTGTGTCTGCTGTCATGCATCTCTGAAACTCCCTGCTTCTCTGGCCTGGATTTGTTAATACAGGTTGCCACTGCTCTGCTCACCCCCAATCACTGACAAATCTATCAAACAGCATCTCTATGAGGTCACATCCTGATATCCCAAAGCTGTTCCTCAGGTATGCTGAGATTAGTGGTCTACTCCTTCCTCTTCTAATCCCATGCTAGAACTTCATTGTCACCTCTGCCTTGTCATGGCTTAGCTTCAGCAGCAGCCTCTTAAAGATATGATTTTTGGGGGGAAGTTCAGATAATGATGTCTTCTTTTCTCACAGTTTTGTTCAGACTAGTTTCTAGTAGACTAAGAATGGCTGGTTCTCTTTTAGAGAAGCATTTCTGATTTGTCTTCAATTTCTTTTTTGCTTTTCCTGTTTGTTACTTTGAGCCTAGAGATGCTGAGCTTGAAGAGTTGATGGGCAAAAGCCACTTGCAGTTTAAGCTGATGTGGACATTGGTCAGGGGTCTAATCCTCTGCACTCTGAGCAGTAAACTCAGAAATCCCCAACTGCTTGGATCTTGCCTTCAGCTTCCCTAGTTAACTGTAGAACTATTTAATGTAAGAACACCTATCAGGAAGAAATAGATCTTATCTTTCAACAACACTGGCTGATTTTCCAACCTGTTCAGTATTTTTTTTTTTGGCTAGCCCATAATTTATTAAACAACTGACTTCTCCAAAGTACCAGGCAGTCTTAACTTGTCCCATCTCCCTTTGTATTTGATCTAAATGCCTCTGTCCTGGCGCACTGGAAATGAGCGAGATGTCCTTTGCAGTCAGGAAAGTGTCATGCATGTTACAAGAAAGAAATAGTAATTGTTATTAAAGCTCACTAGATATTGAGCAAAATGAAGTGTTTTTTTCAGAAAGTGTTGAATTTAGTCCTCTGGGCCTTATTCATCACTTGGAAATACTCACATGCCTGTTGGGATTTTATCAGAACACTTGCAAATCCCCAGAGTTTCCTGAATTCTCGCAGGGGAGCCTTTTCTGTCTCAGACTAAGCTGTTTTGTTGTTATGTGCTTCAAAATGTTTGTCCTTTAAACGAAGAAGAGAAACATTCCATGCAAGCAGGCATCCCATGCAGCTGTTAAAAAGTTGCCTTTCTGCTGTGCCGGGATGCAGCAGCATGGAGGGGGAGAGCACCACACAGGCTGTTCCCACCATCCACTTGCTCCTGTTTGGGTCAGATATGCTCTTCAGTCTGAATGCCTCTCGAGTTCTGCCACACCGAGTGTGTGAAGTCACATCAGCGAAGCATGTAGGGAAAGAGAAAGTGAGCTTGTGCCAGCTATCTGTCCACATGTGTGCACACACGCATGCACATGCTATCACAAACCCTGCCGGCTCCTGAAATCTCTTAGCTGCTAGCAGGTTACAGAGAGTTTGTCTACCTCCAGACTTTAATGTGTGCTTCCCACTCTGTGGGCAGCTGCTGCCAAATGCCCAGCTCATGTTTTGTTTTATGAATCCCTTGCTTCTATGAGGCTTTTTTATTATTATTTGAGCTAAAATGGATTCATAACCTTGTGGGACAAGGACATTGGATGGGTTGGCAGCACACATGTTTTCTTGTGCCTGTGCTTTCCCTCCCCTCCACAATTACTCTTCATGCAGCACAGAAAATAAAACATTCCAGCAAAATACGACTGCCCCCTCTCCCAGCAGGAGGTCACCGAGGCTTGGACTAGCACAAGAAAAAGAAAGCCCAGGGAAAGAGCTGCTCCTTTGTGATTTACGTGCTGGCTGGGCAACAGGAGAGACCGCTGAGTTGAAGAAAGGTACTACGGGAGCTGCTAATTGAGTAATCGCAGCTCAGAGCTGTGGAGAAAGTGGCAGGAGCAGGCGAGAGAGGCCTTCTCTTCTGGCTGGCAGGAGCCCTTACTTTCTTTTCTCACCCTGGGTTTGAAAGCAACAGGACAGGTATATTTGTCTGCTTTTTGACATTGCACAGCACAATTACTGTGCCTCTGCCATAGCCAAGTCTGCCCCTACCATTTCCCTCTTCTCATGTTTCCCCGCAAATCCTTTTCATACCTGGAAAGTTTAATGTAGTAGTTGTGGGTCTGAGTAGACTTAAACTTTTTTCTTGTCTATGTGTCTAGCCCTTCTTGGTGCAGAGAGTTGGGAAGGTGAACGGTGTTGTTTGCTTGCCTTCTCTCTCTTTGTGTTGGGCATGGGATGCTCAGCTTAAACATGCCCTTAGGTATGGTCCATCATCCTTTCTGTCCACACCTGGACACTGAATTCCACAAGAGCAAAAAAGGTGCCTTCGTTCTACAGCTGAGTGAGATGCTGCAATTGTCAGGGTTGTGCAAGGGGGATATGGCGTCACCTGTTATGGCTGGGCTCAGCCAGGGACCTGCTGTTCCTTGCTCCTGCTTCTCACCTGAAGCTGGCAGCTGCTGAGCTCCCTCTCTGCCTGAATGCAAACTTCAGGCACACATTCCAAATTGCAGCCAAACTGCTCATCATCTCCCAGCATTGGCAATTACCCACCTTCCACATGCCTGCTGAATCATATGCCTGATTCGAGGACCATGATGGAGCTTGGGCAGCTGCAGCTGAAGAGACAGGGTGTCAGCAAGACCTGAGCCCATTTCATTAGTTTTTCTGACACCCTGCCCCCCCCCCACCC
>NW_020799101.1:25046623-25071877 GCF_003259725.1 Athene cunicularia | reverse complement strand
CCCGATATATCCTTGCTAACCTTTCACTGAGCAGAAAGACAGACAATTCAGGACATGGCATGTGAGTTACTTGGGAAATGTGAATAAACAGCATGTCTGTATCTTTCTTGTGATGCATTTGACTTCTGAGCCCAGGAAGTCACTGGCTGAAAAAGACTGGTTCATTCATCCGTTGTTTCATTTTTTTTCTATCATCTGCTCCACTGCTCTAGTCTTTCTTGCTGTACTAAACACCAGTGAAACCAGTGAGGTTGTAATATCCCATGCCAGGAATATTTTCTAAGACAAGCTTACAGATGCCAGTCTCTCACAGATAATGAAGGCAGACATACCTCAGTCTGGTTCTTCACGGTGAGGTCCTGCCAATTGCTTCTCCTGGCTGCACATGAATCAATTTTTTTTTTATTCTACCCCATCACTAAATTTGCTAAATTACCTACCGCTACCTTTGTTGCCTGCTGTGGGCTCTTCTGTGAGGGTTACAGCAAGGTGAGCTAGAGTTAGGTGTTCCTGAGTGCTGGAGTCCTTTGAGGGCATGAGCTGTTTGGGGTCTGATGATCCAGAAACCTGCCTTAATGAGTTGAAGGTGGAGAGAAATGATGAAATAGCTGAGGACTGCTCCTCTGTCCTGGGAGGGTGACAGGCAGTGGACTAGATTTGGTCTTGCTGGGTCTCTGCAGCCCAGAAAACTCCTCTGAGATGGCAGCAGAGTAGATGTTGGGACGTGCTGCTGTCATTTGTCTTTCTGATAGATTTTTTTCCCTTGGATAATCTCTGAGGGAGCTCCAAAGGAGAAAAGTGCTTCCCAGTGCAGCTTTTCTTCCATATACATGTAGCCTCAGGTCAGCACTGGGCACATTTGCAGAACCAGCCAGCTTAGTAAAGGCTGAGAAAATAAACTAGATCAGCCGAAGAGGGGGGATGCTTTGGTTTCCCAGGCCAGGAAACGTGCATAGAGGCTGCTGTGTAAGAGCCAGTCCAAACATACCTCCAAAAGAACCACTGGCAAGCATCATGTCAGATGGTTTCCTTCCCTGTCCCATGAATCCCAGACTTGGTGTTTGGCTACAGCATGCAGGGTGAAAGACAGCTAATGCTTGTGATGCAGAGATCCTCTGAATTTGATGCTTGGGAAATGGACAGCTTCCCCATGGGGGAGAAACCAATACATTAACTGAGATCCAAAACCCAGAAAGGGTGGACACGAGGGATGCCACATCAGCTTTTCTCAACATGTTGCACTGGTATGTAAAACCTGAAATACATTTATCCCGTGACCTCTTATCGACCAGGGAACATGAAAAATTGAGCAGACACATTGTGAGCTGGTGGAGGAGGGGGTTTTTGCCCACAGACTAAGCATTTGCCTTCCTCTACCTGCTTTCAGTGCAGTGTGGTTTATGCACAGGTATGTTAATATACCTGTTATGCATGAGAGAACCAGAAAGAGTGACACCAGCTGCTGTTCCTGGTTTCAGTGGCATTTAGGATGCCTAAAAGCCTGGCTGTGGATACATTTAACCCTACTCTGCTGTGTCTGTGCATCTCAGATTACATGTTTACAGGCACACAGGCAATTATCTGCCTGCATTTCTCTGTATGCTCATGTGTTGGTAGGCACCTCGGTCTGTCCACGTACCGGTGTCTCTGCCTGGGGGTACAGTACAGTGCCGTAACCAGGAATGTCCTGGAGCGGAAGCTGCTGTAGTAATTACAGCAGATAAACTACTCTGCTTGAGGGCTGCTGTCCACACCAGGCTGCAAGGCAGGCAGCCTGGCTTCACCACCGAAGTCTATTCATTTTAATAAGAGGGACACCCTGTGTTATTAAGAAGAGTGTTTATTACTGTCGCTGCACGCTGACAGCAGCTTCCATCATCGTTAAAAGGCAGATGTGGGGGAGGAGGGTAGGGAGCTGTGTGTTCCTGTCTCAGAGGCTAGGACCCAGCTGGTGAGGAAGCTGGGGGCTGCAGGGCTTCCCCCTGGGCCCAGAGGGAAGTTGCTGGTGGAGAGGAGGCCTTCAGGAAGGATGGAGAGGGAAGTGTAAGGCCCTGTTCAGTCTTGTCTCCGGGGCTGAGCAGTTTTGCTTCCAGGTCCCAGCCTGAATTAATGCTCTTCTGTGTGGGAAGCAGCCCTCCCTGCTTATGTTACGTGGGGACTGGGGGACTGCAGGCAGAGATGGGAAAACTGAGGAGGACAGCAGGAGTGGGAACTCACTGAGGGACGGGGATATGTGTAGGATGCCTCTGTGGCTGTGCTGAGCCCTCTGCTTGGTCCCAGAGCAGGTATCAGTACCTCTCTTCTCCCCCTCATTTAGCTGCAACAGCAGCGCTGAGCTGTGTGGTTTGTACAGCCAAGTCTGGGGCCCCTCACCTGATGTGAGCAGGGACATCTTAGCCTACAAGAGCAGGCCCTGGCCCAGGGAATGACACAAGCAGACCTTCACTCATCACTGCCTGGACACATCTCATTTTAGCAACTGGCATGTCTTAAAAATTAGAGGATTTCTGCTGCAGTGCTGCAAGTGCTGTGAGTTTGTAGGTCTCAGGGAAGTGCAAGAGGAGATGTTCAAAGGTGTTGCTTATGTGCAATGTGAACAGCCAACATTGGTAGCTGGCTTTGCTGGTGTTTTTACCGTGTAAATGAGATCTGAAGTCTAGAGGAGCCACTGCCAGCGCAGGACAGGATGGGCGGACAGGGCACCAGCATAAGAGGTTTGCACAGTGCCTTCCCACTGTGCCCCCAGTGCTTTCAGTTATGAGCACCTGAGACATGGTGGTTCCAGATAAAGATGTTTATGGAGTCAAATCCCTCCTGATTGCTTGGCTTCATCTTTCTTACGTTCAGTCAGAAACAACTGCACCCAAAGCTGGAGATGGGCTTCATTACTTTGCTCCTTGAAGCACAGGGGAAAGTCATTGTGGTTTTTAGCTTTCAGCTGTTGAGCTATTATACAATTTCAGATACCACTTTCAGTTTTCAAACAAATGAAGGAAAATGTACTTAAAATTTCCCTGTCTTCCTCCCAGGTGTTTCCCTCTTGCTAATTTATCCTCCAGTATATTCAAAACTGTCCCCAGTTCTTATCTCTGGGCTTCCTTCTCCTTCCTACACCTTCTGGGTTAAAGCTCTTGAACTTTCCTCTGAAAGTGCAGCACTAGGGGAGTTATAGCACTTCTGGCAACATCTGCTCTCCCTTGCCACTTTACTTCCTGAGAAATATATGGATGAGGGGGATAAGACAACCTGTAGAGATCCTGAGTGGTGACTGTCATAGTATGGAGTTGATGATCCAGATGGGTTCTTCTGATGCCCTTTGTCCATTGCAGGAGCCATCATAGCATGTGTTAGTGGACCACACTCCCTCCTGTGCTCTGTACAGAAGTAAAAGATCTCTGCAGTTCCAAGAGGAGCAATGGAGGACTGTTCTTTGGTGGAAACCCCAGATGTTCTGTATGTTCATAATGGCAACGGCTGACTGATGCACCAGTGAGTTCACCCTGCCAAGCAACAGGTGAGTGTAAGGCAGCAGGTGGAAAGGAGATACATGGCAGGGGAGCCTGCAGGTGAGCAGAGGACTGGTGGGGAGCTTGGAGGAATGTGATGGGGAAGAAGCCTGTGTCCTGAGCCAGTGGTGGGCGCTCTGATGCACAAATCCTCCAGCAGCCATGCTCACTAGAGGTGGAGAGGTACAACTCTGGGGTCCCCTATCCTTGTTCCTTGTGACTTAGTGCCTTGCTTTGACAGGTGAAGCTGCTGTTGGTCAGATGCCTCTGGTGGCTGGGGACTGCTCTGGCTGCTCCCCTGGCCCTAGCCCACCTCGTTGAGGCTCTCCAGCCATGCATGACATTAAGGCTCCTCTAGGTCTCTGCAGGTTTCGCAAGGTTGATTGGGACCAGCGCGTGTCACTCTCGGCCACTTCCTCATCACCATAACTCTGGGCTGAATAACAAGAGGCTGAGAATCTGCTAACGCAGGCCCCGGCAGAGTGCCCCATCACTCTCTTTTATTTGCCCTGGAGATTTATGCTGCCTATCTCCCTTCCCTTTGTCCACCAGCCGGGCCCTATAAGTCATGTCCCTGGGCTGACAGGTCACGTGGCTCGTGCTGCTGCCCTGTCAGAGTGACTGATGCCAGGGGGTGATTAAAAGAGAGGAAGGGTGAGAGGTCAGCAGCAGGCGGCATGATGCGAGCAGGGGGATGTAATTATCACTCCCGTGACATACTGCTGGGGGCTTTCATGGATCGTCACCCGGGCTGGAGGTGGGGAAGGAGGTGCTGGAGCAGGGAGGGGAGTGGATGGACACAAGGCGAGAGCGGGCAGTGGGGTTATGGGAGGCAGGGGCTTTCCATTTTTGAGAGAAACTAGGAAGTGTGAAGCCTAGTCTGTTCCCCAAACTGAACTTCTAGCCTCCAGAAAGAGAGAAAGAGCATTTTGGAAAGCTGCAGTGATCTCTGCTGGGATCAGGAAGCAGCCCTCTGTCTGGAGAGGCTTTTGGCCACTTTAAAATGTTTTAAGTTCCCTCCACTGCTGCATCCCAACACAGGAAACATAACTCAGGCAAGAATGCCTTCAGACATTCAAGAATGAGATGCATGTGTGCTCTGCTGTGGGAAATTTGACAAAGAGGTTGGCAGGCTCAGTCCCCCAGTGCTCTGTGCTGGCAATGTCCATTTCCCTCTGCAATTCCCCTGTCTGGAGTCTTTTGTGGACAAGATGAAGCTGCCTGGGTAAACAATCTCCCAGATAGACCATGCAGGCTATATCTTTGAATGTCCTCTTTCTGGCCAAAGGTAGAGAGAGGATCTTCAGCAGAGCAAAAAATGAGGAAAAACTAGATGAAGGCTGATTGAGATGTACATATCTCTGCCCTGGAGAACAGGAATTTGGATGGAATAGGAGGACAGCTGTCATTTAGCCATATAAATGAGAAAAATAATTTAGATTCTGACAATGGGAAGATTAAGAATACTGACTGGTAGATAGGGGATGGAGAGGCTAAGATGATGTTGAGAAACATCTTAGCATTGAGTGTAGCTATGAGTATGGTCAGGCTCCAGCACTGCTGAGCTTTGGGGCAAGAACTGAGAAGATCCATGGGAACATTTCAGAGTTCACTGTTTCTGTCTCTGATCTGATTTAGGTAATTCCTGGGTATCAGAGTTTTCTCATGGATTCTTTGTGTCATCTTAAGGCTCCATTGCTTAAACCTGAATTTCTAGATTGGTGGTCTTGTTACCGGGAACCACTTCATCAAGGTGTTCCTTGGCTAGGACTGAGAGCTCCCAGCCTCCAGTTTCCAAGAATATACATGGAAGCATTTCCATTTCCCATGTTTTCAATGACTCAGACTGTCTTGGTGAGACACAGATAGCATGAGTACCTCTCACTATAGACAAGCTTGAAGTTTAATATTAGGACCTTGGATTATGCATGGTAAGTGGTGAAGAATACGCAGCACTGTGCTGTTGTGACCTCAGAATTGAAGGATGCAGGAGTATACCTGTAGAGTAGGCAAGTGGTCCATCTAGTTCAGTATAACTTCCTTCTCCAAGTGATAGAGGAGCCTATGAGGAGAGGTACTATGCTGGACCTTGTTCTCACCAACAAGGAGGGACTGGTAGGGAATTGATCCTTAGGGCAGTGAGGAGGCCACACAGAAAGCTTGATACTCTGGACTTCAGGAGACCAGACTTTGGCCTTTTCAGGGATCTGCTTGGCAAAATAACACAGGATAAAGCCCCAAAGGGAAGAGGGGCCTAAGAAATCTGGTTAATATTCAAGGATTACCTCCTCCAAGCTCAGGAGCAATGCATCCCAACAAAGTCGGGCAAAAATGCCAGAAGGCCTGTATGGATGAACAAAGAGCTCCTGGACAAACTCAAACATAAAAAGGAAGCCTACAGAGAGTGGAAACAAAGACAGGTAGCCTGGGAAGAATACAGAGAAATTGTCTGAGCAGCCAAGGATCAGGCTAGAAAAGCTAAAGCCCTGATAGAATGAAATCTGGCCAGGGATATCAGGGGCAATATGAAAAGCTTCTATAGGTATATTAGTGACAAAAGGAAGACTAGTGAAAATGTGGGCCCTCTCCAGAAGGAAACGGGAGACCTGGTTACCCACAATATGGAGAAGGCTGAGGTACTCCATGAATTTTTGTCTCAGTCTTCACTGGCAAGTGCTCCAGCCACGCCTCCCAAGACACAGAAGGCAAAGGCAGGGACTGGGAGAATGAAGAACCTCTCACTGTACGAGAAGATCAGGTTCAAGACCATCTAAGGAACCTGAAGGGACACAAGTCTGTGGGACCTGACAAGATGCATCCACGGGGCTTGAGGGAACTGGCGGATGAAGTGGCTAAGCCACTGTCCATCATATTTGAGAAGTTGTGACAGTCTGATGAGGTTCCTGCTGACTGGAAAAGAGGAATATATAACCCTCATTTTTAAAAAGGAAAAAAAGAAGACCTGAGGAACTATAGACCACTTGGTCTCACTTCTGTGCCCAGCAAGGTGATGGAGAGGATCCTTCTGGAAACTACACTAAGGCACATGGAAAATAAGGAGATGACTGCTGACAGCCAACATGGCTTCACTAAGAGCAAATTGCGACTGGCAAATTTGGTGGCCTTCTATGATGGGGTTACAGCATTGGTGGATAAGGGAAGAGCAACTGATGTCATCTACCTGGACTTGTACAAAACATTTGACACTGTCCCACATGACATCCTTGTCTCTACATTGGAGAGACATGGATTTGATGGATGGACCACTCAACGGATAAGGAATTGGCTGGATGGTCTCACTCAAGGAGTTGCAGTCAACAGATCAGTGTCCAAGTGGAGAGCAGTGACAAGTGGTGTTTAACATCTTTGATATGGACAGTGGGATCGAATGCACCCTCAGCAAGTTTTCTGACGACATGAAGATGTGTGATGCGGTCGACACACTGGAGGGAAGGGATGTGCCATCCAGAGGGACCTGGACAGGCTGGAGAGGTGGGCCCAGGCAAACCTCATGAAGTTCAGCATGGCCAAGTGCAAGGTTCTGCACATAAATCAGGGCAATCCTAAGCACGAAGACAGGCTGGGTAGAGATTGGATGGAGAGCAGCCCTGCGGAGGACTTGGGAGTGCTGGTTGACAAGAAGCTCAACGTGACCCAGCAGTATGCACTCACAGCCCAGAAAGCCAACCGCATCCTGGGCTGCATCAAAAGCAGCATGACCAGCAGGTCAAGGGTGGTGATTCTCCCCCTCTACTCCATTCTCATGAGACCCCACCTGGAGTGCTGTGTTCAGATCTGGGGCCCCCAGCAAAAGAAGGACATGGACTTGCTCAAGTGAGTCCAGAGGAGGACACAAAGATGATGAGAGGTCTGGAACACCTCTCCTATTAAGACAGGCTGACAGAGTTGGGGTTGTTCAGCCTGGAGAAGAGAAGGCTCCAGGGAGACCTTCTAGCAGCCTTCCAGTACCAAAAGGGGGCCTACAGGAAAGAAGGGGAAGGACTTTTTACAAGGGCATGTAGTGATAGGACAAGGGGTAACAGTTTTAAACTGAAAGAGGGTAGATTTAGATTAGATGTAAGGAAGTCCTTCACCATGAGGGTGGTGAGGCACTGGAACAGGTTGCCCACAGAGGTTGTGGATGCCCTGTCCCTGGAAATGTTTAGGGCCAGGTTGGGGCTCTGAGCAACCTGGACTAATGGAAGGTGTCCCTGCCCATGGCAGGGGTGTTGGAAGTAGATGATCTTTAAGGTCCCTTCCAATCCAAACCATTCTGTGATTTTATGACTATCCAGCTTCTAACTGTGGCTGTCATCAGTGTGTCACAGGGAAGTTAATGAAACAGGCCGATGTGCCCTACCACTGAGGCTTTCTCCTAAACTTTTGTAGTTGGTGGATACTGATGTGCACAGCTATACCTCATGCCACTTTGAGCTTTTGACTGGTGTTTGACAGAACAGGGAATGACAGCCCTTCAGACTCAAGGGGTGAATATGTAAGTTAGATTTGCTCTATTCCTCTTTAACAGGAAGAGATGGAACTTCTTGGTGACCCATCTCTCAGGGATATATCTTGTTCATGGTACCTCCTAATTACTGAAAATGAATGGTTACATATAGATGTCAGAGAGAAAAAGCTACCTGAAATAAAGAAAATGAAACCAATCCGAGCCAGACCAAACAAGAAGGAACCAACCAACCTCAGTAGCTTCTCGTATCATTATGATTTCCATGATTGGTATGGCTCTAAGGCCAGCCAGAGGAATAATTTATGGTTAGAGGAAAAATATCACTGAAAAAACTATAGTAAATATTTTTCGTGCAGTCTGAATTAAAGGATAAGTGTATTCTAAACATTGTCTTTCTCACTAGCCCTGGACAGAACTACTGTAACACCTCATTGAAGCTCAAGGGCTCAGAACTTAATTTATCATTAAATTACCTGAACTTAGAAAGAATCACAAAACTCAGCAATATTTGCAGCAAGAAACCTTCAGTCTCCAAATTATGCATCTTGGTCTTTCATGCAGAGAAAAGGACACGCTCCTTCAGATTCTCAGCAGTGTCATGGTATGTGCATAGTGGCTCTTCTCTCTGCTTCATTTTGTCATAACCATGCTGGGAAGCATAGATAGGACTTAGCTAATGCCTCGTATTTTTGTCATTCACATGCTAGTGTGGCTCCACTGCCGATTTTCAGCTAGGAGTTTATTTCTGGAAGGGACTATGTGTTATGGGTAGTCGCTGTTGTGTTAAGAGTGTCATTGATATATTTGCAGATTCAGAGAAAATACAGCATGAAAGAATGCTGAAAATTAATCTAGCCCAAAGATACCTATATGGTTCCTTCCAAATGCTTACCTAAGTCAGTCTCTAAGAAAAATTATGATGCTACCACAACCTCTCTAATCAAATTATTTCAAGATATTACATCAAGTTAAAAAGTTCTCTGAGCTTTCTAAATTTTCCTTGATGCAGTTTAAGGCTACAATTCCTCCTACTCTCCAAAGACCCTGCCTCTTCAAAGCAGCCTGCTATGCATTTGAAGATTGCCATCTTGTATCCTCCAGTCTTTTTTCTCTCTAGACTAAACAAACCCAGTTACAGCCTTTTACCTACAGGCTAGATTTTCTAGGTCTCCGATCATTCTTGCTTAACTTCTCTGGGTCCTTCTGGCTTATCCACTTTTTTTCTTGAAATTCAGTGTCCAGACAGGAACAAGGAAGAATCAAGAAGTTCAGCTCAGGCCTTATTAACACTAAGGAGAGCACAAGGATTAGTTGTTACACCTTACAGGCTGTTATCTTGTTTGAACAGCCCAGTATATTGCTTGTCTTTTCACAACAGCTTGGCATGGGGATTTGTCTTCAACTCGTGACCCACTGTTTCTCCCTGCATCCATTTCTATAGTGCCTCTACCTACCTGATTCTTCTCCAGATACATGATTGTGCAGTTGATTATTCAGGCTCAGATGTACTGGAGGAGTGTGCTAAAGGAGCTTTAGCCCATCTCCTTTATCACTTCCAAGTGCAACATGCGTGTGATATGTCCTGTGCTGAGACAATGTGGCTGTGCAAGTCTCTCACCTTCCATTTAGTTGTAGAGTTGCACCTACTTTTGTTCTTCCTACCTGATGGCTGAGTGTAGTGCTGTGACTGACCTGCCTTTCTTCCAGACCTTTTCTTCAATCTGGCAAGGTCATTTTGGATTCTGAGTCCATCCTACAATGTCCATTCAGTCTCTTCCATCTTAAATAATCTGTAAATTCGTGAGCAAACTCTCTGGTACAGTGAAGCCTGTGGTGATGGGTGACTACTCCCTGGAAAAGATTAAAAGATTAGTGGGAATCAGCTACATAAGTTATTGAAAATTAGAAGGGTGGGAACTGAAAAGGATGAACCTAACCAATTCACTGTCCACTGAGTCACCTCCTATTGGGTGATGCTGAAACAGTTGTCTTTTTAGTGTGGCTTAAAGAAATCCTGTGGCTTAAAGTACTAGGGACTGAAACTGAATGTGATTGAGAAATGGGAGACCAAGACTGACATAGAGTAGAAACTTACTTGGGTTAAAAAGAGCTATGTGAATACATCCAAGGTATTTTGCAACTATTAACTCTAATAAAAATTTGGATTCCTTTTCCTTGTGTTCTTTCTCCACAACAGTTATAGGTAGTGGGCATTGGCAGGAAATGTTTGGCGAACTGGAAATTTTAAATTGAGGAGTTACAGATGTGAAATCTGAGCATTTGTGTCATAACGCTTGGTTGTAGGGCTGTTCTAGGATATTACAGCATATAGACGACAAAGAGCTCTTCCACATCAAACATTTCAGTTGTAATTTCGCATACCAGGTGCAAAATCCCCCTTTGCTTCTCTCTTGAAGCCCAGATTTATTCCTCAAAACCATGTGGTGAATTCCAAACAGCAAATACGCTTGAGAAAATTCAACTTGAACAAACAACCCATCAATGAAGAAATAGGTTAAATTTGCTAAATAGAGTACTTGCTAGGTATTGCTTGCTTAGCTTTACAGGGCACTAGAAAGGCCAAGCCCAAACAGCTGTTCCTAGAGAAGTTTCATTGAAGAAGGCATTAGGAGTCTGTTATTCTGGGACGGAAAAGACAAGAGAAAGGGAAGAATTTACTGACAATGAGCTCTGGTGATGGTGATGGAAAGCAAAAGGATATGGTAGTAAACAAAGGGACTGGATGAAGATAGGCAGGGAGAATGAGCAACAGATAGGAGTGGAAGATACCAGAGGGGTGGGGAGCGTGGGGGAGGAAGTAAGGGAGTGAGCCAGGAGAAGACAGCGTGACTGTGCCTGATCTACACTGACGAGTACCAATGTTAACTGTCACCTCTCATCTCCAGACTAAATCACACCTGGAATTGGAGGCAGCGAGGAGCTGATAGAGTCAGCCTTAGAGAGCCGACAAGTCAATCAGAGCGGAGATGCGTGGAGAGACACCAGCTTTATAGGGCTCGGTGCCTTCATTCATCGCGGGATTTACACCTGTCAGCCTCCCAGCGGGGGGAGTGCGCTGGGACTCACTTCAACACCACTTAAAATGGGACAACAGGCACATTACTGCAATCACCCTCTGCGCTCCTTTCCTCCGGAGGGTGTGTTTTATATTACAGGGAGTTCAGCTGCCTTTGCTGGTTGCATTTGAAGCTGAACGCACCTCCTGCCATGAGGAAAAGACTGCCTGCATTTCAGAACCTGGAGGGCTGTTCCCTACACAACTGCAATGCCCCAGACCAAACAGGGAGGGGGAGGGCTGTGCAGGGCAGGGGGAAATGACAGGGTAACTGCTTGCTAACCAAAAGGCTTCACGACCTATGTAGGCTGTGCAAACCCATCTCATTATCTGAGTCTGTCATGATATTTATTAGAAGAGGTCAGCGGAGGCCAGACCAAGAGATCAGCCTCCCTGTCTTCTACCCAGCTCTTCTCAAATACCTGCAGTGCTCCATAAAGACCCTCTTCTCCTTTCAAAAGAGCCCCCAGATCAGAACTCTTCCCTGCTGGCTAAATCCTGGGTACCAAAGCTTGTGATACAGGCTTTGAGCTGCCTGATCTCTTAATCCAGCTGTGTGTATTCATTTGAAACTGAAAGCAGCTCCTTTTTGTCGTCTGCTTCTCAGCATTAACTTCTCTTTGATGTAATTCTTGCTTCCGATGCTCTCTCCCTTCATGGGGAAGATTAGTGTGAAATTGGCCTGCTTCTCCAGAGACTGCAGTGTTAAGCCTCCAACGCTTGGTCCTTATTGGAAATCCTTAACCCACATCGAGAAGAGGGGGAGGGAAGGAAAGTGTAAGAGTCCCAGACCTGACTCTGCCAGGGCTCTCTTGCCTCCATTCCTTTCACTATTTTGAGAGCGGGGAGCATGGATGTAGAAGGTGGTAAGGATGTGCTCTGAGTGATGCAGGTATTTTAAATCAGGGACAAAGATGTCCTTGTAGCTGCTAGACATATATTCTCTCAGGTTAAGAATAGAGGACGGCAGTGCAGTGGTAATCAGAGGGGACTGGGAGCATGCAAACTGTATGCCCATGCTGGTCAGAGTGACCATGTTTTTGGAGTTAAGCCACAAAATTGGTCATTGCTAATCTGCTTGGAAGAAGTAGGCTTGGAGATGGATTGCCTACGCCCACGTGGTGGGAATGGAGTGCAGGAGACAGAAGTTCCCTCTCCTGGGAGGGATGTGGCTCCAGGGCTGCCTTGTGCTTCATCTCAAGATTTTTTTCTTGTGAGAAGAGCGATGGGCTCAGTGGGGATGAATGCCAGTGAGCTCCAGAACTGCAGTTCCAGAGTGTCTGTGCCTTAGGCAAGTTGCTCATGAGGGTCTCCCTTCCCCACAGTGCCAGGACAGCATCCCTTGCTCTCCATTTCATCCTGTTTCTTGTGCCTGCCTTACACCATATGGCCACTCTCTGCTTGTCTTCCATCATCCCATCACTACACGTTCTTCAACTTAACTCTACCAACCACTTCCACAAGCCCTTGGACCTGCTCCTGCTGCTTTTTCCTCCGCCAGCCTATTCTGCCTACACTGTTCTTCTTGGTGGCTCTTCCCTACTCCCCATACTCTCAGGTCCTGACATGTGCTGCACTCCAGTCTACCATCCCCTCCTGCTTGGTCCTGCTCTGTTGCTCTCCCCAGAAACACACGGTGCCATTATCTCTGGAAGGGCCTTGAGCACCCCCCTTGGTTTAGCCTTGTGCTTCCTCTCGCTTGGTCGCCCCCCTCCCTTACCCAGGTCTGCAAATCACTCCTTCCCATGTCAGCCAGCAAATTGGTTTATCCTCCCCCCATCCCAGCTTTCATTACCTTGCCGAAATGAAGCGATATCTCCTCGGCGGAGGCTTCTCGTTGCTGCAGCCAGTACCCAAATCATGAGAGCTGGCATAATAAATGAAGACAAAGTGCCGGTGGCCTGGACCATCTCTCCCACTGCGCCACTAGCCGCTGCCAGCTTCATTATTCGCTTAAGTTGCCGGAGAAAATTACTTAACCCTGACCCGTGTATTAGGGCCCTGTATTAATGCTGCGACAGGCGTCTCTTACAGCAAAGAACAATTTATTAGAGCCGAAACAGGCTGCTTTTCTCTGTCATTTTTCCAATCTGAGCTTTGAACACACATCATTAAACTTGTCTGACTCTCTCCCCTTCTCCATCATTCCTTTTTTATTTTTTTAAACAGAAAGCGCTGTGGAGAATGGAGATTGTTCTGAACTTGCTGAGTGCCTCAGACTTTGCCCCCCTCCTTTCTCCCCCTATGCTCTTTCCTCCAAACACAGCCCATGTCTCCATCTCTCTCAGTCTAATTCACCCTTACCCTCCTCTCTTTGTAGTCACATTGCTGTTTTTCAAATTCTTCCTCTGGAATTCTCTTATATTCTCTGCTTGCTGCTCTGTTTGTTTGCCTGTCCCTCCTTGTACAGGTGTCATGCTCTCTTTCACTCCATGAGTTTGGCTAATGTAACTTCTTTGTGCTGAACTGGAGGAAAGGTGCTGGCTGGGAAGTGCATGGTCCCTATGCCAGCACAGACTCTGTCCCACCTTGCCCTGCCCTGGGACTCCCTGGAACACCAGAGATCATCAGAGCACCTCAGAGTTGCCCTATGAACTGATTTTCAGCACTTTCACCCTCATCTGCTTCTCTTCAAGGTCTCCACCTAGTCACTGTGGTCCTCCTCTACATCACCCAGTAGTGCCCAAACGGTGTGAGCGCCAGGAAGGGTTTCAGCAGGACTGGTTGTGTGTGTGAGGGAGCTTTCTTTTTACTTGCTGAAATACTTCCTCATGCTTTGGTGGGGTTGTTAAGCTCTCTTTTTTTTTTTAGCTAACTCATTATATGATCTAGAGTAATGCATGACAGCACAGAAACAGGTGGTCAATATAATCATACTGCCCCCTTTTAATCCCATGGTGAAGGACCAACCACATATAGGCAAAGAGAAGTTAAATGATGGCCAACAAAGTAGTAATAAATAGGAACATTAGTCATTTTAGCTCAGTAGCATTGACACAGTATGTACTGTCTTGTTTGGTTCCCCACCTTCCTTCTATTAATTTGCCTTTTTTTTCTCTCTTTGTATACCATCTATCAACTTCCATGTTGTATTCTCACTGACCCATTTAATTAAATGATTGTTTAGCTCTTATATTTAATTTTTGTAATATTTAAGTTCTGTCTTTTTCTCTTTTTCAGTGGTTTCCCGTTTGAGAATCTGTAATCCTCCCTTCTCTTTCCCATCCATCTTCTTGTGTTTTCTCAGTCACTGTCCTTGGTTCACTGTCACTGTTTGGCTCTTTTCCTCCCAGACAACTCCCCTTTCTGTTCCTTTTACATATTCCAGTCTCACTGAATGAAGCGAACCTTTCCCAGTCTCATTCCATTCTAGTCATTAGAATTGACACTTCAGAGCCATCAATTGGGATGGATTTAGCAGAAGGCTGACCATGCAGTCTCTCCCCTTTTCTACTTTTATGATGAACTGCACAGAGAGAGAGAGAGAAAGAGGGAGAGAAAGAGATGATGAGAAGCAGCCATACAAGCTGTTCCTCAGACCTCATTGCTGCAGCCTTGGAAGCTGGTGGCAGAATACTGTCTGAGGAAGAAAATAGCTAGTAGCAGAGGCTTTTGCAAATGTCTGATCATTGCATTTGAGATGCAAGGCCTAGGCTTCCCCACTTTGAAGGCAACTGGGGCTATGTGAGCAGAGAACGATAGCTCAGACTGGGTATCCAAAGCTTGAGGCTACCAGTTTACGGTAGTGTCTATGAAATCTCAGCTGTTTAAGGCTTGGCAAGGGGGCAATTTGTGTCCAACTGCCCAGGACTGGGTGCTTAGTTCCTGGGTCAGGCTGCCTACCATACTATTGTGTTCCGTCTCCAGAACCCCTCTGGCCAGAAGTCAGAGTACCTGAGGGGCTGACATGAAGCCCATGTTGGCCTTATTAGCTATTGTATTAGACCAGAGCTACCTATTAATAAGAGGTCTTCCTCTTTACTCATTAGTTGACTGGTGATACTAGAAACTCAAGGCTAAGCCCTCAGCATCTTTAGAAGACAACAATATGAGTAAGTCAGACTTTCAACACACAAACTATTTATGACAAGTATTATTCTCCATTTCCATTTTACTGGTGATTTGCACAAGAAATCAGCAAGAAATAGACACTTTGTTAAAGAGGAAAGGCTAAGTATACAGACTCTCACCAATCATTCTGGATTCAAAGATTTCTAAGTCTGGCTCTGGGCCTACTCTTAACTGTTAACAATCTGCTCTTTGCCAGTAATTGTCCCATGGGGATAAGTGAATGAAGAGAAATTGCTAAGGATTGAATGTATTTTGGTGACCACTCTGTCCTCCAGCTAGCTTTCCAAGAGACCATATATTCCTGGACATGTCCTCTACTTGTCAGCAATGAAACTTGGTGCTAAATGGGAGGCCTTGCCTTGTGTGGAGGGTCTGCTTCTGTCTGGATCTCCCAGAGGAGCTGGAGATTACTCAAACTCAACACATGGTCATGGGTAGATGTGATTAGGCTAAGAATAGGTAGGAGATCTGCCTGGGGTGGGAGCTAGGAGAGGTTGTTTGTGTTGCTTTAGGCAGTACTCCATACACTGTGACAGTGAGCAGTTCTGTCTGCTTTCACGTTCTCCTGCATCATCTAGACAAGAAGTATTTCTGTTTTCACATCAATTTATTGTGAGTGCTGTTTTGGATTGAGTTTCCTGCAGTCTATAGAATGAGACAACGTGCCCCTCATCCTGAGCCTAGAAGAATGGCTTTTGTCAAAGGGAGAGAAGAGTTCAGTTCCCATAATTTTTTTCAATCTGCGGCTGCACAGCTGACACTTTGACTTCTCTGTTGCAGCTTTTCTCCCCAGTATGGACCTTGCCAAAGACCCCTTTGTCATCTCAGAAAAGGATTTTTGACAGTCTTAAGTACAGCATTAGCAATAGACAACAAAAAAATCCTAATAACTAAAGCATTAACTAATATTAAGTATGGGAGTAATGGGTTAGATAGATTAATTTAGTAGAATCTTTATTATCTTCCTGTCCACTTCAAATTTGTCTGGGATGCCAAAGGTTTATATTGAAAAAAGAAATAAAATTGAAGTGATGGTTTTTTTTACATTGCATCATTCACATGCAAGGTGGAAGAAGTTCAACTTTTCATCCTAGTCCCATCCCCTAGTGTTTATGCAAGCTGTATGAATTTTCAAGGCTACTTACCTTCCCAAAGAGGGAGAAAGTTATTTCTAGCAATGTCAGGAATCAAGGGGATTATGTAGCTATTTGTCAGGTGAGTGATTGTGAGCTGAAGGACAGCAAATTCATGAAGACATAAACATGGTGCATGAGATGGCTTGGGGGCTGGTGGGCTGTATCGCAGCAGCGATATCTCTAAAAGAGGAAATACCTCAGAAAGAGACATGGATGGAAAGAGTAGTGCAAAAGCTGGATCACAGTCCAGTCCAGTGTAGCTTTCTTCCACTTGTACATCATTTCTTTGAGGGAGACGGTCGGGGATCCTGGTTTTTAGCCACCTGTTGAGGAATCGGCTAATGACAGACACTCTGAACAGTCGTGACCTCCTCATGTAGCTGGGAGACCAACACTTCTGTGCATCTTCTTTGTCCACTGGGGAAAGACATTTAAGATGAACTGTCAGCTGGGCCTTTAGGAGCTGAACAACTCCAGCAGACGTTTGGTTATGAGTATGTAGGTTCTGCCACCATGTAAAACATCTCTCCAGCCACTAAAACTGCCGATCTGTGGAACTTCATTGCTTTTTCCTCAAATGTGAGTAGGGGGTCACTGGGGCTGACAGGGAGAGAAGGGGTGGAGGAGATCACAGTGAGGGTGAGGGGATGGTTGGTTGGTACAGCTGCCCTTCTGCTGGGAGTCCCTCCCGAATTCCCTGCCACTCTCCTGCTTAGCTTGATAGCTCCTCCAAGTTCTCTAATCACCTTCTTGCTGTAATGAGCCTCTCATCTCACTGATGGAAATCAGGGTATTTGGTTATGAAAGGGACACTGTTAATAACACGATCTCTCTTCCCCACTCCATCCCCCACTCCCCCTGCCAGCCCCCCTCCCAGCTCTCCACACAATTCTCTCAATTAACGATAGGCAGAAATTAATTTTTCCCCTGGACTGAAACAATTGCTTGGCGGAGGATTGCCAGCTCCGCTCCAGATAGGGACCTTTCCCAGCAGGGCCCAGAGAAAGGAGGAGAGACCGAGGCGATAAGCAGGGCCCTATCAGCAGCCACAGGACGCAGTAATACAAATGTTATCCTTAGAAATGTATTTAAAGAGGATATGTTTATAATTCGAAGGGGATTGTCAGGCTGCTCCCTTCCCCCTCCCCACGGATCCACGCTGCTGCCTTCTTCCTTACCATGAAGTGCTCTCAACCCTCCGAAAGGTTTGGCAATGTCAGCACCACGGGCTCCCCTGGCCACAAGCATGGTAGGAGCGGGGGGGCCTGGGTGCAGTTCTGGGAACGGCCGTGGAAGGCCACAGCACCCGGCATGCGAAAGCCAGGTAAGGCAGTGAGCAGGATCTGCTCAAGGGGCTTGCAGCAGATCTACTTGCGTCTTGAGGAACAAGAGGCAAGGACCAGGCAAATACACTGTGCAGAAAGAAAGCAGTGGTAGGAGGAATGGGCAAGTACCTGGAGATAAGGGAGGAGAGCCCTAGCTGCAGGCTGGCCTGGAGGGCAGAGGGAGGGTAAGTACAGGCTAGGGCAGCGATCCAGCTGCTGTTGCATGCAACTGTGTTCCAGTTACACTTGTGATTCAGAAAATGCTGTCCCCTTGGTTGCTTTCTAAAGCTGCACGTTTATAGATCCCATATGCATAATAGCTCCACGTTTAAAAATAAACCACATGGCCCAGCCCAACCTATGGTTGCCAGCCAACCTGCAGGGCTACTCCAATGAGTGTGCCCCTGGCTGAAACACCCAGCCCTGTTGTTGTGGTTTAAAGCCGGCTGGCAGCCAAACACCACATAGCCGCTCACTTACCTTGCCCCACCTGGGTGATAGGGGAGAGAATTGGAGAGATAAAGGCAAGGAGACTCATAGGTTGAGATAAAAACGATTTAATAGTTGAAATAAAATAAGAACAGTAATGATAATATTAACAATAGTAAATGCAAGCGAGTAACATACAGTGTGATTTCTCATCACCTGCTGACTGATGCCCAGCCTGTTCCTGGTTAGTGATTCCAGAGAAGATCCTGAAACCGCAATCCTGGAAGCAAGAGAGTGAGCTTCCCAGCCAACCCTCATCTATATACTGAGCATAACATTATAGGGTATGTAGTATTCCATGGCCAGTTTAGATCTGTTGCTTTGGCTGTTCTCCCTAACAGGTTTTTGTGTACCTGCGCGCTTAGCAGGACATGGGAAGTTGAAAAGTCCTTGATTTCTTAGCAACAATTAAAAACATCAGTGTGTTATCAACATTCTCATACCAAATCCCATACTGTATACAAAACACAGCATTATTCTAGCTACTAAGAAGAAGAATTAGCTCTATCCCAGCTGAAACCAGGACACCACGCATCTGGTGAGGAGAGCAGCTTCGTCCTTCCCCTCAAATAAGGAGTGACCATGCATCTAGTGAGGCCTTCTGGCACCCCACGCTTGCCTGCTTTATGCAGATTTGTGACATGCCCTGCAATCCTGTATAAGATCTGCTGCTCTCCTGCATACCAGTTGATCTCACTGCAACAGGCAGATAATTGCAAGATGCAGAGACAGCAGGAGAGGAGAGACTCAAAGAGGACTTTCAGGAAGCAAAACCTGCAAGCATTATAACTGCAAAAGGCATCATTTCAGCTTCCTTGAGGCTCCAACAGTCCTTGTGGGTCATCCCCACACTTGGCTGAACTGGCTTTCTTTGAGGCCTATAGCTTTTGAAACCCCACTTGTTGTTGAGGGCAAGCTAGCACTCAGTTCCTGCCACCTGACATTAAGATCCACAATGTTCCAGCCCTCACCAGCATCACTGGTGCCACTGCCAGCTCTCTGCTGCCATGAAGAATGTATTTTTTTTTCTGAACATCAAAGAATCCTCAGGGAATTTAGTTGGGTCCCTGAGGCTGACTGGGAGACTGCAGAGTACCCCTCTGGGTGTCTCAGTGGCCACTGTTTTTACACCAGCAATGGTAGGTAGACAGGCACTGTAGTAAGAACCCAGACCATACCAGTTCTGCAGAAGCCCTTGATCTATTACCAAATAAAGTAAAATTATCAAATAAAACATGCTAGATAAGAGATGAGTAGCTTCATGACCAGACTTTCAGTTGCAAGACTAAGGGAATTCCTGTAATTTGTTTAGTAGTTTTTCAGTTCCTGCCTTGCTTGCCCTCAGTTTCTCTTTTTATTTAGTTCTTGCTTCCAAGTTACAGCATTATTAACGGTCTGCTATATTTAAATGTCCTTTCCATGGAAGAATCCAAGTAAAACTGATTTACCTAAATTTTAAAAATTTCTTCCCCAAGGAGCTCTGCATCTGTAATATCTTGTTCTCACCTGTCATGGTAATAATTACATTTGGTTTATGTTACCTCACACTTATATTTACAGTGTACTCTCCACAGCAATCAGAAGTTTCACTTGGCCATATCAGCAGGAGTGGCACCTTGTCACAATTTCCAACCATGTACCCTGCACATAGTCATTTCTCAGCTGGCTGCTAGCAGCCACAAAGTCCCCATGAATCCTAACTGGGGTAGCATCTGCATCTCTATTCAGTGCTCAGCACACAATATTGGAAGGAGTGTGGCCCTCATATGCACTAGGTTCCACAAATCTCCTGGCTCCCCTCAATTCAGCTCATTTTGTCTCCCCCATGCAGACTTTGTCCATCCTCCACCAGATGTGTGAAGGCAGGCAGCAGTCCCAGAAGGCGCAGAGCATCTCAATGACTAGTGGGGCAGCAAGGGTAGAGGAGGTGATTTGATAGACCCTGCTGGCCTGCCACTGCAGGGGAGCAGTGTTAGATCATAGAAGATCTGATTCAGTAAGTCTAAAGAAAAGATGCATGTTTTAAAATACAAAATTCATTTATTGCTGTTAAGTGTCAAAACCTCTTCCATTTGCTGTGTGCAAGTGAAGTCTTTTGGCTTCATGTAGAGATGCTGTGGGCAAACAATAAGACCTAAAGGCCAGCCCACATTTAACAGGAGTAGCTTGATCCACTGGGAGATTAAAATGCAACATTTACAGACAGGCCAGCCCCACTTTCTAAGGTCACTGGAAATTAAGCACAGGTCTGTCACAGGACACTGAAATACAGGTCATCCTTGATTATGGGGACTATCGGGGACTTCAAAGTCCACATTATATGAAAACCAAAGATGCCGGCAGCACATTACTCAGAGGAACATAAACGAAGGTCTGAGTTTCATTTCACCCTTAAAGACACTTGAGAACTAGAGCACATTAGGGGAACACCAGCTGATGCTCATAGCCCAGTAACCAGAAATAAACTGACCCTCTCTGCCCCACAGCCATTGGCAGGAGTCCTGATGTTGGGCTGAGAAAGAGCATTGACTGTAGAGAAAAAAAGTATCTGCTATCATGGTGTGTAAAAGAATGCAGACAGGATATCTGCCCTGCAAATGACATCAAAGAAGAAGCAAATAAAAACACCACATTTCGTTTTTTTCTGTCTCTGCCCACTTCTGCCCTGACTCCCTCAGCAGCTTGGTTTCCCTCTGAGTTCCCAGTGCTGCTGGACAGCTGCCTCAGATCAGCATGCAACGATACCGATGGTGTTGTGGTAACCTCTGTCACAGGTGAGCATGTGGCAATTTGCGCTTCCAGGGCCATAAGAGTCACTAATTTGAACGGTGGCTGATTTCCTTGGCAACACCCATGGAATGACACCAGGGTGTGAGGGAAAGCCATGGAGCTGTCTCTGCAGTTGACTGATGAGCTGGAGCTCCTGTGTTCTTCTCCTCATGCCATTTGTTCCCTTACCCCAGCATCTCCCACTGTTGCCAACTTGACAATCCTCAGTGAGGTTGTGGAGCCACCTATTCTGGTGACAGTAGCATTCATCCCTTTTTTCATCATATTTGGTAGTAGTAAAATAATCTAGTGGCATGCTCAGCTACACAGAAAGGGCTGAGGCTACTACGAGAGGGCAAGACCAGTTGCATGACCTTTACTAGCAGGGGTTCCCATGAAGCCAGTGGAACAAAATGCTAGGAAGAGAAGCTAAGCTCTGTAGGCATGTTGGGTATTGTGGCACTGTCCTCCCTAGCCAGGTTCTTGGGGCTGGTATTCACTGATAGTAGTTCCATGCACAAGGCCACGGCCTGCATGACAGCCTCCTCCCCTCCCTGCCATCTTCATCCAGCTTTGATTGCTGGTCTGTCCATGCTGAGCCAGTCTGTCAAGAGTCACCTCATACAGATGTCCATGTTGGTGGACTGGCATCTCCAGATGGGAGCAATCCAAGGCAGACTGTACCAGCTGCCGGTGGGAGGCACCAGGGAGAGTCTTGTCATGTGCAGAGCCTTACAGATACCATTTCTTTCCACATTCGGGTGCTGTTTAAGCTTGGACAGTGCTGGCAGTTGGGAAACTGGGCTTTGAAGGTGTCTGAGGAAGTGTTCTTACAAGACAAGTAGACACAACCCATTAGTCACGCCAAGATGCTGGTTTGTTTTGGCAAAGACATGCAGAGAAGGTCTCTCCCTCTGGCCCATATATATCTGTTTCTGGTAACAGCTGGATCGCTGAGCCAGAGTACATCCCACCAAATCCATACAGCTTGACCAAACTGACAGCCTGAGACTTTCCAATGGGCAACTCACAGCTTGACAGCCAAAGTCTTCAGAAACTCCTTCCGGGTGGTGGGGTGGGAGGGAAATGTGGTGAAAAAGCCTTGTCCACCATGCACTTCTTCACTCCCTCCCTTTCAGCCCTGTCCTTTCTCAATACCCAGGAAAGATTAACTCCTCTCCGTGCGCCAGAGAAAGTTATTATCATTAATGAAGAATTAAAAGGGAGCGATTAATAAAGGGCCCTTATCTGGCAGCGAGGAGGAGGCTGGACAATGGGAGGAAGATGGAGAAAATGAAAAACAATAAATATGAAGCGTAAAAGGAGGCGAGCACTGCTCCCACTTGTTAGATCGCAGCTGCATCTCCTGAGGGGGGAAGGCTCCAAATTGCTAATTACTGCCTCTGAAAAGACCTCGCTCTGATATGTTTTCTGCTGAAAGGTTCCCATTAATGAAGCAGCGATGATGCCATTTCCCTTTGACTTGCCTTCAATTCCCTCCCTGAGCTTCCTCCCAAGCCGGGAACAATGAGGCCCTGGGAGCTGGCGGCTCCCACAGGCCTCTCAGAGACTAGGCCGGGGGCAGCCGAGTGAGGGGATCCGAGCCGGCTGTGAAATATGGAGGGGGGAGATAAGGCAAAGACAGAGGAAAGAGGCTCACTCCCAGGAGCCCAGGGAAAATTTGCAGTTATTATGAAGGAGATGAGACAGATTAAAAGCCCTTGTGTTCTGTGCTGCCCTTTTATTTAGTGGCTTCATCTCCGAGATGAAAGAAGTTGGAAATGACTTTCTCTGCATTTTGCTGCAAGAAGCTTCACGGCACATTTTTTGACTTTATTCCTCCCTTTGTCTCTTGTCCCCTTTCTGTCTCTCTTTTTCCTTTTAACCCCTGGAAGGTTTCACTGGAGAGAGCCATGGGACCAGGCAGAGCATTTGCCTGGGTAGAGGAACGACCCCTCTACTCTCCCCTTCCTAGCGGGCTGTACCTCTCCCACTGCCTGCCCAAGAGGCAACTGGGCAAAGGTGCTGCAGCAACACCCTGCTAGCATCCAGCCGAGCTTCCTCTCTTGCTTACCTCAGAAAACGTCCCTCACCACTAATGTCTCTTCTCCCGCCTCCAAGCCCAGCAACAGTTCAGCACTGGTGACCATAGCCTCTGGACAGGAAAAAGAAACCTGTATGTACAAAGCCCAGTGACTGATAACAAACCAGTTGGGATAACAGTGTTGAACATTTTGCATCCCTAGAGCATTTCATGAGCAAAACTAGTGCTGAGGAGATGGGCCAGTTTCCCTTGTGCACACAGGAAACTTGCAAACTGCACAGAGAGTAAATAATTTGCCAGGGACATGGGATGAAGTTGAATGCAGGCAAGGATTCAAAACTTATGGTCACTGGCCCATGTCAGAGTGAAAGACAAGATAGACATAGCATAAATTGCTCAAAACCAGATTACTCCAACTTCCTCGTTATATTTCTCTCATTTGTATTCCCATTTTTTTGACTTTTCCCTGTACACATCAATACTGCTTTGCTGCATCTTTAGTTCTTGGGACTCTTGCAATTGCAAAAGAAGCTTCGCCTTGTCTTTTGCTTTTGCCCTATCCCTTTCCCAGAAAATCAACCTCGCGCAGCAGTCTGTTGTCTTTACTCAGGCCAAATGCTGCCAACATCTGTTGAAATTTGGTTTCAAGTGTTGAAAACGACAAAAACATTGGATGGGTGAAGTACAATTTATACCAGTTTCAAACCAGTTTGTTGACCAATAGAAACAGCAGAGAACTAGCTGGGAGAATAGAGGGAAAAGAAGAGAAATTAGAGTGGGCATCTGCTGCCATCTCCCCAGGACATCCGAACACTGGGTTTCTTGCACACAATTGTTTGTCTGGTTTGTTATCCTGCCTGGAACGGCAGCCAGTACTGAATGCTTGAAATGAAGGGGTAGGAAGCTCTGAAGTGGATGTTTACAGAATAACCTTCCCATCAGGGGAGTTTCTCTCTAACCCAGACATTTTGTAGCTGTTTTATATCCTGAAGCTTGAAAAAGGATTGCAGGGGTAAAATAGGATTAGATTTTAGGAGGGATTGGCTTTCAGATCTGAGAGTAAAAAGAAACCTCCTGTATTGGAAATAGGAAAGTGACAGAGAAAACAAAATACTGCAGGCAAGTAGGATGAGTTACTGCCACGGAAAGGGTTAAAAAGACAAAAGGACAGAATTTTACAGACAAATTGGTACGCAGAAAGTAACTTAAATTAAGTCAGCTATTAAAAATGGGATAAGAATGATCTACCTAATGACTGTTTTTCTTCTTTTAATATTTATTTTCCAAGGAAATTTCTCAGAGAACTAAAAGGTAATGAAAATGTTAACATGACAGCTCAGACTGACATAAAGGACTAGTTAGAGCAACGGCATGTAGAAAGCTCAGTGAAGCGAAACGATGACTGTCCTATTGGGGTGTAGGAATCAACGGCAAACTAAGGATTTGATTCTTTCTGAAGTATCTTGACAAACTAGGGAGGGTGCCAGAGGACTAAGGAAAAGCAAGCACCGTACCAGTCTTTCTGGGGGGAGCAGGGAGGAGGCAGTGATCTTTCCAATTATCACCCTTTCAGAGTAACTTCTGTTCCTGATGACATGATGGAATAAATAGAGGCGGACAAAAATGTAGAAATACAAAGGATAAGAGATCTATGAGCAACAAGCAGCAGTGTAGATTTATAGAGAACAAATCACATCAGACAAACCTGATTACTTTCTCTGATTGAATTTACAAAATTAGTGACGAGAATGCTATGAACATAATATATCTGGACTTCGGCAAAGCTGCCTCGTAAAAATGTAACTTGAAAAATGAACCGGCATTGGCTTGAATATGAATGCAGCCACCTGGGTTAAAAAACAAAACAAAACAAAACCAATCAGCCAACCAGGAAAACAATATGAAAGATGAGAAATAAAAGGGAATGGTAAGCCAAACTGGGTGGTGGCAGGGTCACACCTGGCTTTACTCTTGATGTGTAAAATGGGAGGGATGACAGGCAAAGAGGTGCAAGGCTTGAGATGGGGGTAACACTGTGAGGTTTAATTTCGGGGAGAACCAATTCCCATCGTGATATATACAACTAGTGCGCCAGCAGCTAATGGAGGCGTTCGGGTACCGAGTTTATTGGTTGTCTGTTTAAAAATAATAATAATAAAAGAATAAATATAATAACCAAGCAACTCAAGGGTAAGCGTATGGCGAGGGCTGCCCCGTTAGCGGGTAAATGCTCTGTATAATGGCTCCAACAACGGCACCAACCACAGCGCAGGTCGAGGAGAAGCGATCAACGCCCATCGCAGCCCCGCAACCCGGGTTGAGGGGCGGGTCTGGGGAGGCGGGGGGCGCGGTCGGGAGGCCGCTGCGCCG
>NW_020799101.1:24959996-25046573 GCF_003259725.1 Athene cunicularia | reverse complement strand
GGGTAAGGGGTGAGGCCCGCCCGAGGGTGGCGGGTCCGTGAGGCGGAGGGTTGGCGGTGAGGGGGTGTTGTGCGGCAGAAGCCACTGGCTTCTCCCTCGGGGAGGGGAGGCGGCGTGGCGGGGTTGCGGAGGGGCGCTCGGGCTAAGGGAGGCGGCCTGCGGCAGCAGGTGCTTCACCGGGATGGGGGTGCGGGTCTTTCTGAGCCCGGTAGGAGGTGGGGAGAGAAAGCTCATGTCTGCAAGGCACGGGGGGGGGGAGAAGGAGGTGGTGAGGTGAGGGATTTGGCCAGGGCTTTGGGTTTGGCACGCTGACAGCCCTGGGGTGGAAGGGGTGGGATTTTTTTTGGCAGTAGGAGTTAGGGCTCGGTCTCATACACCCTGTTCTAAGGAGCACAGGGTCCCATGCGCCTTGTTTTGCTGTTGAAGTGATGCCGGTTTGCAAACTACCTGTTTTACTGTCTGTTTTACTCTCAGATTTGCTGTTTGTCTACTTTTTGCCAAGCAGGCTAACCCTTCCCTGTGGCTTACTGACACCAGATAGCGGAACTCGTTGCAGGCTCTGATACCCTTAAGATGTGTGATACAACATGCTGCTTCAATGCAAAAGATGCAACCTTAAGGCCTTTTCAGACACAGAGCACTTGACCCAACTGCTACAGTTGCGAGATCTCTGCTACGAGGGTTAGAAGAGGGATTTAACCCTTGTAAAAGGAAGGTGTGAGTGTTAGCCCTAGAAGCGGCAGTTGTCCTGCATTGGGTTCTCCCAGGCAACTCCAGAGTAAGTGTGTAACTTGGTTAATGTTACAAAAGCTGTAGCATATTGTAGTCTAGTGATGTGTTGGTAGCGGCATTTATGTCTGGTGCTAATTGTTTGTTGTCATTTTCAGTAAGCATTGCCAATGGATGAACTGGTGCATGACTTGGCCTCAGCCTTAGAGCAGACTTCAGAGCAAAACAAGCTGGAGGAGCTATGGGAAGAGATGGCCCTAAGCCCACGGCAGCAGCGGCGTCAGCTTCGCAAGAGACGGGGTCGTAAACGACGCTCAGACTTCACGCATCAGGCAGAGCACGCCTGCTGCTACAGCGAGGCCTCAGAGTCAAGCTTGGACGAAGCTGCCAAGGATTGCCGTGAGGTGCTGACAGCCAATTTCAGTGACTCTGATGACATGGCAGTGGTCAAACGACACCCAGCTCTCAGTGCCACCCTGAGGAGCAAGCAACACTCATGGCATGAGTCAGACTCCTTTACAGAGAACGCGCCCTGTCGACCTCTCAGGCGCCGACGGAAAGTCAAACGTGTGACATCAGAGGTGGCCGCCAGTCTCCAGCAGAAGCTCAGGGTGTCAGAGTGGAACTACGAGAGGGGCTGCAGGTTCAAGTCAGCCAAGAAACAGCGTCTTTCACGCTGGAAAGAAAATACCCCTTGGACATCATCCAGTCATGGCCTTTGTGAATCAGGAGAAAACAGGCCCTTCCTTAGCAAAGGGGGAAGGAA
Source organism: Athene cunicularia (assembly GCF_003259725.1). Lineage (NCBI taxonomy): Eukaryota > Metazoa > Chordata > Aves > Strigiformes > Strigidae > Athene > Athene cunicularia. The sequence goes on along the minus strand of NW_020799101.1, from coordinate 25,045,078 downwards.
GGAGCGGATGGAGTGTGATGCTGATGAACAGAAACAGGGTTCTGATGAAAACATGTCAGAATGGTGAGATCTCAGTTTCTTCCCTGTGCTAGTCAGATGGCCGCCTTGCTTGCATCTGCCTGTAAATCCTGTATCTTGCTTCTAGAAGTTCTTACCAAAATTATTCAGTGCTGTTCTCTTTTTAAAGAGGAGAAATATCTCAGCTACTTCTAAACTGTAGATTTTTTCCAAGTTTTTCCTGTCAATGCTGTACTGATGACCCAAAACACTTCCTTGAAAACTTGGCAAGCTGATATGTTTCTGGCTTCTGTTACACAAGGAGCCCTCAGAAATGTCTGTGGCATGCTTGTGGCCTGAGGTTTGGAGAGTAAATTCACCATTGGCACTTGTGTTGTATGATTGATATGAACTGGTCTCAATTTCTTGTTTACCGAATTTACCATAAGTAGTAATAGAGAACAGATCAGATCTCCCATCATGACTGCTAGCCCTCTGTGCAGGTACTGTGTGAACCTCAGTTGAAACATCTTGTTTGCAGTTCTGCATCTCTGTTCTGGATCTGGAATAAGGTCCTGAAAGGCTAGCTATGGGGGACATGTGGTGAGATGATAAAGAAGTTAGGGGAAACTTACATTACTTATGGGATAAGCCTGTGCAGACAGTAGACTTTGGCATGTCATCTTCATGTCCAGTTTTGGAGAAATTTGATTAATTTGTTGCAGAATGTCATACAGGAGATGAAAACAAAAAGTGTAAATGTCATGGTCTGAATTTCTGTGTCGCTTTTGGGAAGTTTCCCCTTTGAGTGTGGCTTTTATTCTCTCCGTAAAATGTTTTGGGTTATAAAACTGCTCTGTACAAAGAGATTTTTCAGGTTAGGAAAGAAAAAACTACTGAGATTCAAATGGAGGAGATTTCTTAATGAATAACCTACAGAAGATAAATAGGGTTTATTTGCTAATGATCACTGTATAAGAAGCAGGAGACATTGAAGAAACATATAAAACAGTATTCTTTTACATGAAACACAAGGTTTGGAACTCTACTGTGGGACGTTTTGGAGGTTAAAAATTTAAATATGACCAAAAGGGGGATGTGGAGCATAAATTTACCAGGGGCTGTTAAGCATTACTGCCCAGATGGAAGATCCAGCTCAGGAAGTTCTTAAACTGCTGACTACTAGAAGCTGGAGGAATATTCAGAGGAAACAGTTGGTGTGTATTTGTCATGTTTGCATATTCTTTCCTCAAGCATCCTCTGTGTTAGTCGCTATCAGACAGAGGACAGTGGATTTGGAAAGTGTGATTGTATGATCCAGTATAATTGTTCATGTTAAGGTTCATTTAAGAGTTCTGGCTGTCTAGCTCCTGCAGTTTGTCAGAGTGGATAAGTGGCACTTGGTTATTGAGGGCTTTGTGGATAATGGCTGGAACTGCAACCTTCTCAGTGGAATTTTCTGTAAGGCTGTGAAAAGCATAGATTTTAATACATTCTTACTGTCCTGATCTAGGGGACCACTATTGCATTTTTACTGAATCAGAGTGGTTAGTATGTAACTATTATAGGGTGGAAGTAACAAAAAAGTGGTATTTTTTTCCTTGAAACGTGGCTATTTGCTTAAAAAGTGGGTGCAAAGTGGGCCTTTTTGAGACTAGTGGATGCCTTTTTGCTACTAGTTGTTAAAAGCACTTCTGTCTTTTCAGAGCTATTTGCTGGTTGTCCAGGAGAGGGAATGTGCTGAGTAGCCCCTGAATGTTGCGTGTCAAGTGTGGTGGACTGAGAGATATGCTTAAGTTTACTTGATGGAGCAGTGATGGACAGTCTTCCTTGAGGTTTTTTTCCCACCAGTCAGAGTCTGTTCCATCATTGTTGAACTTAAACCAGTAGGCTTTCATCCAGCCTATATTTGTGCCAGCCTTTGAAACAGTAAATAAACTTTGTACTGTTACTTGAGGACCATGCTGGGAGATCACTTTGTTCTGTCTCAGTTGTCCCTTGCTCTCAGACTAATTATTGTGCAAGTGTCTTCATCAAATGACATTTACTATCTGCTGCCAAATCTTTGATATTCTCTTTGGAAAGCCAGGGGTTGGAATATTTGACCTCTCCAACACCACATGTGTGATCTGTGCTATGACTCACTAGAGAGGGTCAACGCTGGAGAGAGAAATACGTACAACCCTCTTCACTGCAGAGTATCCCTCACGGCAGTGAAGGAACATGCTTTGGTCTCTGCTGCTCTAAATACAGCACTTTGCTGCTAGCAGCAGAGTGAAACTGGCTGTGCTTACCTCACTCTAGCTGTTTTCTCTGGTACCGTAAGTGCTTTGCACAGATGTATAACAAGGGCATATCCTGAGGAAAGGAGAAGAACATTGGATGCTTAGGAGAGCAAATGGTGTGGTTGTCACCGTAAGCTGATGGGAGGGAAAGTGACTGGTATGGTGTGTGGGACTTGGGAGTAGTCTGGTGATCTGGCAATCTACAAAACACTTTGATACTGAATTGGTTCCACTACTGTTCACTTCTCTAGCAGTATGGAGTGTCACAAAACTAATGTTTTTAGTCAAACTAAGTTGTATATTCAGAACTGAATTTTTCTTTACACCTTCTTTTCCCTCCCCTTCACTAACACTTGCTTTTCTTTGTTATGTAGGAATGAATCTCTGTAAATGCTAAAATATTCAGCATTTTCTGTTTTCTATAAGGCTCTCTATCCTAAGTCAGATCAAAAACCTACAGTATTCAGTGGATAAACTCCCATTCGCTGAGGAAGCTTTGGGTCTGGATCCTTAATGAGGAGGTGATTGTTACAGTTTGATTGTGGGACTGCACCCAGTCATTTCCTGGAGGCAGATATGCTGCAGTATTGCGATTCAAAGTGTGCATGAAATTAAATCTTTGAAATTGTTTGCCAAACATGGTGATGGATGAACACAAATGGAGAGAAGGAAGGATGTGCAGGAACATGGTGAGTGAATGATGATGGTTCTAAATTGGGTAGTGACATGACTCAAAGCCTGATCTATAAATGATTGTGGAAACACTAGAGGAGCAAGTAGAGGAAGCAAGTGGTCTTTGTATAGGTAGCCATTTGTATATTTGTACAAAGGTGACAATTATCTGCTAAGACTGTTAGAAGTAACATGCCTTTCTGTTCCTTAATGCTTTGAGATTCCCTGCAGACATAATAAAGCCAAGGCAAATTGTATATTGACCGCTGAAGTTCCTTCTCATGTTGGTCTAAGCTGAGTACTCCCAGAATGGTCTGAGTTTGGTTTAAGGGCAGAACAAACCATAGTACAAGAGCCATCTGAAAAATCACTTTGAATGGTGTGCTTACTACTGAGAGATCTGCAGCTTGTCTTATCTGCTCTCAAGTGCCGTAACTTAATTTTTTAAAACTGGGGATTGTACCAGAGCAGTGTGACTTCACTGCCTTGATGCTGATGTATTTGTTGTGGTTTAAACCTGATAGGCAGCAGAGCCTCACTCAGCCACTCACTCACTCTCCTGCTGTAGGTTGATGGAGAGAATCAGTAAGTGAGAAAACTTGTGGGCTGAGATAAAGACAGTTTAATAGGTAAAGCAAAAGCTATGCACAGAATCAAAGCAAAATTTGGAATTCATTTGCTACTTCCCATAGGCAGGCAAATGTTTAGCCATTTCCAGGAAAGCAGGGGTTCCATCATGTGTGACGGTTACTTAGGAAGACAAATGTTGTACTTCTGAGCATCCCCCTTTCCTCCTTCTTTCCTCCAGCTTTTATTGCTGAGCATGACATCACGTGGTCTGGTATATCCCCTTGAGCAGTTGGGTTCATCTGTCCCGGCTGTGTCCCTCCCAGCTTCTTGTGTACCCCCAGCCTCCTCGCTGGTGGGGTGGTGTGGGAAATGGAGAGAGCTTTGGCACTGTTTAAGCACTGTTCAGCAATAACTAAAACATCAGTGTGTTAACTAACACTGTTTTGTTCACAAATCCAAAACATAGCCCCATAGAGCTACTAAGAGGAAAAATTAATTCTATCCCAGCCAAAACCAGTACAGTATTCTGGCCTGGGAGTGTAACCAATGCTCATCTTGATTGTGCAGTAGTCACTTTACCCTTTGGAAGGGAACTGTTTTGGTGACAGCCTGCAGTGGCAGTCAAGAGCCTGGCTAAACTGATGAATTGGAGGCCGGTCTCTCCGTAAAGAAAAAATTCCTCTCTCTTGGAAGGCAAGTGACAAAGACAGAGTGTTCAGCTTCCCCTCCTTCTCCAGCCCAGCCTGACCTTCTGCAGCCCCTCGGTGCCTCTTGTTTTCTTATTTTTATAGAAAATCAATATCCCTCCTGACACAAACAATAGCTCAGGCAAAAGAATAAATGGGGGAAACCTGAGATCTCTGTCCATCACCTCTCACTTTAACTCCCCCAAACTATTTAATTATAAGCATGCTTTGCTCCAGGTGTTTGTGACAGTGAAATTGCTAAATGAGGACCATTTTAACCAAAGATTGGGTGATCAATAACACTCTATAGCAGTAGCTTGTTGGATCAATAGCACTCATTATTTCATGGTTAAGGTAAGTAGCCTCCTTTACTTGTGGAGGTCATTAATCAGCGCTTACTGGACCTGCAGAAAGGCTTGTGTAGGAGTCTAGTTTGTGTTCAGCCCTGAAGTGTAAAAGGTAGTGAAGAGGATGAGGTCCATGAAAGTTTGTTCCAGTAAAGCGCTGGCAGTAATGTGTATCTGTAAGGAACTAAAGAGCTCTCAGTACAACAGGATACTTAAAGTACTGTTAATATGATCTGGAATCTTGACAATGCTTTTTCCTTTCTCAGGCACCTTTCCTCTGAGGATGATAAAACCCTTATGAAGCAGTCACTCTCAATCCTTGCACCTGCTGCTTGTGAGGATTGTTAATCTAGGCTTTCAAAAGGGAAAGCAGACACACTAAGAGATTTGCCCAGGGTCATACAGTGAGTTAGTAAGAGAGCTAGGAATGGCACGAATGACTCATGGTTCTTGGTCCTTGTCCTTAATTGCTATGGTGTGTATGTGGGAGGCTGGATGGATGGCCAAACTTTGTAATGGACTGATTTGGAATTTGATATTAACTTACATACTGAAATGTGGGAATGATCTACAGACCGCTCATCCTTTAAGTTTAAATGGCCTTTATATAATGATGAAGATGCAGAGTTTGTAGATATCCAGCATGATGTGTTGATTTGGCCATGTTTTACAGTGCATTTTCTAAGAGCAATAATATGCTCACAAAATGTGGTTTTATTACGTGGCTGTAATTCTTCGGGGTGACACATCTTGTGGTCCCTCATCTTTGAGTCTTCTGAATCAAGGGGTCTCTAGCTGGTACTGGTGTCTAGTATGATCCAATTTCCCTTGAAAAGAGGGACCTAGAGATGTTTTCTAAGATCATGCCCTGATCAGAGATTGATTCTAGTGCTGAGTTATGCCTGATTGTTCTCATCTAAGGCCTTTGTGCTAAGGGGGTGGGCAGTAAGTTTTTGCTTGTTCTGATATCTCTCGGCTAAATTGGAGGAAGTATTGCCTGAAGCATCCAAGGATTGATTTAATATCAACATTAGAGCCATCAGATGCTTAGGATTGACCTAAGCATGTACTTCTGATACGAATATTCATCCAACTTTACAGTCAGTTAACAGCTTTCTACACATTAATTTCTAGTTTAATTCTTTGGTTCAAGAATTAAGTCTCCTGTAACTGCTTCAGCAAATGCAAAGCATACTGTAACTAGGTTGCGTTCAGCAGCAGCAAGTCATGCAGTGCTAAGGTATTTAGCTGAGGCGTTGTGAATGTAGCAGCTGCTCTTCCCTCCAAATAAAATAAAAGTTGCTGTAGATTGAAGGGGGGGTATGGGGGGTGTGGGTCTGTACCTGTATAATATTTTTGAGAAAAAGGAATCAGAAGTAAAAAACTTCAGAGGGTTTTCAGTACCTGTTAAGTGACCCAAGGACTACACTTAATTTCCTAGTGAGTATTCCAGAAAATTTCATAGTTAGGTTATTAACTCTAGTACCTGAGGCAAATGCCATTGTATTAATTACTTTTTGATAACTTAGAACTAGACTAAATACAGGAATCTACTCTTTTTCAAGTGATGCAGCATTGCTAGGTTTTAACAGGAAGCAATTATGTCCAGTGCTACAGCCAGCCATGTATTGAAATGCAATTTCTGTGAGATATGTAAAGCATTTTGGGCTCAGAGTAGCTAGTAAAATGTAATAAAGTGGTTTTTGTTTTGTATTTGATGCAATTGTAACAATGGGGTTTTTTGTTTGTTTTTGTTCCAGTGAAACCAGCAGTGTATGCAGCAGCAGCGATACTGGCCTGTTTACCAATGATGAGGGCCGCCAAGGTAACAACTGTCCTGTGATTTTCTTTGTGTGTTGCAGGGGAATTTCTCTTACTTTCTGTAGAAATACAAAGCAAGGTCTATGTTTGAAGAGGGACAGAGAAGGAAATATGGGAGAAAGGCCAGTGTCTGGGAGGGGCTAGAAGAAATGAGTTGAGGTCTACAAAGGTTTGATTTTGATAACAGTACACTCTTCCTGCTGAAATATTTTGTATATCAGATCCATAATACTTGAAATATAAGAAGCTGTTACTATGGAAAGGCACAGAAATACAAGAGGAGTTTTAGAGCTCTCCATAATGAAAGAGCAGAGCTTATGATTTGTTTCTATGGGTGTTTTAATTGTTGTCTACATACCATTACTGCCTGAACCTGTTAGTTGTTTTCTCTATGAGCAGGAAGAGACGATGTGAAAAAAGAATCAGTTAGTACTGACAAGCTATGTAAAGGACTGTGTGAAGAAGACAACAGTAATATGTGATAGGTTTTATTTCTCCGTTGCTCTTGTGTGTATGAGTTGAGCCTAGTATTTTCAATTTCTGGAGTAGAAATGGTTTCTTACGAGGTTTGAGTGTGGAGTGTAATCTGGTTTTATTTAGCAGTGGCAGCACAGTGTCCAGTTTATGGGGGATATGGCAGAAGTTAAGTGTGAAAGAGGTTGTAGTAGACACATAGGCACTCAGGACTGTTACATTTGGAGCAGGTGGAATGTGACCCTAGAGACCTGTAATTCTGTGCAGCTTTTGCTGGTGTGCACTCTGATTCTGTCACTATTCACAAGATAAGATGTGGATGAGATCTCTTCTGGGAATATATGAATGCTAAAGGAAGTAGTATCAGTAACTCAGTAGGAAATGCTGCTTCCACAAGCTTGTTACTAACCCAGGTATCTGTGTGTGAAGCAACACAATGATAGCAGATATGCTTACATGTTTGCTGGATGGTATGTTAGACTGTAGGGCTGATCTGTTCTGAATTTAGGTGGCCATAATACTTTCCCTAAGAGTACAGATTTCAAATATCAGCTTTGACCTTTGCTGAAAAGTAACTGTTTCTGGTCTCCCATCCTTCAAAAGTAACAGAAAAGTCAATCTATTGTCCTCTTTTTTTTTTTACTGATGACTGTTCTGGGGGAGCTGAAGTTAGTGAGCTCTTGCATATCAGATGACAAAGCAGGGTGATGACTGAAGTGTTGAATTTTTACTTCATCACCTGAGGCAAGATTGATGTAGATTGGATAGTGTGTGTGTGTGTGTGTGTGTGTGTATATATATATATATATATATACACACACACTTGTCTATATGCTTGCCCTATATACTTGTCCTGGTTTTATACCCTGTTTTAGACATTAGCTTTTGGCTGCTACTAGAAGTAGGATATGCAATATAGAAAAGCATGTAGAATATACTACTTAAATAAATTAATACAATCCAATTACAGCCTTCCCTGTCTAGGTACTAGAAGGGATTTGACATCCTAATCATCAGGCCTCTGTCTGTTCATACAGTTTATACTATAATAGCTTTGTACCCAAGATGTTTTAGCTTACAGTTCATTGAATCATATAATGATTTCAGTTGGAAGAGATCTTAAAGATCACTTACTTCAAACCCCCCTGCCATGGGCAGGGACACCTTCCATTAGACCAGGTTGCTCAAAGCCCCAACCTGGCCCTAAACATTTCCAGGGACAGGGCATTCACAACCTCTGTGGGCAAACTGTTCCAGTGCCTCAGCACCATCATGGTGAAGAACTTCCTTACATCTAATCTAAATCATTTTTGTGTCCTCCTCTGGACTCACTTGAGCAAGTCCATGTCCTTCTTTTGCTGGGGGCCCCAGATCTGAACACAGCACTCCAGGTGGGGTCTCATGAGAATGGAGTAGAGGGGGAGAATCACCACCCTTGACCTGCTGGTCATGCTGCTTTTGATGCAGCCCAGGATGCGGTTGGCTTTCTGGGCTGTGAGTGCATACTGCTGGGTCACGTTGAGCTTCTTGTCAACCAGCACTCCCAAGTCCTCCGCAGGGCTGCTCTCCATCCAATCTCTACCCAGCCTGTCTCCGTGCTTAGGATTGCCCTGATTTATGTGCAGAACCTTGCACTTGGCCATGTTGAACTTCATGAGGTTTGCCTGGGCCCACCTCTCCAGCCTGTCCAGGTCCCTCTGGATGGCACATCCCTTCCCTCCAGTGTGTCGACCGCATCACACATCTTCATGTCGTCAGAAAACTTGCTGAGGGTGCATTCGATCCCACTGTCCATATCAAAGATGTTAAACACCACTTGTCACTGCTCTCCACTTGGACACTGATCTGTTGACTGCAACTCCTTGAGTGAGACCATCCAGCCAATTCCTTATCCGTTGAGTGGTCCATCCATCAAATCCATGTCTCTCCAATGTAGAGACAAGGATGTCATGTGGGACAGTGTCAAATGTTTTGTACAAGTCCAGGTAGATGACATCAGTTGCTCTTCCCTTATCCGCCAATGTTGTAACCCCATCGTAGAAGGCTACCATTTATGTTAAAATATGTTAAAAGTTATTGTGCTTTCAGGTTAAATAAGAAACATCTGCCTTTCCTTTTTTTTTAAGAGAATTTATAGCCATAAAGTAAATAATAAACATCAGCTCTCCACTTCAATGAGATGAAGAGAGAACCCCTTTTTTTTTTGATCACCGATCATCATCTAAGAAATAGGTTTCTAGTACAATTCCAAACTGAATAACAGGAACTTAAGATAGCAGTGTACTTAAATTGAATGGGTTTTTTTATCTTCTTTTGAGGTTACATCATGTAATATTTGTGCCATTGCTAATTAGATAGGTTGTCTTTGCAATTCCAGCTACCAGTGCACTTCTGTGAGCAGAGAATAGTCCTAGTCTGTAATAATTTGATTGTAAGTGGGTTGTTTGTTTGTTTGGTTGGTTTGGGTTTTTTGTTGTTTTTTTTTTTTAATGCACTGGGATCTCTCATGATGAAAGTTACTGTGGTATTAGCATGTGATCCTGATTGTTAAGTTTGTCTCGTGGAAGTAGCGATCTGAGATATGACAGTGCACTATGCTCATAGATCCAAAACTTTAGGAACATTTTTGTATAAATTATGATCCCTTTAGAAGAACTATCCAGAATTACTTAGTTTTAATTTACTATGAGGTGGATAGAGATATTTATGTTTTGAAATATATTTGTCACAAGCATGCTGAGTCAACTGACATATCAGAAATAAAAAGCAATGTCAGAGCTTTGGGATGAAGTGTTCTGGCTGTCTTACCTGTTGCTGATTGGAGTCAGTTTTGGGTGTTGCTTTTTCTGTTATATGCAAGATTGCAATATTCTTACTAGGTGAGGTTTTCTCCTTTTTCTTGTTGGGTTTTTTTTTCTTCTTGTCTGGTGAGATGTGCCTAAATGGACTTCAGTCAGGGATAATGTAACTTGGTGAGGAAAGGAGGGTGAGTAGGGATGCTCGAGTTGAGACTTAATGGTAGGCAAATGAGAGTTTTTCCTAAGTCAGGTGTGTTAGGTTTTTTTGAAGCAAGGTGAAGTACCTTGCAATTACGTGGGACTGTTTGTTAGCTGGGCTACTGTAAAGCTAAGTGTGTCAGGTTGTTTGACCTCTTCTTGCCTTTTTTTTTTTTTTACGCAGCTCACGTGTTACTGCTCTCAGGGGACTTCTGGCCAGGCAGATTTACCATGAACAGTGTCGGATACAGTTCAGTTTTAGACTGCAACTGCATTAATTACAGTGACCCTGCTTTATGGAGACTTTGATCATGACTTCTCTTACTGCTGCTCTAGTTTTTCAGAGGGTTTGTAGTTCTGACAGATTCTAAAAAATTTTGCTTGAGAAGGGCTCACAGCATGATTAGTACCTACACTCAGAGTGACCATTTCTAATAGTTGTGTGTTTTCCTCTTAGCTGCTCTCTTAGGAGACTAGAGATCTTTCTTATCAGTGAGTATGCTCCTTTTGCTTACTCTGTGAGCCTGGTTGTCTCCTGTTGTGAAATCTCTCCTGTGACAGTCTATACATGTGCCAAATGATTGGCCTCTACCTCTGTCACGGTAATTACTTCAGAGAAAGAGTTCTGCATAAGACATCACACAACATTGAGCTGAGGTTGATGAGATGCAGTCGCAACAGAGTGCTAAAGCTGCCCTAGGCAGGTCTATAAAGAAGGCTTTGTTCTACAGGGAAATTCTGTAGACTGATGAGTTGGATAGTTTAAAGCATTTAGTGAGGCCCCATAGTTACTGCAGATCATTGAAACAGAATACAAATATAAGGTTCTTCAGGAAGGAATTCCTAATGAGACTTCAGCTGTTTCACATCCAGAAATGCTTACCTGTAGTATTTTGTGGGACTGTCACAGGGCACACTGATGCTACTTGTGGCTAATTCTATCCTATTTCTTTAGGAGATGATGAGCAAAGTGATTGGTTTTATGAAGGAGAATGTGTTCCAGGATTCACTGTCCCCAACCTTCTTCCCAAGTGGGGAGCTGACCACCGATCTGAAGTGGAGCGGATTGACTCAGGCCTGGACAAGCTCTCAGATTCCACCTTCCTTTTGCCCTCGCGGCCAGCACAGAGAGGTGAGGGTCATAAGGAATGCTATGTGTTTGATAACTTTTGATGTGATGTCAAGAGTAGACTCTGTTCATAGGTGCTGCAGTTTAAACTGATATTAGTGATCTGTGTTTTTCATGATGCAATTAAAAATAACTGCAGTACTGAAGAGGATACTAAAATACTTATATCAGCTGCCCACATTCTTGATTTTTTTAAATAGGGATATTTCATTTGTGAATAAATTGTCATATCTACCTCTTGCAGATTGAGAAACAAAGAGACAGAGAATCTGATTTGACCAGTGAACTAACTGTTTTTCCTGGTGGTTTTGTCAGGAGGAATCTTCTGTATTCATTACTCTGTTTTTCTGGGTTTGGTTTTCAGGATTTCATGCTCGCCTGAATCGCCTTCCAGGAGCTGCTGCACGTTGTCTCCGAAAAGGCCGGAGGAGGCTTGTTGGCAAGGTATTCCCTCTTGCAAGACAGTAATTTTCAATATTTCCAATGCTGATCAGTCCTGAAGTGCTATTCTAAGCTATCACATGAATTGTCTTCTGCAGAAAGGGGTCCTGTATATTTTTTGTTTCATGTATTGTTTGATTTGTTTAACTGCCTTGACTGCCAGAAGTTGATTGAGTGACTAAGTGGATTTTAAGGCAGGTTTGGAGGGGCAAAGACAGTTGATCAGTGCTAAAAGCAGTATGAAAGGGATCTGAAGATGAATGACAGGGAGCATAAATATCATGAAGATTTAGACAGAATGTAGAGGAAAATGATGATGGTGTGAGACTTGTGCATGCTCATAATCTGAGACTACAAGGGCAGAAAGGTGACTCAAAGGTGAAAGAAGGCCAAATTTTAGATAGGGGAGGAGACTTATATGAATGGCAGTAAAAGAAGGTGGTTTTAGCAGTTGCATTTTCAGTGGGGAGATAGAAGAATAAAAGGGTGTATGCAATAATACAAAGTTACCCAAAGCTATTGACTAGGTTTATTATATGTAGGGCAAACAGCAAACAAAGTATGACCCCTGTTTCTAAAGGAATAAACAGTGCTTTGCAGATGCCTGTCTAAAAGAGGGAGGGATACACCTGCTTAGGTCTGGATATTGGAGTGTTGAGTGCTGCTGTCTGTTATAAAAGATTTTTCTGAGAAGGAAGCTGTTGACTATGTTTAGCTTTTCTTTTATTGGGATGTACTCTGCTTTTGAAAATATTGGCCTATGTTCTGAGCTGACTGGCTTTAAGGGAGTCCGTTAGCAAGGTGTGTTAGACGGGCCTGGAGTCTAGAGGAGTGTGACTTCTTCCTTCTATTTAGTCACACTTGAAAGATCCTTGTTTGCCCCTTCTTTCTTCCACTCACCTTGCTTAGTTGTAATCAGCATTTAAAATATGAATCCTTAGCTGGCGAGAGACTGGTTTTGGATAGGGTTCCTCAGGCCACCTGCAAGTGACTGGGCCTGTCGGCAGCACCTATAATGATCCAAATGAGAAGGATAATATTTACTTGTTTAATTCATCTTCATCACCTTAAAGGGATCTTTGTCATTTGCAGCGGAGGTCACTGCTCCCCCTTCCCCATCTCTCTCTAAATTGTAATCATAAATAATGAGTTTCATTCAGAGCTCCCCGCCAGCGAGCTGCTAATTACCAAAAGTACGACTTGTAATTTACACAGTAATAAACCGTAAATTTAAACATTACGGCACTTTAAGTTAATAATTTTCCTGCTGTAACAAATAGCCCATCTTTCACCCCTGCTGCTACAACTCCCCCCAAACTTTGAGTGCATTTTGCCTGTGTAACCTGGCACAAACATATCTTAGCTGTGAAAGCTTTTTACCCTCATCTTCAGACCCTTTCTTCAAAGTATATTTCTTTCTTGGAGGTAGTTGCTGTGCAGATATGAACAGCTGGTGCTTCATGTGTATGTGTATGCCAGCATCAAGCACATACACAGGGCACTGTCTCGCAGGGAGAAATGTGCTCCCAGAGCAAGTCCTTTCTCTTAGGTTCTACCTTTTCTTTAGCTGCTCAAGGTCCTGCTGCTGAATTGCTGCTTTCAGAAAGGACAAAAGCTTCATGCATCCTCCTTGTTTCATTTACCTGTGCTTGGTGAATTGTTAGTGGGACAGTGTGATGTCCTGTGTCTGAGCCTGTTTCTGGCCCAGTTGACCCCAGCAACCTGCAAATAAGCACTTCTCGGCTATTTCCCCTATTTTAACTGCATCCTTGCGCTGCATCCTTTGTACTAGTCCAGTCCTTGGTGTTCCCACATGCAAGCAAGTATCACCACTAAAATAATAAAAAACAAGCTCCACAAATAAAACTGAATGATTTTCTGCCATTCTAGTTAGACCATCAACTGAGATGATTTAACTAAAAGGAGGGTGAATATGTTTAGCTGGGAGTAGGCTAGGAAGGAAAAAATGTGGCCCAGGGGAATAAGATCTGTTCTTATTGGCAGCAGCAAACTATTATATCTGCTCACTGTGTGAGAGTCTGCAACCTTTTACCTGTCTTTGTGTTTCAGGAGACCTCCATGAGCACTCTGGGCACCGAAAGGCTAGGTCATATTGTTAGTGATCCGCGCCAGAAAGAGTAAGGCTCTTAACAGCTGTTGTGTAGAACTCTGGGAGTGGAGAAAAAACTATAAGGTCCTCTTCCTTCCTGGGACTGAAGGGAATGAAGAACTGGGTGGTAACTTAAGCATGTAGTGACCCATGGAATGGGAGACAGTCCTCTACTGATGGCTTCTCCTTTTTCTTATTTGTGATTGCTGACTTCCCTTTACATCTAAGGCTGCTGCAGTGTGTGGACACTGCTCAAATGTCCTTTTAGTTAGTCAGCTTTTTCATTCCCCCTCTTTTATAATGTACCATTGCAATAATTGCAGATCTTCTGCACAGTATGAGAAGACTGAGCCCTATATGTTAGTTTTTTAAAAATCTTCTGTGTGGAGTCATGTTATGGGTACATACCTAGACCAGAAATCATGCTAAGGCAGATGTGAAATTGCTTTCTCTCTCTTTGGTGTTCTGTCTCCTTCCCCAGTTAGTTTATTTAAATTATAGTCGGCACCGGAAATAGTCATGGTGCCTATCCTTTGGCATCATAAAATGCTATTTTAGTTGGGCAATGGATAGGTAAGGATGACACTCTTGACTGGAGTGCAGTGGGTCCAGCCTTTGCCAGCTGTTGGTGTCCAGTATTCTTTCTTGGATCTGAAACTTATTGTTAATGAGTCCTGCTGATGTTTAATCTTTCTCCTTCTCCCTCCATCTTTGTTCTTCCCTTCCCCTTCTCTCATTACCCCCAACCCTCCTTTTTTTCCCTCCCCTTGTTCGTTCTTTCATTGACATTACTCCCACCTGTTCTTCTGGCTCTGCCTCCTTCCAGTTTTTGGTTACTATCCATGGGGAAGAGAGATCGCAACCAGGTAAGCTGACTCTGCTTTACCTTTTTTATTTTCTTGGTTTCCTTCTCACTAGAAAGAACAAAGTGCTGGCTTCTGATTTCCCACATACTGTGGCCTGTGCACATGAGGTAAGGCAGCCCTGTCCTGTCTCATTTTGTTAACTGGTGTCTTCTGGGCTTTGAACACAACCCATGTCTCAGACTTTATATTGTCTGTTTAAACTGAATAGCTCAGGAACTCCTTTTGTTTATCACCCAGTTTCAGGTTAGTGTAGGCCTTCCTCTGACAGTGAGTGGGAGGGAAAATGCCACTTGGCAGGAGGACCTTTGGCTTCTCACAATTCCATAAGAATTTGAACATTTTTCTCTTTTTAAATGCTTTGTTTTGCCTTGTTTTACTCAGGCTTCTACCTGATAGTCTCATCAACAGAGGAGGGAAAAAAATGGTGAGCTGACTGTAGTTAAATAGCAGCCATAACAGAAAAATCTAAGAGGTGGTAAGCAAGAGAAATAGGCATTCTTGTAACTGAAACTCTTGTGTGTGCACTTTTATATTCACCAGTAAGTCTTTCATAGCTTCAGTGTTGGGAGACTTTTTTACTTAAGATATAATAATAGCAGAAAGTAAGAAGGGTCTTCCATTTGAGCTGTAGTGTTGTAACAGTGTTCCTAATCATGCACAATCCCTTCTGGTCCTTGTGAATTGTTGAAATCTGTTTTAACCTTCAGGTGACTAAAAATACATATATGGCAAGAAGTAATTTTCAGGCCTTTGTGCAATTGTGTGTTTTTTGTTAATGAGAACATTTCATGTACCACTTTTATGTTGCTAAAAGTAAGAATGATAACTGCATAAGCTTTAAAATGACCAAAATAAATTACTTTTGTTTTTCTTAAATGAACTTGAGTCAGCCACAGAGGGTTACTGGTGATTGTTCCCTACTGTGCAGCTGCAGTGTAACTTCACAGACAGTAAACTAACAGTCCAACTTAAGGAGGAGCTTCCTGATAGCAGTAACTTTGTGGTGCATAGTGCCTCTTCTTTCTCAAAAAGGTTGAAGGCAAAGGCCTAGTATTGTGTTCTAGAGTTGCAGATGGCTTTTATGACGAGTCCTGCTACAGTTCTGGATTATTCATTTGTCCTTATTAAAAATGCATCTGTAATCCAAGTAATACAAGAAAAGTGTTCTGGAGATTGGTGTAGCACTTTGCAAAGCAGATGGAAATGAATTTCCTGCTTGTGGTGTGAATTATAAATACAGAGAAGATGCTGAATGGAAGTGTAATGCAGGTATTCCAAAGAAACTACCAGTCTAAACCTTCATTTGCATATTGATCAAAGTTTGCTCTGTGCATTTCTGTCCTGACCTCTAAAAAAATCTTGAGTTCTATCTTCTACAACAAGCTGCCTTGAACAGGTTTGATGCCTTCAGTATTTGTCTAGTGTATATCTAACAAAGAGTCTAAGATCATCCTGATCATGCAGTGTTTCAGAAATTTGTTTTAAGCAGCTTGCAAAGAAAGCTTGTGAGGTGGGTTGGAAGTGGGAGAAGCAGCTCACTTGCTGTGGAATGAATTGGGAGCTCATTATCAACAGAACATGGTGGGCCTGAGTCCTCTAGAGGTCTGTTTTAGTGATACATACCACCATAGGGAATATTGGAACTGCTCTGTGGGAAGTTCTGTGCTTGCACCATTCAGAACAGAGACTTTTGTCTCTATAATGTGGAGGTAAACAAGAGACTTCCCTAAAGGGCGGCAGACACTTTGCTTGTGGCATGCAGCAGTAGAGCACTTTGAGTATGGTCTTAGTCAACCAGCGTTTTTAATAATGTGAGTTGAAAGAGAAGTGTGCTTATGAGTCTGTCTGTGAGGAGATGGTTATGAGATTTGTTGTTGTATCCCATGCTAGCCTTTTGTCTGAAGTGAGAGTCAGTTCTCACCTAGTCCCACCCCTTGATGTGTCAGAAATGTCTCCTTAATACTGTATGAACAGCTATAGGGAATAGATCTGAGCAGCTGTATCTGGAGACTATTTCTTTTAATGCTTTGCTTAAATAAAATCTCTTGACTTTCCAGTTCAATCCATTATCTCCTCTGTACTCTCTGGATGTGCTTGCTGATGCTTCCCACCGAAGATGCTCACCAGCACACTGCACTGCCAGGTAACTCCTTTGCTCTGCTCTGTTGGGGTTGTCTCACTTCCTGCCCGTGGTTATCTGCAGTAGTACTGTGTGGTCTGAAGAGTACTCATGGACCTGGAAGGTAACGCACTTTTCCCTAGGAGGCCTGTGTTCAAACTTAGCATAAAACATAGCAATGCAGATTATTTGAGAGTCTCAATATGCTATGGGTGTAGATTATATGAAACAGTGTATGACAGACAGGCAGAACATACTGTGCTTTTAGAAATAAATGCAATGTGTTCTGGATTGTGCAGAGTTGCTGCAAGTCTGTTGTATAGGTACAAATGGGCATAATACTGTTTCCCACTATTAAAATTGGAACAAGATGAGGGAGAAAGTGCTGACAAGCTCGTGTGGGTGACATGCTGAGGTGTTTTGGTATCCTGGGTATCCTAAAATAGACCCTCTGAGCAGATTGAGAACTCACCTGAGGTGACCTCTAATGGCTTGATATCTCTTGTTATAGCTGAAACTTAGATCTATCTGGTCTAGTCAAATGTTGAGATATATTTGAGTCTGCGCAGTTGGGGTTAATATGTTATTCAGGCACCTTCTGCTGACTAATCCTAAATTAAATTCAAGTGTTGGCCTTGAAGGTGACTCCTGTTCATGTGCTGCAGGTGACTATCTAAAGGTAAGGTGCCCTTGAGCTCTTTACCCATGCAAGGAGACAAAACCTTGATTGGGGACATGATTTTGCTTATGTGCTTGTACGGTATGAAGGACCAAATCTGAAAGAAATGTCTGGACTTTCAGCTTCATATGTTTCTTTCCCTTGTTAATTAGCAAATAGAGCATGAAAAATGTACTGAGGTTCTGTGTGTCTGATCGAAAGCTTGGCACCCACCCAGCAAAGTCTCTCCTCCTGCTGGCTTCTGCAGGGAATTTTGTGATGTCGCACCATGACCTCATGCTGCTGTAGCCCGCATGTTAAAGCTGGAAGGGGGAAGGGCGGAAGAAATCAGCTCTTAAATGTTCAACTGGATGAGCATAAAAAGAATTCAGAAGATTGTGCATCAGCAAACTGGTTCCTTCCTGTGCTTTTGCCCCACTCTGGGGATGTTCTGTGCCCATGAAGCAAGGAGATTGATTGGTCTGTGCATCTGCAGCTAAGATAACCTTTCTTGTGCCTTGAGTGCTTTACAGGAGCTTGTCTTCCAAAAAGGAGAGCTAGACAAATCCTGCTCACAAATTGAAACAGGGCAAAATCTTTACCTTTATGATGATCAGTGAAGGTCCTTTCCAAAGATACTGATTATGGCAAGGGATTTCTAAACCTGGAGTGATCACGTTTGCTTGGTTTTGCTGAATATGTAGTCTAGTTAACCAATGAATATATGCTTGGTTCCTTCCTTAAATGAGCATGTGACTGGTGTCCTGATAAACATAATCCCTGATGAATTGTTACAGAATGTTGACAGAGAAGATGCCCCATCCCAGGGGTGGCTGTATTTTTAAGTACCTGTAGTTTGAGGAAAGAGTTCCTATTTTAGTGTGAAATGTGCTCAAGAATCTTTCTTTATAGGATAAAGCAATATGAAGAGAATGAATGTTATGTGGCTCCATGTTTGTGGCAAGGATTGAACCCTTTGGTTCAAGGTACATTTTGGTGCATCGTTTGGTGCATTATGTAAAGATGCTGCCAGGGGCACAGAAGGAATTTGTTCCTTTACAGAAATGTTTTCTTGACAATAGTTCTTTTAAGTGCTTCAGGAGCCAAGTCTATTAGTAGTCCCTCTTCATACAGGAGGCTTATGTGGTCTCTAAGCACTGTTCAGCCATTGCTCCTGTTAACATCTTCCTCTTCTGCTATGGCTGAGTCAATTCCAGTAGTTTGTGCTTTAGTAACCAACTAGGAGCTTGTACCTCATCCTAGAGAAACTTTACTCAGAAATTTGCGGTAATGGTTTGTGTGTGGGAAGCTAATCTACTGAGAATGATATGAAACTGTCTTGACGTTGTGGACATCCAATTTCTTCTGATTCCCACTGTCCATGCAAAATGACCTCTTTCTGCTTAGTTTCTGCTATCACGAACATGTCCAATGGAGTATAGGTACCAGGTGGAGTCTTTTCTCTCCTACAGAAATGTTTTCTTTGTCTTAGTGGTGGATTTTGGTGCAGTTCCTCTGGAAGACTGGTAACCTAGTGCTTCGTTCAAGCAGAGCTTAAGGCCAGAATACTGAACACGGTTGGGTGAGTTCAAGAAAGGCTTTTCAGTGTTGGAGGAGGAGGTTTTATGTGAGGGTTCCTTCGGAAGTCTTCTTTGAAAGGCTGTATAAATTGTACGCTACCAAGATTACCTTTCTTGCTTTATGTCTGCGATGAGAAAAGATTTCATTCAAAGTGCATGCACAGCACTGGGAATTTCACACCCATCATTAGAAGCAGTTTTGTGTGTGTGGTGACTGTTATCATTAGTGGTATAATTTTATTTTGTGAAGCGAGAAGAGTTTCCTGCTTTCTTGCAGTCTTCCCAAGGGATGGCTGGTGTATTAATTTGCTGTATTGCCTCCTGGCTGTTCCCAGGCTGTTTTTCCTCTTCATCATGGAATTTTTAATGGCCCTGCTGTCTCTCGGGAGGCATGCAAGGAAGAGTACCTCAGGGATCTCTTCCTTTTTTCACATGCCTATAATTACTCTCCTTTAAGAGCACAAAGCGTTTGCTAATCATGTCTTGTCTGTTAAGGTTTCAGCTTCATGATGCAGGCTGTTAAAAGCAAGTAAGTAGAGACTTGCATGGACAGCCCAAGTTATCCTTCCCCTCTTTCCCCTCTGCCCATTTGCCTCTCTGGGAGAAAGGAGTGGTCTGAACAGAATTTTCTTCTTGAACTCCTCCTACTTAAGAGGGTTTTGTACTGGGTCAAGTGGAATATCTTAATAGATTTTGGTTATTGAATGGCTCTATCAATGAGAAGTTGTTGTAGGTTGGTGGTTGGTTGGACTGTTATTCCCTTGAAGCAGGGTAAAAGTTTCAGAAGAGCCTGGAGCCAATGTTCCCTTCAATTTGAGTTTGAATAGCAGGTAGAAGATAAATTATCTGTAATGCCATTTATTGTTTACCTAGCCTTGAAAGTAGGGTTATGGGTGAAAAACTCAATTAAATGTTCCCACTGGAGGTCATAGGAAAAGCGGACCTCAGATGGCAAGTAGATGTTGAAGGTGGAGATTTGAAGAATTACGTTAGAGAGACTTCTGAACAGTACAGATGAATTGAAGAAAATCACTTTGCATGCACTCTCAGTTAATATTAACCATAAACCTAGAGTTTAATTGGGTTTAGATGCAAGTCTCTCTTCTTGCCTGGAACACAGGATAAAGGCGTGAATGGTCATCTAGTAAACTGCAGTTGCTCCATACCCTGGATTTGGTGGTGCTGTTAGAGTGAAAAGGCTTGAATTTCTCTAATTCTAGTTCCAACTCTAGAAATATACTAGTCAAAGTAAATCTTGTTCTTTTCTGTATCTGTGCAGAGATCCTGACATTTCTGTCTTTTACCCAAGTATGTGGAAGTACAGGGATTGCCTGCAATGTCAAGCCTTCACTGAGGCAGCTGAGAGTGAACGGATGTTCACAATTTCATGCTTTCCCACTTCAGTATCCCATTCATTCCACGTGACCTATCCACATATCTTTATCTTTCTGGAATTGTCTTTATTGAAAATGTCTTCTGTCAACTGCTTTAGGTATCTTTCTCCTTAGGTTTTTCTAAGTCTTTTTCCATTTAGCTGGAGCACTTTCATGTCTTCCTTTGCTAAAGCCTGGCTAATACTCCAGTTGGGGATGTAACTGAATTCTTCTGACAGGCATGCAGTGAGCAGCAGCTATCAACCTAGTGTCACATGCAGTTGTCTGAGACGTAATGCTCCCATTTTGGTGAATCCTAAATCTCTGGAGTGAATGATAAATTCCCTTGGCTTCAGAATTTTGTTTACTTGCTATTGCTTTCTTTGCCTATAAAGCATGTTGCCATTATCAAATCTGTGTACACAGCAGGTCTGGCAAATATTGGGACTCTTTCTGGCACAGATACCATGTGATTCAATATAAAAATAGAGAATGCAATATATGGTGTCACATAATCTCTGCTTAGAGTGCTTACATGGAAAACTAGAAGAAAATGTGTTCACTTGCATTTGCCACACACAGACTTTTAGGAATGAAATTGCTACATCATGAGAATGCTTACTTGAGGAACAGACGGCTGCTACATGAAGACCTATGAGACTCAGATGATTTAAGAAGTGAGTTGACCTGTTAGTGATTTTTGGAGTCTGCAAAATGTGTTCTAGAAGCTCTCCCATGAGGCTCTGCAGGGCAGAGGAGACTCTGCTAGGCACAGGAAATATCTACAGTGTGATGTGATAGCAAGAACCACTTGCATGCATGGGAGCTTTGCATGCAGATTGGATGAGCAACTTGTGTTGATTTACATGTATTATGTGTGGATCAGACTTTGGTGCCCAGCTGGCTCTATAGTCAAAGAGGAGGAATAACTCTGCTTTTACTATTATTTTTGTGAAGCCATTATCAACAGCCTCAGGTAACACCTCAGGGCTTAGAGAAAGAGCCTTTTATTTGGCCTATGTTTGCTGGGAATATAGCATCACAACAGCAACAGCTGGGTTGTGTGGAGTTTTAGTATCAGCATCCTTGTTAGAATGCTGTCTCTATTGAACATTTACTTTAACATGAGGATAATAATATCCCTTGTATGTATGACAGTAGATTAATGGCTGCCTTTCACTTTCACTACATAATCCAAGTGCTTTGCTTCCTCTAAGGATAGGGTTAGAATAAAGGTTGTCAGCAGAGAAGCTGGATATTGTGAGATTACAACAAGAGGCATACAGCCCTGAGTGTGCGACGTGTCTCCTGCCTCCAAGAAGGCCACAGACTGTCACAGTTAGCTCTGTAGGGTCTTCTCGGAGACCTCGGTTGGAGATTGAGGTATTTTAAGAGAGTGGACATCACTTTACAATCTAGACTTTTTCTTCACAGATGGTGAAGGCATCAGGAGCCTGATGCTGTTCAGTAAGGTTCTTTGTGGGCTGGTGGGTGCTTGTACTCTGTATTTTGTCCCACAGATTGTACTGCCAGTCCCAAATTTCTGTTTAAACCCTGTGGTAGATGTAAATAGTGGCAAGCTCCTGTGAATCTGTAGTCCACATGTGGTCACCTTGAACTATAGGACTGAGATAGGAGTTGGGTGTATGCAATTACAGTTCATTTTAAAAAGAGTATACAGTCATAGAGTAAATATGTAGAAAAGAAACAAAAGGAAGCATTACTTCTGACACTTTAGAGACAGCAATGAATCTCAGCTTTTGGCATAGCAAAGCCTGCTTTTTCTCCAGCATGACTTGCATGCAGAATTGGGTACCTTAACTACTATCTTAAGAACAAGAGACAAATCCATATTTCCTGGATAATTCCTTTATCTTAGCTTGTGAATTAAAAACAAACAAAAAAAATCACTGTCAGAAAGACACTATAGACTTTTTTCATATAAAACTACTTTTTCTATATGTATGTAATTTTTCAGTCACTAACTCCTGGCAGTGGGAGGCTGTAGTGTGAGTTGGATATATTGCAGCCATCATTGTAGATGCACAGTGGATCCTGCTTTGTTTCTCCAGGTGTGTTCTACTTTTTCTCTTCCCATGTTAGAATTTCAGTCCTCTCTAGACTGTAAACTAGGTTTTCACATTAGTCTCTGGTCACCTAGCACATCCAGCTGTGACTTTATTTTTTCTTATGATCAACTAGCCATAGTCCAGAAGTAACTAGGCAGTTATTTTCTCATTACTGTTTGTGCAACACTGAAGAAAGGATGGAAGCCTAGCAGAAGTGATTGAAAGCCAGTAAGGACAGAGAAAATACCATTCTGGTTTCTCAGTTTAGGCCCAGATCTTTCATCCTACAAAGCTCTGTGCCTCAGACTTCTTCATGGAAAGGCTTGTGACAATGCACAAATATGCATTTTCTGTCAGCCTTTCTTCTCAGCCCTGTTCTATTCTACTTCAGAGTCATTTTTAAACTGTCCAGAAGAGTTGTTAAAATTCAACTTTGGCAGAAAAACTAATTCATGGTTGCAGCCTGTTGGTGAGATTTTCACAATTTGTAGTTCAGCCTGTCCGCTGCAATGTTGTGTGCTGGGCATACATACCCATGACCTGACTTTCCTGGTGGTAGCGTTTCTAGGAGTCTGCTGTTAAACTGGGATTCACCAATTCAATTCTCTTACCAATATAGTACCTGTATGCGAGCTAGTAACTAGAAATTTAGATTGAAAAGTGTGGTATCTACTGAAAAATGCATATTTCATAAATTATAAGTCAGGCACCCTTTCTGTCCATGTCTTAATGAGGACAGTCATCCCTGCATGCATTCTTCTCCCAGGGTACCTACCACCTGGAGTTTCCCTGTATGCAGATTTATGGTGCCCGTAAAGTGCACCAGCCACTTGAAACTGACACTTTTACCACCAGGTCAGTCAGAGCCAGTGAGTAATCAATAGGTTCCTGATTTACTGACTGAAGTGTGGGTGATCAATAAGGGATAAACCTGTATGAAATACATGTTACAGAGACAATTTATGACCTCTGAGCCTTTGTGTGTTAGAGGCAGGGCTGCTAGATGCAGTGTCTTTGCTATTAGTCTCCAACTGGAGTATGATTTGCCTTTACTTTCACTGCAAGAAGGGATTTTGCAGTTCTCGTATTCTGTTTTAATTTTTTTTTTTTTTTTTTTAACCCTCTTGTGTAATCATGAGGTAAGGGGAGATGAGGTTTGAGCATGGAGCTGACTGCCAGGAGCTCTTACTCAACATTTGTGAACTGGGAAAAATTGCTTAAAGTCTCTTGGAAACAATAATGCATACTTCTTTCTTAGTCTGTAGTGATTCTCCACCAAGGATCAGCTGGCTAATGTTGGTGTAAGTTTATAAAATTAAAAAGGGAACCTTATTATTATTATGTGATAAAATTAGTTGGATTATTATATATAATTATGTAGTCATCTAGTGAGTAATCTAATACTGTGTAACTGATGCAAAATAAAAACCTGAAGTTCCACTTGATTGAGATCTTTTCCTTGGGCTATGTGTGTGCCTAGATGTTTCAGAATACATGGTAGAACTGTGCTCAAATACTATGTAGCTACTATCAAAATAATGTACAAAAGCAATTTTTAGCATATGCAAAGTCACTTAGAGGTTAGTCACTTATGTTTACAAACACAGGATTTGAATATGCAGTCTTATATGTGTGATGGTGTTCTTGAAAGCCCTTAGTTTATGTTTTCAGGAGAATTCTCTATCTGATTATATTAATATGCATTCCTAGATTTGAAAAATTGTTTGTCAGTGAAATTTAGCACAATTTTTAAAATATTTGACACTATTCCTTAATGTCAGATTTGGATGACAGGTTTTGTAGACTTCTTGTAGATCTTTTAAATTTTAGTTGAGAAGACAGAACACTAGATATTTCTTTCTTATTTTGTGATTGCACATTTGTTACAGGTAAGTAGGTAGACCCAGCAGCATTGAGACAATTTGTAGTCTTGGCTTGTATGGGAAATTTTTGTGCTCCCTATGCTGTTCTGTATAGTTACAACAGCACACTTTGGTTTTGTGTAAATTCAGCATCTAAAATTGTATATTTATAAATATGCTGCTTTTTAAAAAAAAATAGATTTTAGTGTGGAAATATAAAGCCATGAATTTTCTCTTTTGTTATCTGTAAAAGATTTCAGTACTTGATAAATGTGTGTGTTAAACTTTCAGGATTTTTTAAAAATCAAAACAACAAGCTTTAAGGACACAGAAGCATTTCCTCACTTAGCCATCGAAATTTATATAGTTCCAATCTTTATACCATGTAAGCACCTCACAATCTTTAATGGATTTTATTTGCACTTTGGTTCTGCATTTGACATGTCAGATCTGATGCAGAGAATGACCAAGGAACTTGTAAAAGAAACTGCTATCTCGGGCAAAGCAGGGATTTGAACCTAACGTCACTGCTAAATTATGCTCTTGTATTCATTATGGATTGTATTTGAGAAAGTTCTCTGGTCTGCTGCCAAGACTGTCCTTTCAGAATTAAGCTTCTCATCTTCCTACATCTAGAACTTGGAGGAATGCTCAGTTCAAGTCAGTCCCAGTAATGAGGATTTCTCCTTAAGTGGCAAATGGTTAAACTGAAATGGTCATCAGTTAGGCTTCAGACTTAACAGTTGATATGACTGGGACAGATTATGCCTTTCAGCTAGTTTACAGGTGCAGCAAGGCTGTATTACTGTAAGCTAGATTCCGCTGTTTTCACAGCACTTTGGTAAGGAAATCATAATTTTGAAAATGCATGAGATGGTTTTGCATTCCTAACTTTATGAACTGTAGTGGAAACAATATGTGTGGACAGTTGGAATATAGGTACATTCTAATATGACTCTACAGTACTAAATAGGTTGCAAAATAATTTCTGAATAAGGGAGCAAATATCATGCAATTTGTTTAAAGAGCAATCTTGTGGACATTTGTTATACTTCTATAGAAGTAATAGTAGGGCATGTGTTATATGACTGCTTGATCACATCTTTACTTATGCAAAGAGTCATTTAAAAGTTAATACAAGCAAGATCCTTTAAAGACTAAGAAATATTATTCTGAGTTTGTTTGTGAAATTTTAAAAGAAATGGGAGCATAATGGTATATTAATGAATAATGTGAGCAAAACTTCCCTGAGAAGCTTTTGATTGTTGCTGCCTACTAATTAAGAAGCTGATGGGAAGGTGGGAGTTAGAGGGTGATTTTCTAGAGTCTTACAGGTAGGAAGTTGGTACTGGAACAGAGTTTAATTTGTTTTAATTTCTCTATAGGCAAGCAAATCTACACCTGGGACCACCATGTTCAAGGGACATCAAGAGGAAACGAAAGCCACCTGCAGCCTCCATGTCCAGCCCAACATCAGGTAACCTGAATTTATCTGTGTGCCAGCATTTATAAGTTTATGTCCCTCTTGAGCAAAGTGCCAGAGTTACAGTAGTCAAAAATAGCATTACCTTGATTTGAAACTAATGAAATGTGTGAGAAAGGCAGTGTGAGAGAGACACAACATGTGTTTCTGCATAGCGTCGAAAGCTGCTTACTAAACAAATCTTTGATGATGCAGCTATGGTAAATTAATACAATTTACAGTTCTTCACTATACAGTGGGTAATAATCTGTTTCTTCATAAGGTGTTATTTCCACCATTCCTAAATCATTCAGTTCATGGTAATAAGGAGGTGATCAGTACACAGTGTGTTCCTTCAGTGTTGGGCTGACATTAGCTGGTGACTCTGGTGCTCTTTTTCAGGGTGTTTCTAGACACTTTCATCGGAATAGAAATCTGACAATTTTTGTATCATCAACGTGTGACACCACACCACTTACTCCCTGGGAGTTGTCTTATTCTTGTGGATTAAAATAGTCACTTTGTTCTTTTTCTTGCTCTGGGGATATAGTGATTAATATACTGGTTTATTTTCATGTGGTGTATTTCTGGAAGGTGATTGATTACTAACCAGAATCTGAAAAAGTTTTAATCTGCAGAACACAGAGGGGTTTAGGAGACTTCTTTCTGGCCTCTCACCCTACCCTCTCTTGAAATATTATGCCTACTGTCAGACAACAGATGTTCTTCCAACTAGCTTATTAAAAACTACGGTTGTAATTCAGTAACAAGGCGGTGGGTAAGATGATGGGGAAAAATGGTGATGTGAAAACAGTGGGGAAGTCCAAAGGAACTGATGATGAATAGGAGGAATGAAGTTCGAATTTCTTCCTCTGGGTGATGGATAGACAGTAGAATAATGAAGTAGGGAAGAAAGTTGTGCTAGCTCTCTAGGCCACAGATCTGGATTAGAGATTCTCTGAAAGGTTCTGTATTAAAAAAGAAAATAACATTAAATCAATAATCAGTTGCTCAGAAAAAGTGCCATCTGTTATTGACTGCTTATTTAGGATATTCTTTCCTGGCTTTTGAGTGTGCCATTCTAGCATATGCAAACTTCTGTAGAGAAAGGGTTAGTAAAATCATATATCTGTAGCCACAGAATTTTAGTTTTGCGATATTAGGTTTTCTTGGTATGAATGCTAGTGTCTCACTGTCCCCTGTTACCTGTACATTTATTTATTGTTCAGAGTGTACTCTGTACTTCACTGCTGGTCACTTTCTATAGTAAGAGCTTCTATTTCTATGCCTACATATTTAAAATTATTGTGTAAATTGTACTTACCTGACTAGGCAAATTGTACAGTGAACACTTTTTGAAGAATCTGCATCTGGAGTGGATCTCAGCACTGGAAAATAGTACAAAGGTTTGAAAGGTTTTTTTGGTTTTAGGGATGAGGGACAGAAAATTAGAGTATGTACTACAAAATAAGGAAGAAGAGTGTAGTTACTGAAATCTGGATCGAATGCTGATTGTCAAGAGGAAAGTGTTGCAAGATCTTTAATAGTCAGAAATGGTTAAGAGCTCTTCCTTAGACCCTGTTTAGAAATATCCCCAACAAAGTTAATGGCTATGGGCAGGGTTTGCTACAATACTGACTTGCAGAAAGAAACTTTTACAACCAGCTAAGTGAAGCTGTGTCCTAGCTGACTTTCTACAGCGGTCTCCCAGTTGCAGCTGAAGTGCAGCCTGGGCATGTAACTTAGAAAATTCTGAAATCTGATATTATTTCTGTCAAAGGTGATCTTAATGTGGAGTTACTAATGCCTAAAGAAATACATAGGATTAATTTACAATAATGTAGAATTAACTGAAGACTCTTACCTTGTTAGACATTGATGAGGTAGATAGAGCTTGCCATGCATCTATTTGCCCCTACATAAATGTCTTATACTGGGGTTCCTCTGTATGTGAAGAATCAATGCAGCCTCACTTTCTCACTACAGAGGCTTTTTATGGTTGTGATGTTTTACTTCTGCAAAAGATGAAATACAGGTGAATCAGAATGCAGGCCCGTGTTTGTCACTGCAGGCACAGAGTGCTGGATTTCTTCACCTTTAAATAGCTCCTTAGATGAGTCCAACTGCTCTCGTCTCACTTGTTGACCAGGTCCTGCTTCAGTGATCTCCTTTCTTGCAACCTGAGTGCCCCATAGAGGTGAAGGACACAGCCTGAGCTGGCTCCATCAGTCAGCAGAACAAATGGGCTTGCTCTGCCGAACATCGGGCCATCTCGGATTCCACCTCTTTTATAGAGATGAGTGATGAAGAGGGGCTCGTTCCGCTTTGCCGCTGTATTAATACACATCAGGGGCCAGCTCCCGGCACTAAATCACGCTACTGCATACATCTGTTATCGGACTCCTCACCAGTGTGATGAACAAGACTGCAGATAGAGGCTTCCTCGTGTCATTCTTTATAGGATTTCCTAAAAGAATAAATAGCTCAAATCTCTGCCAACACTCTCCCCTGTCATTGTGATGAATTTAGCTTCTTTCTTAAACATGCAGCTACAAATCTTCCCCTGTCGCCTCACTCCCCACCATCCACAGAAAGTTTTGAGTTGAATTTGGCTTAAATCAGAAAATGCTAATAAAAGGCATGAGATGTTGTTGCTATCTTCCTCCTAGCTGCAGGAATGAGAGAAGGGAGCTAGAGATGTGTTTATTTGGGAGTCAAGCAAACTAAGTTTATTCCATGTCTTCTCACAGACTTTCATGAATGTGAGTATTAATTGGGTTCTGGTAAAGCATCTTTTGTCAGAGACCCTTGTATGAACATCAAAAAAAATGCATTACTGTAGCAGAAGTGCCTAAGTCTCTATTGTATTGTTATAGCATTAAACTTCTGGTATTAGTCCTGCGCTTTGAGGCTAACTGGCCTAATACCATAACTGAGATAGCTGTTAAAAGAGTAACATTTTGGAAAAAGGCCTAGCTGTTGAGAGCAACAGAAAGTGGATAGAAAATTCAGAATTCATTTGCACTTTAGGAAGTGACATCAAAATTAAATTGGGCAAACTTACATAAATATTGAGAGAGATTGAAATTGAAAGTTAATGCTTTCTACACTATGCAATTGAGCAGTGTGTGAGCCCTAAAGCATGAGGCTTTGACCAGGAAAGAACAAAAGTCTGGCTGGTGTAGTTTGGCAGCAGAATAAGGAAATCTGGAGGAAGTAAGACTGGCTGTAGTGAGTTAGACCAGGAGTTCATCCAATTCAGTGACCAACAGCCAGTGCCTAGGGAGGAGGAAAGTCTGTAGCGATAAAGGTTCTTTGAACTTTCAGTGATCTAAGATGTAGGAGTGTCAAAGGGCATGGATAGTGCCCTTGTGTTTAGTTACTTTCCGTTGCAGTGCAATAAAGTTGGAATGATGTCTCCAGTGGCCCAATAGGTAGAGCTTGCCTGAGAAATACTGTGTAAAATGTTATTCTCATGGTTTGAAAGGGATGTGATGAAAACTGTCATGTCTGTCTTCTGTTTGTCAGAATAGGCCACAGATATAGATAGTTGTGAAATAAATGGTGAACCATTGTCCAGCTTTACATTGATGTTTTTAATGTTTATGTGGTCTGGTCCCCTATGTATGTAGAAGTGCATGTGGTAACTGGCATCCTACCCAGGTATTACAGTGAGTCTGGAGGAAAAATCTGCATAGATTTTCACCTTGGCATGTATTCACACTTAGCTTGTGAAAAACAATAATTTCTAAAAGGTGCCAGTTAGCAGCCTCTGAAACTGCTTACCAGATACTGGTTTGATGAGTAGTAGTGATTTGGTGAATTTTTCCTTTCCTATTTCTTGCTAATGCATGGATTCTTTGTGATGGTGTGATGGTACCCAGCAGTAAGAAGCCTGTTTTGGTCCTTTGCTTTTTTCTTTTTATGAGCAAAATGGAGAGCCTGAGTGGGGAGGTGGCTAGTGAGAGGCCCATAGCATAGTATTGGTGGTGATTATTAGTTTAAGGACTTTGACTTTTTTTTTTTTTTTTTTTTTTTTTTTTTTTTTTTTTTTTGCATGTGAACTTCAGATGGAGGAAGTTGATGGGCTAGAGGTAAAATATGCAATGTACTGTTATCAGCTGTGTTGTTGTGGTTGTATGGGAATGACTCACTGTTTTGGATGCAAGAAGCAGGATTGTTTGGGTTCAAGATCTACTGAGTGTGGAACCTCAAGCATTGAACCAGCTTATTATTTAAACTTCAAAGCAATCAGTCCTCTAGTTGAGGCTTGTTATAGCTTCTTTATCCTTCATCCACTACAGAACAGCAGATGCAACTTGTAGTAAAAACACAGAAATAACTATTATCTGTTGTAAGAATATGATGAAAAGGAGATGTGTTTTGTACTGAAGCAGTTACTTGTTAAAAAAAAGTTCCAGTTGCCCTGAAGAGTCCTGTGGCCCTGTTCTGTTTGTGGGGATTGAATGATTCAGGATACCGAGAATGGAAGTAAACTCTCACATCTCTAGGTTTCTGACAGTCCTTCTGGAAATTTTTGTGACTTTTGGGTTGAGCCATGGATCTGCAAAACTTTCTTGCCAATAATAGCCTGTCCCATTTTGAAGCAGTGGTTGCATTGAGAAAATGAGAATGGATTCCAGCTTAGCTTTTAGCTAGTAGCTTCTTGTTATAATATGTAGATTTACTGTATGGGATATATGTGGGGGTTCATGGGACTGCCTTTACTGGGTAAGGAGGAGAGGTGTATTTTCCTCTTTAACTGAACTTTGCAACCTGAAATTTGTGAAGCCTTCAGAGACTTCAAAATTCTCAGATATACAGGGTTAATCAAGTCTGTGAAAAGATCAAGTTATCTTCATTTGAGTGATTATGAACTGATTCAGGTTATGTATGGGACAGCTAAAGCTCTGGATTTTCAATGGAAAATTTGACTACAGGAACTAGTTAGTGGACTGGGAACTTGGGAGGCCTAAATATGAGAATCATTAGGGCAAAGGTGTTAATGCTGTCAAGAACCCGTATTTCAAAGGCATTTGGCAAGGGAAGCTGTAGGAACTCGGTAAATAACACCTTCATGTAAGAAATTATATACATGAGGCATTTGCCATGAAGTCACTTGTTCTAACTTTTTTTTTTATTGCCCTTTCCTACTCTCTTCCTCTGTTCCCCCTTTCCTGCAATTTTATATTCCAGCAACTTTATCTGTCCCCATGGATGCAGCAGAGTCAGAGCTACCAGCAACACCATCTCTGAGATCCCAGAACTCTGAGTGGACAGGGAAAACACCAGCAGTCGAGAAAGCAACTATTGCTGCCTCCAGTAACTTTTTTAAAATGCCACCAGAGAAGAGTCCTGGATACAGCTAAAACGAAGTATTGCAACTGTAAAAGCTTTCTGGATTTCAGAAGTGTTTGACTGGTGTGTGTCTTCCCCAAATATCTTGTTTGGCAGTAGTGACATCTTCAGTATTGGTGCATGATGTGTGCCATCATCCAGGCTGATCTGCGTGCCCCACATACCTAAACCATGTTTGTGAATCTGTTTTAAAAAAGGTAATCAGTGTTGGGACCGCAGTAGCTTTTAAAAATGTTCTTGCTATTGATGTATTTATTATGCATTCATCTCCTTCCCTGATGCCAGCTCATATGTGCTGGGTCATGTACAGTTTCTTTTGGGTCTTCAGATCCTTCTTCACTCCTGGATATGTTGCTTGTTTGTGATTTGGCATTTTTTGGATGAAAGTCCCACTACTGCTCAGGGAGGCAAAAGTCTCCCCCTGCTTTCTTCTAGGCCAGGAGGATTTCTTGGCTGGGGAATGAGAAGGGAATGCAAATAGGTTGAAATATGAAACCTGAATTCTGTATTAGCAGAATGTTTGCAGGCCATGTGCTACTGGACTCAAATCATGTTGCTTCTAGTGAAGCAAATATGGTGCTTGTCCATTCAGAAATTGCCATTGGCTCACTGGCAGCATGGTCTGTTAGACCTTTTCCTTCTCCTTTGTTCTGAATGTCTTTAGTCTTGCTTGTGTATTGCATGTTTTTTCCTAAATGTCCTACTGGATAAGGATTTAGGAGAACTACTTGGACATAAATGTGCAAGCTGGTGTCCTGGGAGGGAACCTGGGTCCTTGAATATCCTTGGAGTATGGTAGAAGATATACAAAACTTCCATTTCTCGGTATATAAATTAAAAAATTACTGTTAGTATTTCTAAATGATGCTTGCTGTTGAAGTTAATGTGCCATTGAACAAAAAAGCCATTTAAAGTATCACCTGAGTTCAGAGCATTCTGGATATTGATCGGACTGCTTCTGTCTCATGTTTTCTGTCCCTTCAAAAAGTATTGTCTGCTGTATCTATTGGAGGTGTCTCCACCTACTGATAATTGTATTTTACTCCGCATCATACACAAAAGAGATTCTCTTCATAGCACTTCCAATTAGTCCCTTGTTACTTTCTGTGTTGCAGAATATATGGATAATGATTTATTCCCTCTCTTTTCTTGAATTCTTGATCACACTCCACTTACTTTTCTTGAATTATTCTGGAGCTTATTTTGGGTTATATTTTTAGAATATATACCTGCTTAGCATATGTCAAGGAACAGGTGGCCTCATGTCTTAAGTCCTTTAAAAATAGGATATATTTGTATGCATAGAACTCTTTTTGCTTTCCTCACCAGGTGGAACTTTCAGACAGGTCTGCTTAAGCTTGTAAAATTCATTTTGAATGTGAAGGTGCAGTTAGCACTCTTAAGCAGGTAACAAAATTTACATGTTTTTAGTGGTTTTGCGGTGTTCTGCTCTTCTTATAAATGCTGAGGGACAAATTTGATTATGAGGATATAAAGCAGTGATTTATATTTAACTCTGTATTAAAATGTTAAATGGTCATAACATACACAAAACAAAAATTGAATGACTCACTAAATCATGATTGACAAATACAGTTATATTACAGACATGCTGTCCGTGTCTGATCCCTTAATACCTACTTATTCTTGAGGAGACATCCAAATTGGATTTATATTTCACAGCCCAAGCAAACTGTCAGATCTGTCCATGTAAATCCCTCTCAAACCCTTTTGGGTTTTGTTGGGTTTTTTTTTGGTGGTAGTACATTTTAGAACTAATTAGAACAGGAAAGCCTTTTTACCTTGCTGAAGGAGTACAGAGGTCAGTTTGGATTACAGGACAAGCTGTAAGGATTTTGTGGAGAGAGGAGTGTTCCTGTTTTAAAGTAGCCATTGGATTGTTTTATTTTGTAGTTATTTTGAGCAATGGTGCTTAAGAGGTAGCACAAGAACTCTCAGCACTGTAGGGCCTGTAATCTAGAACATACAATGAGAAGGTAAACCTGAAGAGTAGTAGCTTGGCTGTCTAGTACTTAATGAACACAATGAAGGAGGAAAGGTGGTCACATTCTCTTTACAACCTGCAGATAAATTTTAGGATTGGAAGCCTTGTAACCTAACTTGTAGGCTGTTTCAGTGACAGGGAGGTTCCCTAAAAGAAGATTTGTGCAGTTGAGTTTTTTTCTCTAGGGGCAGGGAAAGATAATTTATCAGATTTTCCTATTGAGGTCAATAGCACTGTTCATCTGGTTAAGCCTTACTTAGGCTGTAAGCTTCTAGGAGGTCTTCCTTGCCTTAAAGGTTGAATGTACCTGTGGCAATAAGGAGGAGTAACTGTGGCAGGCCTTGTCTTGGTAAGCCATAC
Organism: Athene cunicularia; assembly: GCF_003259725.1. Classification (NCBI taxonomy): domain Eukaryota; kingdom Metazoa; phylum Chordata; class Aves; order Strigiformes; family Strigidae; genus Athene; species Athene cunicularia. The sequence goes on along the minus strand of NW_020799101.1, from coordinate 25,011,838 downwards.
TTCCTGCCATGTCAACTTTCTGAAATGCCAGGAGACTCATGTTCTTGCAGCTGCCTTTGTCTTTTCTATTTATAAGTTAGAATCCATTTGCAGGTCAGTCAGACTCTCAACCAAATTTGTTTCTCTGGAATGGTAGACATGCTAAATGAATCACACATCTTGTTACTCCAGGGTATTTATTAAAATTCATTTTCAGACTTCAGTAGCTTGATGCAGATTTGAATATTTGCAGCATTCTTCGATGAATGAACTAGGTGCATTGTTTCGTCTCTTTCCCTCTAAGGCAGATTCCTTAGAACTCATGGAGTACTTACACAGTACTCGCAGTGAAGGACACAGTGCTTCAGATGAGTAGAAAAGAATAATAATAATGTTCCTTGATTTGGTAGCTGTGCTTCTACTAAGGAGGTCTAGTGTGTGATTAGTGCTTCAAAGATACACAGTTCACTCATATTCCACTTGTCCACCAGGACTCTCCAGTCTTTTTCCAGGTTTGTCTTCTCTCCAGTTTTTTTTCTGTCTTTGTCCTTATGGGAGACTTCAACTTCCCAGACATAACTGGGAATACCATACTGCTGTGACAAGCAAGTCTGGCAAATTCCTGAAGTATGTTGAAAATAATTTGTCACAAGCACTCAGTGAGCCATCTAGGAAAGATGCCCTCCTAGACTTCATATTTGTGAATAGCAAAGGACTTGTGGAAGATGTGATGGTAGGTCGCTGTCTTGGGCACAGTGACCACGAAATGCTTGAGTTTAAGATTTTTAACATAATCAGAAAAATGATCAGTAGAGTTGCTACCCTAGGTTTCAAGAGAGATAACTTTAAGCTATTCAGTGAGCTAGTTAGCAGTGTCCCTTTGGAATCTACTTTTGAGGGCTTAGGCGTCCATGAGTACTGGTCTGTTTTCAAGAACCACCTTTTAAAAGCACAAAAGCAGGCAATCCCTTTGTGTTGAAAGTCAAGCAAGCAGTGCAGAAGACCAGTTTGGCTGAACAGGGAACTCATCTTGGAACTCATTGTTTGATCTCTGGAAGTAAGGTCAGGCTTCACAGGAAGATTATACAGCTGTGGTTGGCATATGCAGGGAGAATACACAAAAGGCCAAAGCTTAATTAGGGTTTAAACTGGCCAGTGTTGAGTCAGACAGCAAGAAAGGCTTTTTGAAATACATTAATAGCAAGAAAAGGTCTAAGGAAAACATTGGGTTGATATGTGTTGGAGATGGTCACCTGACAAATCGGGATGAAGAAAAGGTGGAGGCATTCAAAGCTTTTTTTCCTCAGTCTCTAATAATACTGATAGACCTTGGACTGCCTGGTCATCTGCGTTGGAGGACTGTGACTGCAGGAATGTTGATTTTCCATTTGTGGACACTGAAATTGTAAGGGACCAATTGTATCAGTTGAATGTTCATAAGTCTATGAGGCTGGATGAGATTCATCCCTAAGAACCGAAGGAGCTTGTGGATCTTGCAGCAGGACCCCTCTCAATCGTCTGCGAAAGGTCTTGGGAGTCTGGGGAGGTCCCTGCTGATGGGAAGCTGGACAATGTTATTCCAGTTTACAAGGAAACTTACAGACCTGTTAGTCTAACCTTAGTACCTGGAAAAATTATGGAGAAGATCATACTGGGTGCTGTTGAAAGGCATTTAAAGGACAATGCAAGCATCAGGCACAATCAACATGGGTTGACAAAAGGAAAGTCCTGTTTAACTAATTTGATATCCTTCTATAATAAGGTCACTGACCTAGGAGATGAAGGGAAGGTCGTGGATGTAGATTTTCTGGATTTCAGTAAGGCTCTTGATACTTCCCTCACAGTGCCCTTCTGGACAAGCTGTCCAACTGCAAAATGAGCCAGTACGCAGTGTGCTGGTTGAAGAACTGGCTGAACAGCAGGGCTCAAAGGACTGCAGTGAATGGGACTCTATCTGCCTGGTGACCAGTCACCTGTGGTGTTCCTCAGGGTTTGATTCTAGGGACAGTTCTGTTCAGTGTATTTATCAATGATTTGGATGCAGGAGCTGAGTGCACCATTAGCAACTTTGTTGATGATACTAAAGTGGGAGGTGCTGTTGACCTCTCAAGGACAAGAGGCCTTGCAGAGCAATCTAGATAGATTGGAGCATTGGGCAATCATCAATGGCATGAAATTTAACTGTGCCAGATTCTGTACCTGGGACGGAGTAATGCTGGACACAAGTATAAACTGGGAGAGGAGTGGCTGGCAAGCAGCCCTGCAGAAAGGGTTCTGGCGAAGCTAGTCAGCAGTCAGCAGTGTGCCCTGGCAGCCATGAGGGCAAACAGCATCCTGGGGTACATCAAACACAGCATAACCAGCTGGTCAAAAGATGTGATTATCCCTCTGTATTTAGTGTTGGTGTGGCTTCACCTTGAATACTGTGTGCTGTTCTGGGCTCTACAATTTAAAAAGGTTGCGAAGGTCCTTGAACGTGTCTAGAGGAGGGCAACAAAGCTGGTGAAAGGACTGGAAGGCCTATCCTGTTAGGAGTGGCTGAGGACTCTGGGTTTATCTAGTTTGAAGAAAAGGTAATTGAAGGATGAGCTCATTGCTCTCTACAGCTTTGTGAGGAGGGAAACTGGAGAGCGAGGTGCTGAGCTCTCCTCCTTGGTATCCAGTGACAGGACACATGGAAATGGTTCAAAGGTGTGTCAGGGGAGGTTCAGACTTGACATTAGAAAACGCTTCTGTATAGAGAGGGTAGTCGAACACTAGAGCAGGCTTCCTAGAGAGGTGGTCAATGCTCCATGCCTGTCAGTGTTTGAGGCATTTGAACAATGCCCTTAAATTATTATACTTTAACTTTTGGTCATCCCTGAAGTGGTCAGGCAATTGGGCTAGATGATTGTTGTAGGTCCATTCCAACTGAACTATTCTGCTCATGAGGTTTCTGTCTTTTCATTCCTCCAATCTGTCAAGGTTCCTCTAGGTGGTACCCCCCTCCAGTATATCCATGGCTGTCCTCCCCAACATGCCATTATTTCTGAGAGTATGTTCTCTGAGAGTATGTTCTGTCTCTTTCCACCACATCACTAATGATCACTGAACAGTATCAATCCCAGTATTGTCTTCTGTATCATGCATTTCGTAACTGACCATCACTCAGATTTCAAACCGTTGATCATTATTCTTTGAGCCTGACAGTTCAACCAATTTCGTGCTGACCTTTTTTAGTGGATGGCATCCAGTCCACAGCTCCCTCATTTGGCTATAAGGATGCTATGAATGACTGCATCGAGAGGCTTGCTGAAGTCAATGTAAACAGCATCCACTGCCCTCTGTGCATTCTCAGAGCCTGTCATTTCATCATAGGAGGCAGTCAGGTTCATAGGCATGATTTTCCCTCATTTAATCTGGCTGCCTGTTCCTAGTCACCTTCTTGTCCTTTGGGTGCCTGGAAATGGCTTCCAGAACTTGCTCCATAAAGCTACAAGGGACTGATGTAGGGCTGACTAGCCTGTGTAGGAAAGATCCCCAGAACTTTCTTCCTGCCTTTTTAAAAAGGTGACATGATACATACCCCTTCCTGTCACTGGGGACCTCATGCAATTGTTACAGTTTTTCACAGATGATAGAGACCAGTCTTATAATGACATACTTTTGCAAGCAGGGCTTTATGTACAGGGAGCAGATGGACATTCAGGGAAAGAGAAATCAAGAGCTGGGAGGAGCATGTTTAGTAGTTCTTATGCACATTTCCAGTAGTTCCAGTGGGTTCTAGTGAGGCTTAATGCCCAGTCTGTAGGTACTGGAGAAGTGTGAATTAAAATAATGTTGTTTCTGGCCTGATGGATTTATGATTTTAAGGTAAGGTACAGTAAAGAGTGAAGAAGGCAACAAAACAGTAGCTGGGAGAAACTCATAAGTGGCTGTGACTAGTGCTACTAAATGATAGATTAGCTTCATGTTTGTGATATGCAAAGGTGTGTCTTGCCAGCATTCCTGAATAATGACATTGAGATGGTTAGTGCTGTCCTTCCAACTGTAGTAAGCTGCTACAAAAAACAGTGTGTGTGTCTGGATATCCAAAAAGGAATTATGTAAACTGGATAAGAACTTTGCGTTGTTGTCTTAGGAACAGTTTCATAACGAGAGAACATTTTAGTGAAGCAAAAGTGAAGGATGCTACCAATCACTTGTTCAGAAAATTTATTTTAATAGTCTGTTAGGAGACTATCAAAGGAGGACAAACTTACTTTTTCATTGTGGTATATTGCATTACTGTGTCTGTCCCCTGCATTCTAGTCCAGTTTGTGTTTTGTGCTTGAGACATCCTGCTTTTGTACCATCAAATATGGGAAAAATACAGCAATGCTTCTTAAGGCATAAAGCATAAGGGACCACTTGCTATACAGAAAGCAAGGCAAGATTGTCTTAGGCCATTAACTTTTACCCAGTACAAAGACTGAACTCGGCATAGAGAACATAATGTCTTAATTATACCACAGTGTCTCATTCTTAAGAAAGTAAACTGTGCTATAGGCAAGTGCAGGGAGACTAAACTGTCACCAGTGCCTGGAGACTGGTTCATGGCTGGCCCTCAGTCAGGTGACATACAGATTTATGTTGTGGAGACAGAGGGAACCTTCAACATCCTTCTCCACTTTAATGTGGGTAAAATACCTTCCTAACTGTAAATCTGGCTGTTAATGTGACTCTAGTAAGTTGACAGAGATGTGTTAACTGGCATACCAGGAAAAGAGATTTCTTGTACCAACTCAAAGAACTGGTAAAAGTGGAAAATGGGCTGGCACAACCTGTTATATGAGAGAAAGATGTAAAATATGTATACCCACAGACAATACTCAGAAAAAGGATTGCTGACCCCTGTGTGTATGACCTAGAGCATTCATTGTCTTAAAGCAGAGCTGCCAGTATTATGAGGATGATCAGGGTTTTGCAAAGCTGCCCTCTTTTCCTTGTAACCTCTGAAGGAAATGGGATAAACAGCATAAGAAAAGCTGCACAGGGTCAGTCCAGAGGTCTCTTGGCTTCGTAGTCTATCTCTCACAGTGTCCGGATTTGGATGCCTAGGGGGTACTGTAAGAAAAAAGTAGCTATATAGTGATACTTTCCTTTTACATTCTCTTAGCCTAGTGTTCTGTCTCAGAAAGATTTACAAACTGTTTTTGCAAGGCTAGAGAAAACTTTTGTGAACCTTTTGGCTATAGTATTTATCCTGCAACTGGATTTAATTGGACTTTTAGAAGGACATGAAATCTGACTTTCAAAAACATCAAGCAAGTTCATCTTTCTTAGTCATCAGTTTTCTTATTAATTACCCTCTTTATAAGCAAATTGCATCTTTTCTTGGAATAGTTTTTTCCTAATATCAACATCCTGACACTGCTTTTTGCTATGATTTTTTTTCAGCAAGGTTGAAAAGTCCTATTCTTCCTTTACAGTTAGGCTTCTTTGTCATGTATATCTACCTGTATACCATCAACAAGTTCTATGTAATCCACTAACCCATGTAAGTAATTTTTCATAATCTTTACACTGTAAAACTTGTCATTTAACCCTTAATTATGCTTCTGCATGAAAATCCCCCGTATTCCACATCCATCTGCATTCAGTTTTAGTGTCTACACTTAGAGTATTCTTTATAGAAGCAGGAACACTTGCTTCCGTATTGCTATTCAGGCTTCATATACTCATCTATCTAAACATTATGCTAGCCCTTGCTGCCCAGACGCTGCTGTAACACTACTGTAAAAGTGATATTTAGGCAGTTGACTCTGAATTTAAAGTTCTTATCACCAATTTTCAATGTAAAAGATCCTAGAAAGTAAGAATAATCTTTTTTTTTTTTTTCTTTATTCCAAAGTGTATTGCATTTCCTTTAGCAATATTACAGTGCAATTTTGGACTGACAGTTTTTATAATTTGGAATACTTAAGATCTCAGTCTGTTTATTTTATCAGAAGAGCATCAGAGATATCATGCCTGTGTGGTAGAAAGTCTTTTATGGAAATGGAAATACTAGGTAATAAAGTGTCTCTTGTCTTGAGCAGGTAGACATAAAAATGATTTTGAAACTAAAGCCGGATGAATTCAAGTTAGAAATAGGGTGTAAATTTTTGACAGTGAGGACAGATTAACCATTGGAACAAAATACTGTGGGAAGCAGTAGCTACTGTGTATCTTCAGGCTTCAATTTGCAGACAGCAGCTTTATGGAAGGAATGTTGTAGCCAAATATAATCCACTGAAATAAATACAGAGCCATCCAAAAGATACTGAATGGTCAATTTTATAGTGAAAGGCCAGTCTGCATGAAATTATTGTTGCTTCTGGTTTAGAACCTCAGAGAAGACAGAAGACTTTTTTTCTACAGTATAGAGATCTGTTGAAAAATTGGAAGTGTTTTGGCAAACGCAGGGAGAAGTCATGGTGATGGAAGTTTGTTGTTGTTACCAAAAGATTGTTATGAAATATACATGGGAAGGTGAAGTGAGAAAAAAATTTATCTGTGCCAACTGAAATGAAGCATCATTTCTGCATGCCACTTTATTTGTTGAGTAGTATGACATATGAGTATGCAGTCATCAGAACCTACACGATCTCTCAGTTGAAGAGTGTTCTTGGTGAGGGTTCCCCCTTTTTGCTGTACTAGCAGCTAGAGTTCTGCTGTCTTGAGACAGTGTTGCCTGTGTATGTGCTCAGCTCAGCAGCTCTGTCTCAGCTCATTTGCTCAGCTGTGTGAACTGCCTGCACATTGCACTGAAATCAGAAACAAATGAGAGAGGGCATTGGTGGGTTTATTACCTTGCCAAGAGTATGCAGTATCTTTCTTAATCACTATAGCAGTTGTTGCTTCTTTTCCCTCTCATGTATATAAGGAAGATGCCTCTGTGTAGATGTGCCCTTCACCACACTGCAGGAGAAGATGGTAGGCTTCTCCAAGTGGAGGAGCTCTTCTGTGCTCATCTGAGAGGAGATGGTGGGACTGGAGGAAGCAATTTTCTGGTAGTGTGTTCTCTAACATTAGGGAGCAATGTCTTGTTCAGCTTTGAAATAGATTATGCTGTACCTTTGTTTTTAAATGAATGTAAAATTCCAGTGATGGAATAGTGCCACATTTGAATTGTTGCTTCAGATCTCAAGTCTTGGACATAGTGTTAATGTCCCATGCTAGCATTTGTTTTTGTTGCCCAAATTGGTGTATGTGGGACCTCACTGCTGGAAGCTCTTCTAAGAGTGCCATGAACTGAGACTGGTCTGGCCTGACCAGAGCCCCTGGGCACTGCTGAAGCCATTGAATTTTCTCTCAAGTTTGGCAACACCAGACCAAAGCTGGTATAGCCAAACTGATGGTATAGCCAAAGCTATACCATCAGTTACATTCTAGCTTCATCCTTCTGTCCCAGGGGGCTTACCTGAAGACAGTTCTCAAACAGGTTTACTCAAAATCTTTAAAGACCTGCATTGTGCATGTCTCAAATGTTCTTTGTGGTCATAAGATTTAACCGTTCAATAGGGATTGGTCTCTGGGTTCCTAGGATTCTATTTTGGGGATAACATGTAAATAAAGGAGATCCTTGCTTGTAGTCCTTTGTCTTAAACATGATGTGTATTGTCTGAATGAGACTCTTGCAGAATCTTTGTTCTGATTATAAAAACTAGAAATAAATCAATATATGAAAGAAATGTTTTATCTGATATAAAGCAAACTGAGTTGAGTGTGGGAGAAGAGGTTTCACTGACATCTAACTAGATTTACGGTATCGGAATGTCCAATAATCTGCATGCTTCCTTGACTGGTTCCTTAAGTATAAACTATAACCTGAGGGTCTGTAGGGAGTTACTATGCTTTTCTTCCTTTGAATTGAAAACCTCAGTGAAGGATTTGAGGTAATTTATCATGTCCATTCTTTGTTTTTTGCAATAATTTTGTTTCCCAGTTTGTCATGAAGTTGTCTCTAGACAAGTGAGATGTTCCTTGCTTGGAATTTGAAACAATTCCAGAGTTTCTTAAGTAGCTGTTCACTTCCAAGTCATTATTTCAGTCCAAAAGGAATTTCATTTAGATGAGCAAGGTCAGTCTCCACTGATAGTTTAATGGGTATCTATTCATTTTGCCAGTGCTAACATCCTTTTAAGATAGATTGGCATCATTCTTTTTTACCATGATAGCAGTGGCTTCAAAGATCAAATGAGTAGTGGATTTTGAATTTTCTTTTGCATATATTTGTGTCCCAGTATTGATAGCTATGCACACTCATGGAAGGAAGGAACAAAACAGGACTCCCTCAGTCTTAACTGTTCCAATGAATAAATTGTAAAAAATGAGATCCCAAGTTGATTGACTGATTTTAAACAAAAAGATGAAGATCCTTTGGAAATTGCTTCAGGTTCTCAACACTATATTAGGAGAGAGGGTGTCCAATTTTAAAAAGTTATCACTTTCCTCTCTCATCTACAGACTGCACCTGTGAGAATTGGAAAGTGTTCCTGGAGAAATGTGCTGATTTTTGTTGGGATGACGGAGAACAGAGCTCTTAACAGTAGGTTCTCTTATGGGAAGTGCCTAGATTTAGTACACATTATCAACTATGGGTTACAATCAGAAATGTCAGATATCTAAAAATCATTATGAGCCAGTTCAGTCTTCTACCTACTTACATTTTTTTTTCCTGAGGAATGAAGCATTTCATTTGATAACTGGAGGCATTTCTATAAAAAAAGAAGAAAAAAAAATCTGAATGGTTCTTGTTTACACTTCCTTTATTTTACATCCAAGGGCTGAGAATTTTCTCAGTTCAGTTTGAATAGCTGGTGGTCAATTCAGTAACAGGGCTGACTGTGGTGGCTTTTGCTATTTTGATGTTTTTCAGACCATGCTTGCTTCATACTTTCCAGCTCAGAGAATCAACTGAAACTACAGATGTCTACAAGTAGACTTGCTACATACTAATGGAGGATTTCTTGCAGCTAAATAAAGGCTATTTCAAATCTGGGGGTACAAAATTTTTTTCTCTACTGAAGTAAAGCAATTTTCCAATAAGAGCAGATACTAAATAAGAGGGTTTTTTATGAAACATAGAGTTTCAAAATGCTAAATGATGTTAATTTAGTTTATTTCTAGTGGGGGAGCAACAGGGAAGTACCTAAAGATGAGAACAAGATCTTACTTTGAGAAGTGTCATGGCTGCTTCCTCACATACTGCCTGCAGGGGCACTGATGGCAAAATAGTGATTCTGTTAAGCTAATGCCAGCACTGATGTTGATGTTTTTCTAGTAATTTTGGCACCAGCTTCCTGAGAGGTTCACCAACATTGCCTTAGGACTTTTCATCCTGCTTCACTACATAATTTGCAAGTGCTTGGATTCACCCAAACATGCATTGGAAACATGCATTCCCATTTTGAGAAAGCCAAAGGTGAAGACACTCAGTGCTGAGTGTATGGTGAGTAAAAGAAGTCCTGTGTTTTCTTTCCTGGCTGTGCAATGTCACCATGAAAGAAGCCTATACAAACAAGAGTAGCAAGAGGAGCTTTCATGAGCCTTTTATCCCTTGTTGGTCCTTTCAAGTACTGTGGAGACATCAAGGAGTGGGAATGAGGAGTACAGGGTCTGATTCCCAGGAGAGAGAATAGGGACCGTGAGGTGTGATATACACACATGTACGTGCGTGCGCACACACACACGCCCCCACCAATAAAAAAAGAAACAAATAGGAAAATTTCTGTTCCCATAACAAACAAGGCTGAAGTTCATGTGGCCAGTGTTGCTGTAATCAGTGCCCTTCTGCGTGCACAGTACAATGCAGTCAAGCAGTTGCATGATTTGTTGCTGGGTTTGAGGGTTGTGTGTCCTGTCCTGTTTCCCCACTCCCATTTCACACTAGTGCCTGCCTCAGTCAGTGTAGGAGGGTTGAGACTCCAAATGTACAGCTGCTTGGGTTTGGGGTTTTTTTCCTCATTTAGACTGACTTCAGGCTTTATTTACTGCACAGCATCCAGACTCTACTCTGAAGAGGGAAGAAGTCATTTCCTTGCTAGTGTCTTCGAAGTACCACCTGCTATGGCATCTTAGAAAGTTAATGAATTTATTTATTTATGTGCTGAGAATTTGGATGTTATTGTCACCCTTATTTTATAGGTGTGGAGTTTAGGTTGGAGTAACTGAAACAAAAAACAGGAGTTACCTCTGAATTTGAGGGGCCCAAGATGAGATACCTGAGCACTAGTGATTTGGAGTGGCTTACTTTGTAGCCTTTTGTTGGTTTAAATCTCATTTCCTACAGATTTCCATAGCATCTGAGCACTCAGAGCTTCAGCAAATCCAGCCACAATTACTGATGAGCTGAGGAGCACTGTCCTCCTTGCTGAAGTCGCTCTCTGATTTCTCACATATCAGAGATATGACAACAGGCAGGCATCTCTCCAGGGCTGATGATCGATTGCTTTCATCACAAGAACTTTGCCTTGATAGTTTCCTGCTTTGTCCTTTCTGTCTTTAGCAGCAAATGACTCGGACCCAATCTCCTTCAAGTCTTGGCCCTTACCTCTCCACAGGTGTGTGCTCTGTCCTCCGTATGAAGCCAGAATCTCAGAAAATAAACTGTATGATCACTTGATTTGGCATTATTGTAATGCATATGCACAGAGGGATGAATTAGGATGGCAGTTCATTTCGTCACTTTTGAGTATTTTTATCTGTAACCGGATAAGTGTGTGTATATAGATAGATTGATTTTATTTATTTTTGAGCTAAGAATTTTTGGTATGTATTTACTTTCTATTGGGGTTTCCTCATAGGGTATTTTAGTTTTCCAACATATACTTTGTCTCTGGAAATACCAATGATTCCTAGACTTCAGAGGAACTGGAAGTGGAAAAGCAGCCCAAATGCATAGTATCACAGAGGATCTGCTGTGAAATAGCTTGTCTGCTACAACTCCAGAAAGAGTAATAGGTAGGTGACAACTTGCTCTTGAGCCATTACACTTTGTATGCTTTTACCTGAACGTCATAGGATGATATGACTATTGACTCGTGTCTTACACTAATATTTCAAGTATTGTCCTCTGATTCTCTTCCCTTAACTCTAGAGTAATGACTGTCCAGTGCAGAAAACCTGGCTGTTGTTTAACAAATCATAAGCTGCCTATTAATACCCAATTCAGCAGAGTTTTAAAATATCAGAAATCTTAGTGTATATTTTGGGAAGAATGCCCTCAGGTCAGAGACCCTCTTTGGAACCAGAATCAATCATCTGTCTGAGCTGTATCAGAAAGAGGAGAAAGGTATGAAGACAAAATGGTACTAACTATTGTCTTTATCTGCTGTTTTGTTCTGTTCTCTCCATTGATGCTCAGGTCTAGATCTTCTAGAGAACTGTATCTTTAAAAAAAAAAAAACCCAAAACAACCAAAACCCAACTCCCTCGCCAAGTTTTTGTAGGATTCTTGTGGCAGACGTGGGTTGGCAGTTCTGTTCACAACTGAATATCCCATTTCTGATATAAACAGATGCCATTAACCTGAAAGATGAAAATCAGAATGTTTCAATTTTTATGAATACTGTCTTGAGATTTGACAGGTAGCTGCAGTTGTGTTATCCTTATCCTTGCAATAAAGTATTATGGACCATATCATTCCTTGCTCACACATTGCACTTTTACACCTGTGCTAAATGGGCATTTTCTGAGCAAAGTGCATTGTTTGCTCAACAGAAGCATAAAAGATGACACAGGGTATGTTGTTGTACACGTTATCTTCTCTCTGCTGACCACGGTGGGTAAAGTCATGGTTGTGCACTACCGTGTGACTCAGAAACAGCTTTGCTGAAAACCACAAATTTATTTCGGGTAAGCTATGTCCCACCTGTATGTATACATTAGTGTAACTGTATTTGTTCCCTGGAAGGACCCAAGTACCAGAACTGGTGTATTCAGAATGTGACTACTCTATCATTCTGCAAGTACCTTGAGTGTTTAGGATATGGATGAGTACAACTTCTACTGCTTGTCACTGAACTACTGCTGGTAATTGAAAATTGGAATACAGTGTTCCCTGGAGAGTTTGTCTGTCATGGAGCTCAAGAGGTTAATATGTAGTTATGTGATGATACTATAATTTTATATGCATCTGCAGATACTGGTAATAGACATTAAAGTGGGCATTTACATCCTTATTATGGGTCAGTACTTGATGTCATAATAAAAAAGTCACATCAGAAAAGTACAGGATAAAAATCTGATTATGCACCTTTTGGAGTGTAAATGGCTTTAAAATTCAAATTGTCACCTGAGGGGAGGATCAGGAAAGAGTCAGAACAAGGGCAAAGGGGCAAAGCTGTGAGATACAAGGGGCAGGATAAAGGAGGAAAAAGAGACAGGCTGGACTAGGCCTTTGCTTGGGCAGTTTATATCCATATGAATACTATACCCCATTACTTAGGCACTTCATGTCATCTCATTAAACTCAAGCTTGAGTAAAAGGTAGACTTTGCAATGGGGTGTGAAGGTCAGTAGACTCCAGATCTTCTGTCTTTCCACAGAATTCAAATCTTCTCACTGGTGGTAGGGCTAAAACTTCATGTGGGTTAATACAGGGTGTTCATTTGGAAAATGACAACCGTCCAAGTTATTAATGTTTCCAAGTCAGGGCAACAGCTGACATTTTCATGAGGCTGTCCTAAGTAACTATGCAAGTAACTGCAATTTCTGGCCCCAGAGCCTGAGGAGGGGGGTGGATACTGGGGGGACTGAGACTGAATCATGAAGGGCTGTGTAGGTTAAAATCAACCAAGAAGTACAGTGAGGACTAGAGCAGCATGTGGAGTGGACTGCATGGGGCAGTAAATTCATCTTCAATGCACTCAAAGGGTTTCCATCATCACCTTGAGTGTCTGTGGGAGCTGAAACCCTATAGCATGTAGAAGTTTGGAAGGATGTTGACCTTACATTTCTTTACTAATTTTTTATCCAAATACATCTTAAAGCAGTCTATAAAGTCTTCACAGTTGACTGAAATTTTAGCGACATTATTTTCTGTGTTGGAAATACGGGGTGCAAGGCCATGAGGTGAGGTAAACAGTTTCTCTCTGCTGAAAGGGGAAGCCTTCTCCTTCCATCTCCACCCCATTGTCTCCCCTTGCCTGACTGTAAGCTCCTGCTGCTCATCTTTCACTTGTTGGACCCCTTTAACTCATATCAACCCCCTTAACTGCAAAAAATGTCTTGATTTCTGCTCTTTTAATCAGTTGATTCAGCTCAGTTGATATATGTGAGGAGTGCCAGAGGCAGCTAAAGGCAGGAGGGCAGGATGGGGCTGGGGAGATGGGTGGGCTGGGAGAAATTCCTGGCGAATAATGGTTTGAATGAAGGAGACACAACTGATAGCACCAAGCTTTTAACTTTGGCTCAAACACTTACAGGCCTGTGCCCACCACCCCATGTTTTCCAGGGTTTCAGCAGCTCATAGGAACTCCACACAGTTCAAAGGTACAAGAGGTGCTTTGGGGAGTTGTAAAGTCACATGGAGATGCCCTTCTAAGAGCTGTGTTCCTCCCAGGCACTCCTCAGGGGTTTTGACACCGTGTTTAGCTGAGGTGAGAAGGGACATTTCCTGTGACATAACCATATATGCTTCCTAAAAAGGGATTATGACTGGAAGGGACTTGCCTGTTCTAGAGAACCCAAAGTGTCTCTCATGTGGATCTCTTCTCTTTGAGGGACTGATTTGTTTATCTATATGAAGTAATGAATAGTGGGGCGAAATGATGGAAAATACTTAGTATCTCTGCACCATGTTTCATGTGATGAGAACCAGCCTTTCTGGTGAATGAGAATGTTACTAAAAAAGACATCTGGCCTTAGCAACAGCTTTCAACAGAAGTACCGAAACGTTGAGGTCCACAGATGGCATGCTCCGCAGCCTTCTGGGATGGGATGTAAGGCAATTTTCTCAGGAAAATAAGAGGGACAGAGAGAAGTCAATACTTTGTGGAAGTTAGAGGGCAAATCTACGGCAGGCCTGAAAGGCTTTTCAAATTGCCTCCCTAAAGGCCTTTATATTTCAGTGTCCCGGCACTAGCAAGGTACAAATAAAACTCCAAGAGGCTGTCTATCCATTCAGTGTATCAGTCAGACACCAAGCGAGTTGATGGCAGACAGTCAGATGCTGAGCAGGGGGCCATTCAGTGATTAACGGATCCTAGGTTTGTGAATGGCCACATCTCCTGGCTCAGATGGCTTTTGGCTGCTGAGAGAACAGGGATGGAGAACCCTATCCCCTTGTTCGCAATTAGTATTTGTTACTAAATGCTGACAGTGTGTTCTCTACTCTCATGTATCTGGTCTTTGTTTATGCACTGGATGTTGGCGCAGGCTTCTGTGCTGTAATGTCTTGCATTAGTTGCTGTTGAAAAGAGTCCAAGAAGCAGTGTGCTTTCAGGAGGACAGGAGGGTGGCTTGGCACCAAAAGAGCAGGACCAATTCTGAGGGAAGGATGAAAATGGGTTTAGTTAAGTGGGAGGCTGTCAAGGAGAAAGCAGCAATGAGTTTATGCACGTCTGCTCTCAAATGTGATGCCAAACACTTTGATGGAATGAGCAGCTAGCTAGGAGGTGTAACCGATCGCAGTAAGGTGAGATAGCCTTGGAAATGGTTTGGTAGAGGGTGATTTTAGCAGACACGGTATCTTTATGTGGATAGGTGGTGCTTGAGGTAGGAAGCATGGGACCTAGAGCATGAGACCACAGTTGCTAGAGATCACCATAGGGGTGGAGATACACAGAGAAGTGATAACAGAGCTCAAGCTGTCTGTGGAGGAGGAGGAGGAGATTAAAAACAGAGACAAGAATGATAAAAAAAAGAATTTAATCTCTGGACCCCCAGCTGATTTAAAGGACATCAGTATATGTGAAGGGCAAGAGTGTCATCATCCTCACATAGGGGAGAGGAGACTTATTCCAATGTGCAGGGTTTACACAGTACCTAGAAGGTCTGAGATGCAACAGCTGGGCTAAATACTAAGGCAGGTGCAATGGCTGCAGTTCCCTGCCCTTCTGTGATGCTGCAGCAGTGTGTGGCGCACACAGTTGGCCATTTTGGAGGTCAGGTCTTTCACTTGTGTGATGAGAACTTGCAGCTCATCTCAGGAGCACATGTGCCAGGATCTACAAAGGACAGATATAGTTTGGTTATGAGAGGGCAGCACTTTAAGAGCTCTTTGTGTCCTGCAGCCCAATCCACTCAGAATGGCTGCAATGAGTTATTTTAAGATCAGAAGTAAACCCAAAGTGGGTCTTTTTTTTTTTTTTTCCTTTCTTTCTCTAAGACCTGGATAACACCTCTGCTGCTCCTCTCCTGCTTCTGTTCTTTCTTCAGTAAGAGGATGAAACATTAAGTAGGAATAAACAGTGCAGCTTCTTGGAGTGCTACTTGAGTAAAAGGCTTGACGTGTTTCTTCATGCAGTGGGAATGGACAGGAAAGCGTCATGAGGCCAGCTTTGCCTCTGTTGGATGCACTCACTCACTGTGTCAGCCTGTGGCCTGACTGGTCACGAACTGTCTTTGCCTGTCAGACCCACATTCCCAAAATACAAGTGGCTTTGGCAGTTGTACAAACTAGAGCCTTGGTGTTCGCTGGTCACCAGGGGTGGAGTGGGACAAGCAGCATTATCAGGTATTATTTATTCATCACTGGGGACTGCTGTGTGTAACTGCCCCTCTGTGTGTTGCCATTTCATTCCATGAATATTTTGTTGGAGTCTCTGCAAACTTCACTCCAGAGTATCTTTGACAGCACAACTAACTACTGCTAGTTATTTCAAAGAGTTTGGATACGTAGCTCTGTTAATCCAGAGCTCATTTGTTAGAGTAAATTGAAGTCCTCATCACTAGAAAGATATCTTGCTCCAGTCACTGCTCATCTAGCCCAGTTGGAGTGAGCATCTTTATCTTTTCTCATCTCTCACTTAGTCTTTCCTGGTCTCCACATCCCTCTGATGCTGCTCTGCCACTGCTCCTCCCCCATAGCCCATGTTCAGGTGTGGCTGTTTAAAAGCAATCTCTGTCAACATTTGTCATTAATCTGTTTCCATTTTTATTTATAAAAGAAAGAGAGAGAGAGAGAACGGAACAGCAGCAGTAGCAGGGCAATTGCAGATGAATAATGAAAGGATTCATCACAGCCATATCAGGATATATATATTTTTTGCAGCCAAGCGAGACGGATTCCCATCACAGCTCGGGGACTCGTTCCACACAACCACTCATCTTTCATGCTGGGGGGAAGGGAAAGGTGGAGACAGTATCATTATGGATGTAACGGGGCTCTGAAGTGACTAGTCAAGGTTGCTGCTTCAGTCACAAGGAATCTGCTTACAGGAATTTTCTTTCCAGCAGGTGTTATTGCCTGGTAAAGTGGCTGCCTTCTACGGCAGGCTGCCACTTGTGAAAGGGCGGGTTAAAGTTTGCTGACAGAGATGCTTGCTAAGCAGTCGAATTACCAAGGAAGCATGAGATGGCCAAGTGAAGATTTCACAGGAGTGACAAACTTGTCTCAGACGGAATGAGGAACACACTGGACAATGCAGGGATCACTCTTTCTCACCTTTTTGTCTCTTGAGCCTACCCTCAAGTTTGCTGTCATATCCACAAACAACTCTCAGCTTGCCCTGCCCCTGCCCTGCCCCTCTATATGTAGAGATATATAGCTCTGTAAATCTGCCCTGTTGAGCACAGATGTTTTGTTCTTCTTGTCCACTTTTAGTAGGTAAGGTGGATGGTAATTTGTAAGATAGGGAATGCTGAAGGTTTCTGGAGTCCTGAAGGTGTCTCTGAAGCCAGAAGAAAAGAACTGCCACTTGAAAAGGAAGAAAAAAGGAGTGCAAGGAAAGAAGCACAAAATAGGCCTGGCTGTTGAGGTGTGCACTCAAATCCAAAAAGGTCTCTGTCTTCTCCTGTCTGCCAGATCCAGGGGAGTGAGGTCACGCATATCCTGTGAGGGCAGTGCTAATGCTTCAGTACTATTTGAGCTCTGCATGCCTAGGTGCACACAGATGTAGTGATAATGTTCCTCCACAGCTTGAGAGACTGACTCTCCAGACCTCTTGTGCTTGTGGGGAGGTAATCCAGACAATGCTGTTGCCATCCAAGGTGGAGGTGGGCTGTGCTGAGTAATTCTCAGATGCAGAAGCACAGTTACTCCGACTGCTTCTGGGTTTTGGTGGGGTCTGGGTTTGAGGAAAGAGCATGACATTTGACTTTGGTTTTCCATCTAGGAAAGCACTAAAGCAAGTTGATTTAAAGGGCAGGATGCTCTCAATTTCAGGTGCTGCAATGACCTGTGTTGCTGGTTATCAGTTCTACTTCCAGTTGTGAGAGTGCATCAGCCCATAAAAAGCACAAAAGACCTTGTCCCAAAGGACTGTATATTTGTCAGGCCTCTTGGCAACCTGGAGTGCTTTGTGCACCTCTGACAAGGCATTAGCATCAGGGCATTCCTGTATTAAATCCTTTATCCTCTCAATTGAAGCATAAGTGCCACTGGAGGCAATCCCAACTGGATGGGAGGGTGCAATACAATGTCACAGCTGAAATGATCCTTGAAATAATAAGACAAGCAGATATGTTGCTTTGTTGGGCCTTAAGGGCTGTCATGTTGGCAGAGGGAAAAAAGAGCTTTTTTTTTCTATTCCAGACCCTTCTGGTGCTCTATTTTTCCCGTATAAAATCACAGCCTTGCAGCAGTAGAGGGACTGAGGAAAAGGGACCTGTTTCTCAGGCTGCCCCCTCCATTTCCCTCTTCTACCCAGGCAATACAATGCAGTTCTCAGAAGCTGAGACTCAGTCTGTGTTTTTTACCATTCCCTCTCCAACATATATCTCCCTTCAGAAAACCATTTAGTTCATTGCCCCATACAGGATTATGACAGGTCATTATGAACTGGATGTTATTCAGTTTGGCTATGTGATCCAGCTCCATTTATGCATCCTACTAAGTGTCAATTCCCATTGCTAGATAAGGACCCTTGAATGCTCAGCATAGAGAGGTTTTCTCTTGAATATAGAAACCATCAAGTGTTTGGGAAATACAACAGAAAGAAGCTTCTACGTAAGGTACTTGCTTATTCCAAAAAAGAAAAGGTACTTCAGCCATGCTAGGTCTCATCATTGAACAATGTCAGAAGGTGATTCTTATACAACCTGTGGTTAATGGCTTCTTACCCTTCTCCTGGAGGATCTTTCTTTTATATCCCCATAGAATAAGGACCCTGAAGGTGGTTTTGCTCCTGTGGAGACAAGACACTGTTGAAGCTAACGGTCATCTCCTGACATTGCTTGGATGTAGCCAAGTGCTTAGACATTGAGGGGAAAAAAAAAAAATCATCTCACTTGCACCTGTAGTGTATGTTTGCAAAACTGGGTTGAATGGGCAGGTGAGAATCTAGATCAGTTCTGAAAATGCTGTGCGCCTCCTGTTTTTTTCTTGGTGGCATTATGGATTATTAATGGAAAGCTTTCTTTGTCACAGTCTGGGAGATTGTCTTGCTTCTAACTGGTTCTTTTCAGGTAGATATAAACTTGATGTGTAATAAATGGTGTAGTAACATGTTAGTGGAGAAGAAAGTTATCTTCTGACTCCAACTAGCAGATGGTTTAAGAGATCTACTCCTTCCAGCCACCTTTGTCCCAGTTGTACCTTCACTGAATTCTTTTGTTTCAAGTGATGTTTTCACTGGCTCCATGTAGTGGCTAATTTAGGACCTTCATTATTTGGCCTCCATGTCTATTTTGTTGAGCCCCCTTCTCTTCCACCAAACACTCTCAACCAAATCAGGAGCTACTCAAACAGTATTTTGCTATTATTTTACAGATGTGGTGGTTGTCACTGCATTCTGTTGTAGGTCACAGTTTCTAGGCCTTGCTGTGTACCCACTCATACAGGCAGTAGAACCACAGCTAAAGATTAAAGATGATGACCAATTCTCTATTGCAGGGTGTCACTGAGATATTTCACATTTAAATAACAAAGGTAGAGTTTCCTTAGCCTCAAACAGTCTGTAAAATATTTCAAGCAAGAAAATCATTGCTCTTGCTGGAGGCTTGTGATGCAGTAGCGTTCAGTCTTTTACTGGAGTGGTCTCCTCCCAGCCACACAGGCTCTTCTCAATGGGAAATATTTAACTCCCTATTAGTTTCTGATGTGTTCTTTAATGTTTTGGTGATCTCAATGTTCCCTGAGATGCCTCAAATTGAGGATATAACCAGGCACAGGTTTGTATAACCTTCTTTGAAATGCTTTAATCCACCTGATGCACACTTGGGTTATTTTAGAGTTGCCATGGTGTGAGCATGCTGAAAAATCTTCACAATATCCAGTGAGTGGTGGCTGAAGAGCTTTAAACTCTTCCAGTTGAGTCTTGTGAAGAAGCATCACTGGGTGGTCTCCTGGAATAGTGCTACTTCTATCTGGGAGATTTAACAAGTGTTCTTTCAGTAAAGCAGTCCATGCACCAACGTGAAACCCCAAGCAACTGCTGTAGCCTGTGGGACCATTGTAAATTAATTTCTTTCCTCACTTTCCATACTACTATAGTCCCTAGAAGGTTTTGATCAATACTGAAGTCCAGCTAACCCTGATGCTTTACAGACTTTGAATAGGAGCATTTACTATACAGAGAATATACTGTCCAAACAGAGGAAGATGTGGGTGTAGGCCACAAGTAGTCAAGGAGAGGAAGGGCAGGATGATACATGATTTGTGATGACATCAGGGTAAAATAAAATGGCAAAAACCCGAGAGACTGCTGAACTGTTGATTGTTGAATTAATTGTCTTTAATTTTCAGGACCTGAGCCAGGGCATCTCAGGACACCAGCTAAAGCACATTAAAAGTCATCAGGGAAGATACATGTGTGAAGGCTGTATAGGCAGGAAGAAGAGGAACCAAGATAAGAAGTAGATGTGTTTGAAATAGAGATCTAGCTGGGGAGCAGAACCCACACTTTGGAAATGTTATCAGAGAAATACGATTTGGATTGAAGGCTGAGTGAATTTTTGTTTCTTGTATCTTACCCTATTGTCCATCTTTGAATTTTTTCATTTCAAAAGCCAGACTGCCCTGCTGACTGTGTGCATGCATTTAGTTCTCTGTGTGCCCTACCAAAGCAGTGGGAACCAGCTAGAGAATGGTGTCTACCTGTCCCCAGACTTCCTCCCTTGTGCTCTTTTTTTCTGGTGAAGGAGGCACAAGAGGAGACCCAGGCTCAGTCTAGATGCACTTCTGATTCAAGGCCTAAGCTGGGAAGAAGTTTTGCTGGTGACAGAGGCATGGTGGTAAGTGTTGTCCTGCTTTATACAGGACACCCATGCTTTGTGCTCCAAAGCTATGCTTTCAGTGGGAGGACCCATTTCTTTAAGAGATATCTAAGAGGCTAGACTATTACCTGTGGAAATAGTATTTCCTGGGCTGATGCTACTAAATGGCAGCAGTTCAGCAGTGTCTTCCCTGGATAGGTCAGGCCCTCCAGTTGCTGCTTCCCCAGGGTTACTCTCGGGTGACTCCTTCCTGTGTCTGATGGCATGAATGCAAAGCAAATCTTCCTTTGCCAATTCCTGCAGTAGTATGACGAATTGAGGAGGTGTAATGACTGCAGTCTGTTTCTCTGGTTAAGGACTTAAAGGCAGTGGTGGCATCAGAGGCATAGAGCTGTTGAATCTTACTTTACATGGGTCTAAAATGTTGCAAATTAATGCAAGAGTTGGTTCAGCTTTTATTGTCTACAGTAGCCATGGTAGCCTGTGGACTCAGCTCAGCTAGGGCACGAACTTCAGGTTCTACTGAAGGTCTGGCATATGGGCCAGGCCCTCCATCTATTTCAGACAAGATACCAAAAAGCCACAGACAACATTTCAATATTTCAATCAAAATACACAATACATCAAAGCAATATTAGCACCTCAATTTGCAAAGCGGGAGGAGAGACCAAAAGCTATTTGCCCCCAGTTGCTATTAATGGAAATTACCCTCCTTCATTACCCCTTTCCTCTTGTAAATCACTGGAGCATAGAGGGTGATCAGTGGAAAAGTTCTGGATGTCTCATCAGAAGCCAAGGCATGATTGGCACAGTGAGACTGGATCATCTCAGCACAAGATGAAGACCTACTTAAAGGTGCCTGTGCTGTATCTCTTTTGAGGATAGATAGAGTTTCACCCTTTGTATTTGGAATTTGCATTGAAATTGAAGGGAACAGAGGTGTCTTCTACAGGCTCAACTGAGTCTTAGTAAATACTCTAGCTCTCCTAAATAAGGCTGGTCTCTTGCTGATCTGTGGCCAGAACCAGAGGCTGCAGCAATAAGCATGTGTGACCAAGGTGTCCCAATGTGTTAGCTGTCAGTCCCTGTATTTCCATGTTTGCCTCAGGAGAGTGGTGAGGAGAGGGAGAGAGCTGGGCTACTTATTTTGACCTTGCTTTTTAGGTTTTTCCCCTGTTGTTGTTTGTTTTGTTTTGTCTTGTTTTGTTTTTTATTCTCTTTACACGTGCCTCTAATTGATCTTGAGGAGAAGGGACAGTTAAAGAAGACATTAAGGTGAAATGAAGCCATAACTGTGACTGGAGACTTTTATTAAGTGTGGCAAAGTTCCCTGGGCTGCGTAGAAATTGTTTATTGATTTTGGTATGGCTGGGTGCTCTGGAGTAATCGCCCGCAGAACCGCTAGAGAGAGAGCAGAGAGGAGAGTGCTTTGCTAGGTCTCTGCTGCCTCTGCTGCTCTTCCTTCTGCCTGTGCTGGTGGTCTCCTCTTTAACCTGTAAATGAGCAGCCATAGCTGGTTAACTCTTGTTGCAGCCAGCTCCTGCAGCCCAGCACTGGACCCTGCCCTGTGGCTCCAGAAATGGCCAGTGAAGGAATATGGTAAGGGAGGAGATGACTTGGAAGCATATATCATACAAGCGAGTGTGTTATTGCTGAGACTTAAACTGCCCTTTGGCTCTTCCACCTGTTGGCTACAGACAGAAGCCTGTCTGTGAAGGTCAGCAAGGTTAGTCATCTGTGAGCCTGCTTAACCATGGGGCAGGTTGATTTTGTGACAGGGCAGAGATGAACATGTTCATGTTTCTCAGTAGTGTCTGTGAGATTTTGCCCCAGTATCCCCTGTCTGCTCTCACATGCCTTTCCCCTCTGTGCCAAAATTGCAGGATGCTGAGGAAGGGTTAAATGGCTGTGTGAAGTGAGCCAGCCTGCCTCCCCTGTGCCTGTCTGTAAGCCCAGGAAAACTTCAGCCCCTCCTGGTTTTTCCTTTGCTTTTTGTGACAGCATTACACAGATCACAGAATCATCTAGGTTGGAAAAGTAGTTTTACTACTGTAATTCAGTAAACCTCCCTATACAGAGATTTTTCACATCCTATCTGGGGAGTTTATACCATTGTCCTGTTAGAGGTGGAGTTTCTGCTTTGTTCACTTCACAGGGAGGTGCTGCACACCATCCTTGCCACACTAC
Source organism: Athene cunicularia (assembly GCF_003259725.1). Lineage (NCBI taxonomy): Eukaryota > Metazoa > Chordata > Aves > Strigiformes > Strigidae > Athene > Athene cunicularia. The sequence goes on along the minus strand of NW_020799101.1, from coordinate 24,989,350 downwards.
TTTTGCGCAAGGGCAGTTAGTTCTTTTGTTGTTTCTCATCCAGAGTGCTATGACTAAAGTATACTCCTAAAATACACTTGCCCTTCAGTTTCAAGGAGGAAATGGAAAGGGAAGCAATTTTATTGGCATTTGATTGGATAAGTGAGTGAATTTTCTGAGATGTTGCACGGTTCATGATACCCCCTCTTCTACAGACAAGATGCTGGTAATCAGTGGGAGGTTTCATTCTCTCTCTGTCATTCGGAGTGCTTATTTCTACCTCCTGGTAGCATAGCTTGGTTTAATCTCCTTCCTTTTACAGAAGACTTCAGAGGCCTGCAGTATTGTGGTCTAATGATATTCAGATTTAAATCTCTGTGTGGTGAGGAAAAGAGGACTTTGTCCACCTGTTAGGACCTCTTAAAATCTGCTGAGCTCTAGTACAAATGTCAAACTCTGTTGTTAGAAGAAGATGAAATAACAAACTGGTTTCCTTTCTTAATCATCTAATCTGTATGTGAGAGTGGGAATATGAAGCTAGAGTAAAGGTAAGATCTCCTCTTGCATCATTGGGCAAAATTTTTAGGAGATGTAGATGCTATTAAGAAGTGTTTTCTGCTTTGCATGTACATTATGTTTCTTTAATGAAAAAGCTAGAGAAATGTTTATTAGCTTAAAATTTAATTTCCTGAAGGGCATAATGTTAATAGAAGGCAAAATATCTCTAAAGTGTGGGCAATTTAACTCCTCTAGAAAAGGTTTTGAAATGGGATAAAATAATATAAAAATCTGCATCTACCTAGAGAGTTCTCTGACAAAAATGACATGTGAACATTAGTGCTAGGAAGAGCAGTAACAACTTCAACTTTGTTAGTTTGGTTTTTTTTTTTTTAAATCTCTGTAATAAAGTTGAAAATTCTAACTTACTCTAGAATAAGGACAATTAATTATGCTGATGTTTGTCTGTGTACTTTGGCTAGGAGGTGTGATTGCTGTAACAGAATCTGCACTAGTCTGCACTGGTACTTCAAAGCATTTACTGTGTATGTACATCACGTAAACTTTTGTAATGCTTAGTTTCGTGAATGAACTAAGATGACTGATTTGTTCTCTCTCTGTCTCTCTTAAAAAAAAAAAAAAAAAAAAAAAAAAAAAAAAAAGTCTTAAAGTTGCAAAACCCTCTGCTGTGGCTCAAGTTCCCTGACTGCAAGTTCTTGCTCATAACTGCTGTAGCTTACTGCTCCTGTTGCTTGTTGGATATTTTTGAACCCCCAACCTTAGGAAGAACAGGCTGGCTTTAAATTCCTCATACTGCGCCTCAGACTGAAGGAGTTATTTTTAACCTGCCTTGACCTCTGCCTGAGCAAGAATAAAATAGAGATTGGGCAGAATATGACACAAATCAATAGGTTATCCCAACAGATGTGATCTTTGGCACTGTTTTGCCTTGGACACTTGCTGCAGTAACAAAGATAAATGGTGATTTGTTAACATTGTGATCTAGGGACTGGGTGGCTCAGTGGATCGTGCGGTAGCCTCTGACCTCTGGGTCTCCAGGCTCTGAATATCAAGATGAAATCTCATTCTGATAGTAGGAAAGGGAAGAAAGGTCCACAAGTGTTGGGTGATTTTGGTTCGGTGCTAATCACAGTGCTCCACAAAACAATCCAACAAGGACTGAATAGACAATAATGACTGGCAAAAAGGAGCACGAGAAATAGAGTGGGAACTGTAGCGATAGCTAGTGATCATTTACTGCAGGCTGCGACTTGCAGTGCGTTTATGGAGTGGCACTGGAGCACTCAGAGCCACTTTGTCTCTTAGCCTACCTATCAAAGAGGACTTGCACCAGGGACGATTTGTGGTGGCTCCCAGTAAAAGAGAAATTGGTTTTATGAAAGCAGCTTCACTTTCATTTTCTGGGACAGTTTCTGCATGTCTTTTGACCCTTGACTGATTACTGAAGGATAGTGATGCAGGTTTTTTCGGGAGCTGAGCTATTGGAAACAGCAGATGAAACTGGGATAGCTGTGAGCTAGTCATGTCTCCACTGACCTTGTGTGATCATATCTCCACAGAGTCCTATTGCAGGTCCTCTGTAGATAGCTGACTTTTAATATGTTCTCAGGTGTGTAGTTTGTCTTGCTTCAGCAGTCCATGGTGGTGTATTCTCCTCAGGGTGAAAATAAATTCCTGCAACAGGATTTGTTCCAGGACAACTGCAAGGGTTGGTAAGCAGTGTTTGAAGATAATTCCATGTTGTAATTAATCTCGTGTAAACAGACATAAGCCATGGTGAGTTCTTGTCTCCCTTGGCTGGTGTGTAATTCCCCTTGCCATGAGGAGGCAGTATGGCAGTATCTCATTCTGAAGCTGAACCCATCAACTTCAGCTCTTTCGCTTGGATCTCCTTACAGTTCTGCCTACAAGACTGTCACTCTGTTCTCAGGTGCTTTACTATGGTAAGTACATTCTCTCAATCTTAAATAATCAAGGGAACAAAAAACTTGCACCCACTGGGGGCAAGGGATCTAGTAACTTCATTACTGATGCCTGAAAGATGCTTACATACTGCTCTTGATCTTTCCCTTGTAGATCCAAGGGTTAAATCAGAGCTCCTGTTGTGTCTGGGACCCCCAAGTATGCCTCTGTGACAGTCCCCTGCAACATCAGTCCTACTTTGTACTTTGCATTGGACTGTGCATTGCTGGGTTATAGAGAATGATGTGAGGCATGTCATTGAGAGTAGCCTCTTTCCTTGTTTTTCTTTATCCCACCCATCTGTACATTGTACCTATACCAAGAATGAGTTGGAATTGCGATGTGCCAATGCAAGCTTCTGTTAGTTTCTCTGTTTAGTGCTATCTTACTGGTGATGATTGCTCTTGAATCTCAAATGGGGAGCCAGTTTTTAATCCACTGATTGCATGCTCTATGGGTTGCTCACAGCACACATTTTTACTTGAGATGTCACAGAAGGAGTTTTGAGCCAAAGAATATTGTTCTTTGTGTTCCTCTCATGAGCAGGTGATGGTGGGACAGACTGGTTCCTGAAAAATTTGCCCAGTGTCTTCCTTACCCCAGACCAAGGCACATCTCTGTACCCTGCCCAGGTGCCTGTTCTGGCTCATACTGCCCCAAGCTCCTCATGGCATTTGTTTCTCCAGAGACAGGGGCTGCAGCCTGCTCGTAACCAGGAACAGAGCTTGTAGCACTCAGCTCTTTCTCTCTCCTTCCATAGGGTTACAGAACTCCCTGCCATTCTTGCCTGTCAGTCCTTGGGCAGAGGCCTGTGTCCATCTGCTCTGCAGCCCAGCCCAAAGCTTGCCCTGGCTACAGGATGTGCAGAGCAGAGTGCACTGGGCAGACTGAGTGAAAGCAGCATGTCCGGCTCTCCGTGCCCTTGCAGCCAGCATGCCACTGTCATCAGACTGCCACCACTGCCTCCTTCATGCCCCCTGCTGCTTTGCTATATACAGAGTACATTTGGGCCTGAGCTTGTTGCATGTACCAAACAGGGGCAGCAGGGTGATTTATGGGCCAAGAATGTGTTAGGACCCACACACTGGGTGTGAAATGACACCTAAACTGGCTATGGCTGTATCCCTGCTATGAATGTCCAGGTATGCTGCACTAGCACGGCTGTCTTTACCTACCAGACCTGTCATCCTGTTTAAAAAAAAAAAAAAAAAAAAAAAAAAAAAAAAGAGAGAGAAGGTAGCAGCCTAACAAGACCTACTTTCCACTATATTTTTAGCCTCTGATTTTATTTTTCCCAGTATAATTCTGGATTAACTGTTTCACTGTTTTGTCCAGGCTGAGATCAAGCTTAACTGATCTAGAATTCCCTGCTAACATCCCTTTTGGATGTTTTAAAATACAAGGATCTCACTATCATTACTTCAGTCGTCTGAGTTTTGCGTTGTTTTGGTTTCTTTTCTAAAAAAGTGTTCAGTGGCATCACTGGTGAATTCTCTAGAGGCCCTTCAAGTTGTTCCAATCGAGGTTTTTACTTTCAACAAATATTTCCTCATGTTTCCCTTGATTCTAAAGAACAAAAGATCTCTTCCATCATAAGACACATAGGATGAGCCATTCTGTGTCCTTCCTGCTTTAGAGAGAATTACTGGCTACAGATTTCTGCCATCTCTCCAACCATCTAGGCCTAGGCAAGGACATTATTCCTACCCTAATATTTAGTTTTATGAGGAGACAGCTCTATGTGTCCATTACTGGGAAATAACATTTTTTTTAAAGATGTGAAGACTGAGGGACCATAAAACTGCCCCAACTTCTTTGTTGTGCAGCTCTGCTCAGAACCCACTTTGGTTTGCTCCCATTGAAATAGCTTTGCATATTTGATGGTACAAATCTTCTTTCAGGGTTTTTCTTCTAAAGGATTTGTATTCTTATGGAGAGACAAACTGTAGAAGTTGGTACTTCTACAGTACACTACATTCAGAGCGCCGTGCTGTTGCTGGCAGACTGGTCAGTACTACCTCTGAGAAGCCATCAGCCATTCCCTCACTGGTATTAGAAAAAATCACTGTACTTTGATGGGTCTGGCAGTGGCCAGGGTCAGGTCTTCAGTGCAGAGTGCATTTAAGTAGCTGGTTTTCTCTCTCAGGGGCCCTAGTCTATCTATTCTATGGGTGCTATGAGCAGAGCTCTTGTTCAGAGGCAGTAATTGCAGAGCTGGTGGGAAGTGGTAGCCAGGTTGTCATTTCCGCACCTGCTCCTTCTACTCCAGAAATACCTCTGCAAGAAATGAGTGTGTTCTGCAGTCTGTAGAATCATAGGATTACAGAATAATTCAGGTTGGAAGGGAGGTCTGGAAGTCCCTGGCACAGTCCCTTGCTTAAAGCAGGTTCAACACTGAATTCAGACTTGGTTGTTCAGGGCTTATTCAGTTACATCTTGAAAGCATTCAAAAATGAAGTTTGCACAGCCTGTCTGTGCAGGTCATTCCAATGTGTGACTCTCCTCATGCCAGAAAAGCTTTTCTGTCAAGTCTGAACCTCTCATTTTCATTTGTATCTGTTGTGTAGTGCCAACCCATGATCCAGTGTCTCTGTCTTGATAAGGTTTTTATTGAAAGTCTTCTGTTAGGACCCTCTAAAACCTTTCCTTGTCCAGGCCAAACTAGTGCAGTTCCCTCAGCCTTTCCTCACAGGGCAAATGCTCCAGCCTGCTAACCACGTTGCTCACCCTTCATTCAGCTTACAGTTTATCAATCTCTATCTTGTACTGGGGCCCCAAATCTGGAAAACATATTCTAAATAAAGTTTGACAAATTCCAAGTGAAGTGGAATAACTACATCCCTTGACCTACTGGCTATGGCCCTATGAATACAGCTCAGGGCACTGTTGACCATTTTTGCTGCCAGGGCATACTGCTGGCTCATATTCAGCTTACTACCCATCCGGTTCCTAGGCAAGCAGTTCCTAGTATGTGCTGTCACAGTGAATTATTTCTTCCAAGGTGTAGGACTTTGCATTTGTCCTTGTTGAATTTCATAAGGTTCATGTTAGCCCAATTCCTGCAGGCTGTACAGGCCGTTCTGGATGGCAGCCCTGCCTTGAGCATATCAACTGGTCTCCCCTAGTTGAGTGCAAACTTGGCGAGGGAGTGCAGCCTCTAGGTCACTGATACAGATGTTAAACGGGACATGTCCCAGGATACATTCCTGCATGAATCTTGTTACTGGCCTCCAGGTAGTGCATAAATATTGCCCTCTGAGCCGGGTCATCCAATCAGTTTTTAACCCACCTGATAGCCCACTCATAATAGCTTTATATCAAACTTGAGACATTCTGGGAAACAGTGTTGAATGCTTTGCTGAAGTCAAGGTAAATGGCTTCCATGCCTCTTCCTTTGACCACAAGTCCCATCATTTTATCATAGAAGAGAATCAGGTTGGTCAGGCATGATTTATCCTTGGAAAATCCACACTGACTGTTCCGAATCACCTTCTTCTCCTTCGTGTGCCCAAAATATGTTCTAACGGGACTCACTACATCATCCTCCCAAGGACACAGGTGAGGCTGACTGGCCCTAATTTATTGGATCTGAACCTCTCTTGGAAAAGGATCAGAAGGAAACTATAAGTCAGAGAGAAACCCATAGTCTGTAAAGGCAGATGCTTTCAGCTGCTTTTTCCTTAGTCAGCTCACAGCCAGCACAGAGTAGTGGGTAGTGTACATGGATGGGGTGAGATAGCTTTCTGGCTGCCTCAGATTTGCTATCAAGGGATGTGGGAAGCCAGGAAGGAAGGGCTAAGGTGCAGGCTGGAGTAGAAATGGGATCTCAGAGATGGGGTTTAACTGACATGGAGGTGCTAGTGGAGAGGTAGAATGGAGCAAAGGACAGAGTAATTTGGCTGCAGTGCTGAAGTGGAGAGAGCCCATCACAGGCAGGCAGTCCTAGGAGAGCATGTGGCTCCCTAATCACAGGTTCTAGGTGAGTACATTTATTTCACAGAAATTAAGATCTTGGAGAGATTTGATTCAGTGGCCTTAAAACCCCTTTGCCACAACTCTGTGTGGTGTCACTCTGCCTCTCACTGAGGGAGATCATCTTTCATGCTTGGGCATCTGCCCTCATGCTGTCTGCTCTGTATCTCTCCCCTTCCCTGAGGAGGAAAGTGTACTTCTAGTCCAATCCCAGCAAATGGCATGCATGTTGGAAGGACACACTTGCTCTGCCCTCTTCTTTGAGAGAAGTTTAGATAAAAATAAATACATCTCTTTTGCAAGCCTCAGAGTGAGAGAGATGGAGCATTGGTCTCATTCCTCTTGAGGTGTACCTATTAGCATTGTGATTAGTGATCCACAGGCAGTTGTAATCAAAGTTGCAAAGTTCCACTGTATGTTGAGAGCTTTTTGTGTCCAGTTCCTTCTTGCAAGAAGTCTAGAGAGATAATTCCCTTGTTGGCAGGCCGAGGAAGAAGGGAGATAAGGCTGAGAGAGGGGAAGAGGTGGCCACTAGGAGCACCTGTTTTGATCTGCTGCTGCCTTCAGGGCAAGAGGGCAGGTCTCAGTCCCCTATCAGATGTTGGCTTGTTTTTGTCATCTCACCTGCAGTGGCCCCAGGTGAGAAAAGCAGCTCTGAGAAGTTGTCCTATTCCTAGTGCTTTCCCAGGAGGAAAGGGAGATTTCCTTGTCCTCTGTTTTCTAAACTGGTGGTATTTGCAGTGAGAGGCTTTCCAGGGCAGAATGTGACTTTTACATCCACTGGCATGCCTGCATTTGGAAATGCAAGTACCTCCAGATACTGCAGATACTTTTATACAAATTCATGAGCTCTTCAGCATGTACCTTTGTTTTCCTTACCCCTAGCTTTTGTGTAAGAGAATATTCACAGAAGAAATGTGCTGAAGGGAGGCTAGAAGTAAAGGATAGAGATGGCTGATAGGGACTGTAGAAGCATTGGGGTTCTTGCAGTGGAGGTATCTCCTTGGAAACTGAAGTGGAAAAGATAAAGGAATGATGTGGAGGTCTTGAGAGCAGGTAATGACATATGTAAAGATGGTATGGAGAACAAATCAGATTGGGCAAATGCTTGTAGCTTTCAGTTGCTGTTGCTTATTCGTTCATATTTTCTTTGATATTTTACATGCATGAGTGCTAGTGAAGCGTTTGGTTCTGCTATATGAAATCCCATTAGCATTGTGTGTTTGTTTTCTGGATAGGAGGGGGACTGGGAACTTAAAACTGGTCAAAGTATGAAGATGATTGTAAAATAATCATATAAGCTTGAGACAGAAAGATCTGGTCTTTGTCATTCAAAACCTGGTGTTTAGTAGCCTGAAATGGCCAGTGAGGTGGGGACAGGGATCAGCATTTGAGCTGGTATGATTAATCCTTTTCATTAGATACATGGAAGAGGAGGTAAACAGACAATTAATTAAATCTGCAAAGGATACTAAGTTAGGAGCACTGTAACCAGTGACTACAGTGTAGAGATGAAAAGGGATTTGAAATCAGAAACAAAGGTAAGAAATAAAGGTCCCTGCTGCCAGGACACATGAAAGTAAAAGAAAACTGCATTGAATGTGGTATGTGGAGAGGAAAAACTTGAAAGATCATAGTGCCAGAAGGAGGTGCAGCCATGTGAGGGTATTCATGTGGTGTCTGGAGGTTGGTAAGTTGTTGTCCATTGGAGAAATCCTAAGACTGTGCTCCTTGAAGAGAGAAATGAGGCTTTCATTGTTTGTGGAAGTCCATGGAAAGCCTTCCAGAGGCTTCAGTGAGGTTTGCTTCTGTCCTGTAGACTGTATCTGAGTCGTAATGGATGAGTCAGTGAGAGAGTGGCCAGAAGCACTATGTGCACCCAGTTGAGTCAGTGGACATGCTTTGGATCAGGGGACTCATGGCCTCTGTAAGGAGCTCCACCTTTAGGGTGTCCATAGGGCAATGTAGCTAATCAGTGTCAAAAGGGATCTGAATGGGGGGCAGGGGTGGGAACAGAGGATTTTGCTGTAGTGCAGGAGCAGGAGAATGACAAGGAAGAAAATGAGTGAAATCGGTAATCAAATGCACTACAACCATCTCTGTCCTCCAGTGCTCTCCTCTCAACATCTTTAGAGAGCTGCACAAGCATAGCCTCCTGGTCAATGCCATCGCCAGGGAAACTTCTGGTGGAGAAAGAGAGGAGCAGGGGAGTAATGAGATTGATGGCAGTGAGGTGTTAATGTGAGTGAGCCAGGCTCAGGCATGGGAGTCTCAGGCTTTTGTTGTGACACTGGTGTCTCATTTTCTGTGTTTTGTCCATTTAACATTTAGAGAGACAAAGGGGAGCAGTAGGGATCTTGGAGATTAACATTCACCTTTTGTGGTGCTGGGGAATCTGCCTCATTGTCAGCCTGACTGTGTTGGGCCATTGCTGCAGATTGTTCTTCCTTATGTTCCTGACATTCCTGTTCAGCTGAGACATGTAGTAAACATGTCTCTGGATCTCATGCCAGCTGTAGGTAGCAGCTCTGGACAGTGAGGTGATGTGAGAGAACTCTGAAAATCCATCACTTCCAGTACTTAAAGGGGGCCTATAGAATGGGGAGGGCCTCTTTATCAGGGAGTGTAGTGGTAGGACAAGGGGTAACAGTTTTAAACTGAAAGAGGGTAGATTTAGATCAGATATAAGAAAGAAATTCTTTACGGTGAGGGTGGTGAGACACTGGAACAGGTTGACCAGGGAGGTTGTGGATGCCCCCTCCTTGGAAGTGTTCAAGGCCACGTTGGACGGGGCTTTGAGCAACCTGAACTAGTGGAAGGTGTCCCTGAGCATGGCAGGGGGGTTGGAACTAGATGATCTTTAAAGTTCCTTCCAACTCAAACCATTCTGTGATTCTATGATCATTTGAAGAGCAGTTCTGCATGTCTCTTTCACAGCTGGGTGCCTTGAGTGCTGTGCTGCTCTGTGTGGAGGCTTTCCAGTGAGCAGGGTCATGGATGCCCCCAGAGGTGCTCACAGTAGCGATGAAGTCTCTCCACAGCCCTTGTAGTGCTCAGGTGAGGCTGGCAGAGTGAATGAACTTCCCTCAGGGTGAGTTGTACTGTGCATCTCACCAGTCTGGAGAGGTTTCGCTGTGCCTACCCCATTCTCAGTGGAGCAAAAAGAAAAAAAGGTTAAAGGAAGTATATATTAAAACCGTTTCACAGGGTAGCATTGATTCTGACAGGTCTAAAAACCACTTTTACAACAAGCTCTGAATGAGATATTGCTACTCAGTTCAGTCTGTGTTTAGACCAACCATCAAAAACTGGAGCTGTTTGGTCCTGGGCTGTTATATCATGTGGGAAATGCTATATGCAAGAGGGGGCATTTCAGCAGTAGTGGGTTGCCAGTCTGTAAAGGTCATGGAAGGGTGAGGCAGAGCTGGGGAATATAACAAGGGAAGGAAGCTTATCATTCTTCCTTTTGATGGCTTTTTGTACCCTGAAGTGCTTTCCAGCCTGACCTCTGCAAGCTGGGTTCACATGGCCAGCACAGTTGTTTTGCCTCTGGGTTACAAGACAGACTTATCTTGCTGCAGCTTCTGGTGTCCACACCTATCTCCTCATCTAGAGAGGCAGAGGAGGGAGGTCTGGATAGAAGAAGGTGCAGGGGAGTTACACTGAAAGGAGACATCCAGCACTTGAAATAGAGCTAGGTGGGGGTGACACGTAGAAGCATAGAAGTTCTCACACCAGTTTGCACCAGTTATTTCCCTGCTCCTGAGTCCTGTTTCCCAGAGTGATTGACGCTCCACAAGAGTTGAGTTTGGGGGTAAGGGTTTTTTTCTCTTTCTGCTGGTTTGAGGTTGGCTTTGGTCTCCAATTTTGGATATTCTTTGCCTTTTCTCCAAGAAGGTGGGTCCATCTGGTGGTGCATTGGCAAGCTCAGAATGCAGCTCTATACAGTTCTTGTGTCTTTCAGTAGAAACTTTAGTTATAGAAACAACTATTGTGTCTGTATACAAAGCCTAAAGACAAACCAGGCACTTAGGCTAAGGAGTTGCCACCCAATTTATCCATAAAGCTGTGGGAGGCTGCTTCAGCTGGCATTCAGTCACTAATGTGGGGCTGGGTGCACCATTATTCTCCGATGTTCAGAGTTTTACCAGTTTACAAGCTTTAACGGAATCACAGACTGTCAATATGATAATTTTATGGGAAGAGGTAGATTGTCACAGTCTTCTACGAGGTTCTTGCAGCAAGTTTTGGCTGCTGTCAGTGGGATAAAGAGGATTTTGAGACCCTGTATAGATCACATCATAATTCATACACCTTTCTTATCCTATTTTTAATGCTGCTTAATCTGTATCTTCATTGCTACCTGGTGGGAGTAAATCCCATGAGTTAATGTAGCTTCATATAGTCTGTATTCTCCACACCCTTTTCTCTCCCAGCTTTGCATTCGTGTTTCTGCTCTCTTTCAGAAGATATTCAGTGCTAACTGACTATAGTAGCTCTCTCTGAAGACATGGTTCCCTTGTGCTCTGGTTGTATCTAAGGAAGGAAAAATCAGGAGGGAAGAGAGGTTTCCCCTAAGAGATTCCTTTGGCATACAGAGATAGTGCTACTGTAGAGCACAGAACATAGGGACAAAAATTCCTATCCATTATCACTCAGCATTTCCTTCCTGGTATATATGAATTAGTGCTTTTTTTTTTTTTTTTTTTTTTTTTCCCTGTAGAGTGAAAGGTCATTTCCATTGAACTGTCTATGTTTCCTGTATTTATCTGAAAATTCCAGCCCTATGGAAGTGCTGTCTGAGGGCAGTATGCATTGCCTGGCTTTGGCTGACAATGTATTTCACCCATGATTGTCTGCCTTTCTATCCAGCTTTGTTACTCTGAGGTTCTTCTCAGTCCACTTTTTACCCTGATTAATTTAAATGAGGCTGTCATCTGCAGTTTTCTACCACCCGTTCTCAGCTTCCAGGTCACTCGTACCTCAGTAGTTCTAGCATAGACCCTGGTGCAACTGAGTTTTTGACCTGGTCTCGTGCTGGAGACTTTATTCATTCTTTATTAATGCTTTCAGTTTCATTCAGTTTCTAATTTGTGACAGAGCTTTCACTCCACAGATGCTGGTTTTCCAAGAATGTCTCGAAAAAAAGCATTATCTGAAGGTCCAGGTTGTCAGCTGGTTACCTCACCAAGCTGTTTCAGAGGTACTTTGAAAGAAGTCCACTAAGCAAAGGACGATTCTTCCAGAGTGAGGGCTCTGGCTTAATTGGTAGCTGTAAATTAATTATGTATAGTTGTGTACACTTTATATAGTTGTAATTAATTAAGCTTATAATTGTAACTCTAGCTTGCATCAGGCCCTTGAGTGAGGGAATCTGGGAGATCCCCTTCAGTGTGGCATTTTATTCTTTGCTCACATCCATCATGGGTGAGCTCAGTCTTTTGTAGTAGGGAGCCATCCAGGCACTAACTGGGACAGCGGTGATGTACTCAGAGGAGGCATATTCTTCTTGAGCATCAAGTCATGTTTAGGTGCCCTGACTCCAGCCATGGGGAAGTCAAAGGCTGCCCAGTCTCCACCTATGGGAAGCAGGAAATGATGCTGTGTGGTTATCGAAGATAATTGCATTTGCACTCTCTCCCCTTGAGGAGTCTCCTTTAGGCTAATTTCTTAGAGAGGGAAATGAGCACTGAGGAGTTAGTAGGAGGCTGGTTTTGTGGGACACTTCACCCCTGAGAAGTCACTGTGGAACTGAGGTTTCTTCAGGACTTGTGGATGGGTACACTTGGTGTGTCCCACTGCCCAGTGCTGGACTCTTCCCTCATTCTGGTGTTACTGGTTCCCTGCAGTACCCTACCTCACAATACTACTGCTATTCTCTGCTCAGTGGCATGTGCTTCCCAGGTGCTCATACCCTCCTGCTTCTGAGGCTGGCCCTGTGATGACAGCTGCCTGGCTGCCTATCAAAGGCTCCATTTAGAGCTAGCCCGAGAGCAGACAGAAAGCTGCAATGTTAGACCCCGAAATCTGACACAGTGTGGCTTGCCCGCTTTTCAGTAGGTCCTTGACAGCCTTTCAGCTCATGTCTGTCAGCCCCCCTGCCAGGCACACAAGTTCACTTCCATCTTGGAAGAAGGGGAGAGAGAAGTGACATTTCACCGAGTGGCGGGCACACCGAGGGATGTAGGGAGATAAGGCAGGATCACAGAAGCAGCTGAAATCCCCAGCGGATATTGCGTTGCTGGCTGGATTGACAGGTTAAAAGTATTGCTGGGACAAGTCTCCCTGCTCCCTCTGTCCCAGAGGACTGTGCAGTGAGAACAGCACTCAATCCTAATGAATCTTGGCCTACGCTGGGACCAGTTCTGCCATAGCCTGGCATGAGGACATCCATGGGGAATTCGTTTCCAACTTTCAACAAGAGCTACCCATAGAATGGCTTTTTAAATAAATAAGTTCACTCAGCAAACAGCAGCAGTAAATGAACAGAAACACTGATGTGGCCAAGGATGTAACATTAGCATTTTTCAAATCCGTTTAGCGAAGACAGTCCCTGGGCACTGTTTCAGCTCCTTGTGTTAGTGGGCTGTTTGCAAAGCACTAAGCTAACTTACAGCCAAAACCTGTCAGCTTCTTCCTGGAGCTCAGGAGGACAAAACTTGTCTTGGTCAACAAACTAAGTCTGGTCTAAAAACATAATACCTTTGCCTTTCATCCCAGAGTACTTATGATACGTTAGTCAGACCACAAGCTTCAGGCAATCTTTTGGCCACTCCCAGGCAGGGAAAGGAACGGTTTTCTTCAAGCCCCACAGAAATGCTACAGAGGCAACAGCAAACCTAGGTGACTTGTTCAAAGAGCAAGTTCGATGTGACTTGTTCTAAGTGACTACAGATGATTGTGATGCACTGAAAGGGCTCCCTGTTGCATCACAGCAGTAAGCAGCAGGCTCAAACAGTCCTGGCTTGGAGAACCTTCCTGTGCAGTTATGAACTGCTTCCTGCCCATGGCTGAGTTTTCTGGGGAAGTGATTTGTCCAAATGCTTATCTAGCCTTGACTGGTTCACCAGCTCTTCTAGGTTGCTTGTGTTGCAGGGCTGGAGGCTACTGTCTAGCACAAGTTTTCCACTCTTGGAAAGATGTGACTATGTTCTTGGGTAAGGAGAAAGTTGGATGGGGAGCCTTTTCTTTGAGGTTGCTTGATCCAACCTGTTATCCACCAGTAAAGCTGTGCCAGCTGTGTGATGTGAGTAGTAGTTTCAGCCCAGCATCCACTAGAGAAAATCTCATCTGCAGAAGTTAAGGCCAGGGCTCCTAACCTGTGGAAAGAGGTGTCAGCCCTCAGGAAATGGATATCAGAGTTGGATGAGGGTCTTCCCAAAGAACTTCTCTGTGCAATCAGTGGGGAAACACTGGTGACTGACCAGCATGTGACCCAAGCTGCTACCCATAGGTCTCAGACCAGAGCACTCTCCCAGTCAAGTGAGGGGTCCCAGGAGAGGGGGAGAGTGCTGGGAGGTAGATGGGGGATCAGTTCTTCTGGGTCAGCAGAAACAAATTAAGCCAATACACTAGTCAGTGACTGGCCAGGGGACCAAAGGGCCGAGGAGGGTGTCTGAGGCTAGGCAGGTTGCAAGGGCAGGGAGAGGGGGATGCAGAATGCCTGAGGCTGCAGTGTCAGGGAGACCGGGGATATCAGTGGGGCAGAGACATGCTGTTATCCTGCAGCTGGTGGGGAAATTGCACCAAGCCCTAATGTGTGCGCTGCTTGCCAACCTCTCCACATCACTCTCTGCTCCCTGCTCACTCCTATACATGGCAGATGGAGGCACTGCCTTTGTTTTATGCTGTGACCCATGTTCTTTCTCCCAGGTACTGTGATTGTGCAGTACCTCCTGCCTGTTGTTAATGCCCAGACTATTCAGTCTAAATATCTAGGGTGTACTGTCCACTTCCTTCCCCCTGTAGTGCAACCATAGACCCATTCTTCAGCCCTATTGCTCTGTTCTGTATCCAGCAGTGCCCCTTGCAGTCCCTACTGAGAGGTTAATAAAGACCTGCTGCCTGAGTTACCTTTAGCTTTTATAAACCAAAAAATACAAACAGCATGTAAGCGGCATTCATTACCTTTTACACCTTCAGCTGCTTATTGGATACACATCCCCCTCCCTCCAGCATCTCTCTCTTTTTTTAATATGTTTTTTTTTAATTTGTTTTGATGAATGAGTGACAACCCTGACACCCGATTCGCTGAGATTAATAGAAACGACACAATATTTACGTCGCGCAGACGAGCAATTATCCTGCCATCTATCTTTGAGATTATCTTTCTGATTGAAAACTACTCATCCGTGTAATCGGAATTATTTGGAATTAGAAGGGAATTTATGGCCCCTCTCACTCTCCCTCCTATTTGCCTCTGTCTCCATCCTTCTTCCTCCTCCTTTAAGAGAGATCCTTCCTTCGTTCCTTTCATCCTTCTTTCAGCCTTGTGGATGGAAATATGTGCTTCACTGTACAAGGCTTTGCTGTACAAGGATGGTTAGTTGTGGAGATGGGGGAGACCAGAAAAGATTCTGTCCAGGCAGACAGTGGGGACAGTGGGGATGAAATGAGGCTTGGACAGCAGCCAGGGGTTAAAAGGCTCTTCAGAAGGTGGCTGGCATGGAAAATGGACATGTGGAGTATGTGACACAGCGGAGGCTGCGCAGACAGTACTGCAGTGACAGAATAAGTGGAGGAACCTCTCTTATCTCCCTTCTTTATTCTGTTTTACGGTTCCTTCCTTATTACTCTGTTTTGAAGATGCTTTTCACTGGCCCACTGCTTAGTCAATGTGGTCCTTGTCCATTTATTTTGTCTAAATGCTTATCTGAAAGTATTTTTCTAGCTCACTATGTGTAGAAGAATCCATACTTGTGAGCTGCTTCTTGCTTGCTGTGAACCTTTCCATAGCTGCTGCTGGTCTTTCTGCTACTTCATCAGTCTCTGGAGACAGCCTGCTATCCTCCAATGTGTGGGATGGGCTCTCACTTCAATACTGGTGTCCTCTAACACAGTGCTGTCTGTGTAGGGTTTCTAGGAAATACTCTTGCTTATTTGTCACAGCCTTAAGATGCTGATAGGTGGTTTCTTACTGGGAAGAGCTCCGTCTTTTGCATTTTTTTAGAAATACCAGCATTTCCCACACTTTATTAATTTTTCATTCTTTTGCTGGTCTGTGATGCACAAGAATCAACTAGTCATGTTGTCTCAGGTCACCTCTAGAGGCAGGAGACACAACTCTTCCTTTCTGGCAATTCCAAGACAGGATAGTAAAATTCACGTGTGCTCCTTCTCTTCTCTGGAAGCCCATCTCTGAACACAGTCAGTGAAGCAATTCCTACCTTTCCTTTTCCTGTATGAAGACGGGAGTGGGACTATCCTCCTACCTATAGAAAAAAATCTGTGCTGTAGATCAGTCAGCACCAAGAAATACTCCTCCTCTGTCGACACGCTTCAAAAACAGCGCTTGATTTTTTTTACAAGTGGTTGTGTCAGAAACAGCAAAGTGGATGTCAGGGGATGTCAAGCAGCAGAGACATTTTAAATGGATCTAGTAGCATCTGTGTCCTTTGAGAACCACAGCATGGAAATGTCCTTGGTTCATGAGAATCCTGATGGAGAATAGACAAGGGAAGCAATGTAGGTGTGTGAGCAAGTGCCATGTGCTGGAAGAGAGAGACACAGGCTGAGTGCTGAAGGAATTCAGCCTGAACTCAACTGCAAAGGCACCAGCAAACATACAAGCCAGGCTGACAAAAATGTTTGATACAGAGCGCAGTGTAAACAGTTAATGACACAAGGATTTAGAAAAGGAAATGTGCTTTGAGGTACAATTGCTCTGTCAGCTCGAGAGATCTAGGCCCAGATGGGAATCCCAGATCCTTCCGCCCAGAAATACCCAATGTTGTTATTAATTAGTATGGAAATGTTTTCCTTTCTTGAGAGAGGGATGTTGAATTGCCAGTGGGATACTGGGGGGATGGGTGTGTGTATGAGTGGGGTAGGCTATCAAGGAACTATTAATTAGGTTACTTCCCACTGCTGTTGACATGCTGGGGAGGGGGCTTGTTTGTGGGCCAAAATAAAAAGGGAAAGGGAACAGAAAGACTGGGAATGAGAATGGAAAGCATAAGGGAAAAAAAGCAGTTGCATAGGACAAAGCACAGAGGCTGAAAGAAGAGGTATGTGTAAAAAGACATTCCTAAGATTCCCAAAGCAGAAGACGGGAAGAACAAAAAACCAGGATATGGTTAGAACTGAAGGGAAAACTCCTTTGAGACAGCAGCAGCGTGGGTTGGACACAGCCGCACAAGGACTGACTGATTCTCTCCTGCCTTGTCACTGGTTTTGTTGTTCATACTTCCACAAACTTGGCACCGAAGTCTCTTCATGTCAGAGTAGTGATATTTTATGCCAACTGTTACTATGAAACAGGAGAGAATTTGGATGAGAAACTTCTTCAGTTGTAGGTTACCTTCCTTTGCTGGCTGGGTCTCTTACCCCCTTCCTTTGGAATGGGATCTTTATCAGCTTTGATGAATAATCAAAAAATACTAATTGGAATTTTTCATTGGCTTTCTACATAATACTTCAAACACTTACTGCTTTTATCAAGGTCTTTTTGTGGTCTTTAGCTCTGTACTGCTGGTCGTAGTGTGTACAGCCTTGGGAGAGCCCAGACATAAAAACCAGCATCAAGTGATAGTGTAGCCCTGCATCTAAGCAGTCAGTGCTGCATTTACAGTTCTGAGAGAGTGCCAGAACAAGAAAGGGACAAGGAATGTGTGTGGCAGTATGAGTTAGAATACGCAAAGGATCTATTCACAGAGGGCAAAGAAAACTGAGCAAGTGGGTTACCTAAAAATATCAGTGCAGGCTCCAGGCTCCCTTGCAGAGGGAAGAAATCAGTGCAGTTGTGATTATTCAGAGGAAGTGTTTCGGGTTTGTGAAGGGGGAGGAGTGGAGTGATAAGACAAAGACATAGCACTGTTACCTCATACGGGACCAACACAATCCAGACCTATTTATCCTGAGATCTGACTCTAGAGAACGTATCTGTCTGCTGCATTTTCTTCCAAGAAAACTGTCTAGTAGGAAGTTGGATTCTGAACATGCAGAGGACCTACCCAGCCTCCTTGGAGTAATAAAGCACAGAAGGAAAGAACTATGCAGGTTGCAGCCTACCATCATCACATCATATCTTCAAGTTCCCTAAGAGATCCAGAGAGAAGAGATGGTTTGAAACAGAGAAACTGGTAAAAAGAGGGACTAAACCTAGAAGGATAACTTGGCTTTCAATTCCAGGGGTTTGTGCACAACAGTGACAATTGATCAGCATGTAAAAGATTGCTGTTAGCCCATGCACATGTGCTGGGGGTCAAGGAAACTGCTGTCCATAAATCTGCCACCAATCATAGAATCTAAGAGCACTCCTGGAGCCCTTGCCTGCCTTCTTCCTATGCTACATGTAAGGCAGAGCAGGGTCAGGGTGGGATATACTCATCAGTGAGAGGTATGGCAGCACAAGAAGAGTGAAGCAGGATGAAGTTGACGCTGTGCAGGTGAGGGCTCCTGATTCCATATCCAGCTGGTTTTGGTTTAAAAGTGCAGTAGGGTTTGTTGTTTGGTTTGGTTTTTTGGTTGGTTTGGATTTGTTTTGTTTTTAAAGAAAATGAATTACAGATTATATTGCAACTAGTATTCCTTAGAAAAATAGCTTGTCAGTTTAACTGGAATTCTAAGGGAATACTGCATATGTGATTGCCCTGGGTGAGTCTGTGTAACTTTTGAACCTGTTATCTAATTTCAAACAAATTTTGCACCCAGTCAGAAGTCTGAAAGGTACTAAGTTCACGGAAGTTTCATGTAATAGGTGACAGGTAGAGGAGGAAGACCTTATTATTATCCCTTAGGGAAAGACTGCAGAATGAGCTCACTTTATTAAGAGTCCAGGAAATCCACATGGGATGGGGACTGTCCAAATGCCCCAATTACAGAAGAGTTCAGTTGAGGCTCACATCTTACTGTGTGTTCATCAGAGGATCCATTGGTTGGTCAGTGCCTCTTGTAGATTCTCTAGTGACGAGTAAGGCATGAGCTTCCTTCTTTCTGGACATTCATAATGCTGCTAATGCATGTGGATTCCATGGAATTTAATAAGAGGTGAGTAACTTCACAACCTCAGTATAGTACAGTTAAAAAGCCAGTCAAACACAAAAGAGAAAGCTATTGGAAACAAGGCATCTTTGTTTCAGGTACCTGAGAAGGCAATGCATACCCAAAATTTTCAGTAGAAGATTCTTTCAGGAGGTACAGATGTGAAATTGCTGATGTTTATACTGACTGTATCTTCTGCCCTCTAGCTTATGTGTTCCTCAGTTTTCATAATATTAGACTGAGTACTGGTTTGACTGTGACTTTGGATCTCAGTATAGTTAAACTGGTACAGTTCTGGCATGAATATTACTTTGGTATGACATACTTAGTTCAGCATAGCTTCTTTGGAGATGTAAGCTAGACTAACATAAATGTGGTATAGAGTTATATAACTTTGTTCAGTGCAGTATTCTTATGAAATAATTCCTGTGAAGTAGGATAGTTACATTTATGGAAAAATGATGTGGGCAAGGCCTCAAATTACAAAGTATTTGCAGTAGAGATCATATTTGCATATTTACATATGCGTGGTGTTTAGTGTCAAAGGGCCCAGGTTCTGAATGCTGCTTATAATAATAACAACAACAATAACATAAAAGGGTTACAAGTCTGGCTGGGGAGTCACCACTGTGTGTCTGTAATTAGTTGTAGGAAAAATTATCTGGCATCTGGAAACACAAACTAATTCTCAGAGAGGAACAGTAACTATGTAGTCATCTCTGTCATGGCACAGCCTTAATGACATTTTTGTCAGGGAACTTCCTTACTTTTTGCTTGCTCTGTACCATAAAATAAAGGTAATGGCTGAAGGGATTTTGTTTGCAGTCTTGCCATTACATGGGACCACTGAGGCTGTCCATCTTCATGACTCACTTAACAATGCTTGCAGGTAGCATTTCACAAGCATAATGTAGCAATGCAGAAGCAGTTTCTCTGCACAGACTCTCACATTCCGAAGAAGGAGGTGAAACAAGAATTTGTGTTTATGGAGAACCTGACTGAAGAAATCACCTTTGAAGAGGGGAATCAATGAGCAGTTTGGGGCAGGGGGCTGCTTCCCAATATTGTGGCTTTCAGTGTTAAGTCTTGTTTGCTCTTTGATTAAAGTTTTGTGGAGTAACAATTTCTCCCAATTACTGCCACCACTCAGAACGATAGTAGTTAACATAGAAGACTTCCAAATATTTCCTCCAAAACTCAGCTTTTTGTTAAATTTCATAAAAGAACGACTGAGCTTTAGGAAAGTGTCCTGGGGAACTTGCTGATACAGCCAAGAAATGTGAAATGTCCTATGGTTACAACCAGCAGTCCACCTGCCTCCAAATTAGAGCCTTGCATTCTGCCTGGATGTGAACTAGTGACCAGTGAGGAAGTGAAGAAAAAATAAACTTTTTTAAAACATAAACTGTTTTCTTTGGAAACTTAAGTAGACGATGTGAGAAAATTCTGCAGGCTATACATTTTCTAACATCCCATTTCTACAAATTTCAAAATGTGAATTGTGTCATCTGATAATGTGGCCAAAAAAAACCCTTTTCTGGAAGAATGACACAGATGTAGCACAGCAGCTCTGGAGAACAGGCTTCCAAAGAGCAGAAGGCAGCCTATCCTCCAAGGGGTTTCACCAGGTGAATGAATCCCAGGATCTCATGGCAAGGCACATCATGTATTCAAGAGAGAGAGGTTCTGTTCTTGTCTATGCTGCTTACTTACAGGAGAGCACCATGCAGTGATAACTCAGCTTAGATACAGTCTCAGTCCTTCCATTTGAATTAATATAGCCAGGTTCTCATCTGGATATGAAGTCCATATGAACAAGGCTATCTTTCTGCCAAAATCCTCAACAGCTCATTCAGAGCATGCTGAGGTAGCCCTGTATGGCTCTGTTTTGTTAACATACCCTGATTTGCTTTGTGACATAAAAATGGGGCTGCTTCTCTTGGAGTTTCTGTTACCTGCCTGCAAAGTGCTCTGATGCTGCTGCCCTGCCTCCCAAAGACACAGAGGGCTGAATTCACCACTTCTTGCACAGCTCTTAAGCACAGAGGTACTTAAGGTTGCTTTAGCATAGAGGTGCTAAAGAAAGGTTGTGATTTCATGGTGTGGGGTTTGTTCTTGTGTTGTGTGGGTGTTTTTTTTGTTTTTGTTTTTGTTTTTTTTTTTCCCCAAGCTTGTAAGCACAGGAGAGCTGTGTGGTACGTGGTGCATCAGGGAAGAAGCTACTGTGATTGCTTTAGATCTTCCTCTCTGGGCTCAGTCGCAGCCAGGCCGAGTGTGTGTGAGGCCATGCTTGTGACACATTCCTCGAGGGAGGGGACTGGTGAGAAGCTGGGCCTCACCTCCCAGCAGCAGCAGGGCCTTAGGCAGAAGTGATGGAAGGGACTGGTTATTCCAGGCAAGGACAGGTCCAGGTGTGGCAAGAGCACAGACTAAAGCGGCAGCAAGGAACTGAACAACCAAATGTCTGCATCTGAAACACGGACTCAACAGAAACCTTCCTCAAGCAGCTGTTTCCAAGGGGCTTTGGGTAAATCCATTTGAGTTTAATAATTTGACTGATTTTTTTTTCCCCTTTCCTCACTCTTAAGCCTCAGTCAATGTGCCCTTTTTTTTTCACATGGAATAGGTGGGGGGTGGGGAGGAGGTGGGAAGGATGGAGGGCAATATAGCTTGCTATAGACTGTGCTATACCTGAGCTCCATCTCAGGTTCCAGGACCTTTGAATATCTTTGTGAACTGCAGAGTACCTTTGTGCCCTGAAGCAGCCCATAGCTCTTCCAGGAGTGCAACTCGGGGCAGGGGGCAGGCACCGTGTGCCCCCCACCAGGGCCTCAAAGGCATTGCAAGGGGGATACTGTCTGTGGCACATGCTGACTGTCAGTAGAGAAACTGTTGGGTTTTTGGCTCCTCCTCAGCCTGGCAGGCTGTTGGCTGGCAGCACGTAGCTCTGGCTGGCTGAGGGGGCATTTGTGAGGTGCTTGTCTGAGCACTGGACACATTATCCTGGCACTCCTGGGCACTGCCACCTCTCTGCTGGGACTGTGCATGTGGCTCTTCCTTCATGTCCTCCCAGTGCAAAGCATCCTGAGACCAAATACTGAGTGGCTGAAACAAGCAGTAAAGCTCGGCAGCAGCACATACAGCCCCTGTAGCTTGTCCCTTCTGTGTGTGCTATAGCTTTGCTCCTTTGTCTCGGATGAGCTCAGTGCCAGAGCGCTGAGTTTCTGACTGACTGGGAAGCTGAGGAAGGGAACACTAAATCCTTTTGCAAAATCCTTCTTTTTTTGCAAATACAGGTAACTACACTTAAAGAAAAGGCTCCTGCCCTTTTTCTCTTCCCTCTTTCTGCTTTCTTGGAGAGGAAATGTTCTGAGTTTTGAGGTGCTCTAGACTGCAAGGTGGGAAGGATCTTGGTTGGGAGAGCTTTCAGAGGTGACTGGAAGCACCGATGAAGAAGGACTTGAGGTGACGAGGTGAGGAGGCCAAGGAGACTGCAGCAGAATTGCAGTGAAGAGGTAGAAACCACCTCATTTATTGTTAAGATGAAGCTGAGCCAAAGTTCAGCAGAACTTGTTATGGTTAGCCTGAAGAGAGACAAGGAAGGGGGAATTTTACCTGGTCTGTGCCTCTTCAGCACATTACAAGAGCTTAAAGCTCTCTGACAAGGGAGAGAGAGAGTGGGCTCAGAAGTGATTTTAGATGGCACAGAGCTGAGAGGCGTTAGCTGGAAATGTGGATCCTGGTTCCCCTTGGGGCGCAAGTGAACCTTGCCATAGCTTTATGTCTTGGCGAGGCTTCTGTGAGGGTAATGTTTAGCCTGCCATTTTGTGTTTGATTTACCCACAGTGAGGGAGCAATATTACAGTGGCAGAACTTCACTGCCAGCAAGGGAATTGAGGCAGGCATCTGCATACACATTGCCATGGCTGTGAAAGTCGTATGTGCCCTTAAGTGCCTCCCAAGTACATTGGTTTAATTCCCTCATCAGTCAGGAGTTGTTGGTAGGGTTTTGGTGTGATCTGTGTGGGAGAACAGTCTCTCCCACAGTAATGAGACAGTTTCCAGTACTGTTCAGGGTAATTTTTGGTGGCCTATCTCCTCCTATCCATCCCTGTGGTGTAGCCTGCCTGGCACAGGAGCCCTTCTGGAGTCAGCCAGAGATCAGCTGGCTGGGAGCACTTGCTTGCCTGGGTCTCAGGTGCAGAGGGAGAACTACTGAAAAAAGCAGATTTTTTTTAACCTGTTGTAAGATACAGTGGTGAGCTGACCTTGGCCAGCTGTGAGCTGCCATTCCTTCAGGAAATATCCACCTGCTCCACCACAGTCTCTGCAGGAGCTGCAGGGGACTGCTCCAGCACCTGGAGTGCCTCCTCCCCTCCTTCTGCTCTGACCCGGTTGTCTGCAGGCCTTTTCTCTCTCCTCACTGCCTGTGTGGTGTTTTCTGTCCTTTCTTAAACATGTTTTTCCCCATACACCGGCTTCTTGGCTGAGGGGCTCAGCTGTGCCTTGTGGTGGAGCCGTTGGAGATGGGACTGGCCGTGTCCAGCATGGGGCATCCCCGGCCCCTCCTCACAGGGGCCCTGCAGCCACCACAGGCCAGCACCTCACCACAGACACCAGTTGTGGATATGCTGAGTGACACTTGTCTAATGGTATTTTGACAGGGATCAAAAAGAGCTGCGCCTTCTCCTTCAGACCTGTGAGAGTCCCAGCTTCAGGGCAGGGGTAAGGGCTCTTCAGACGCTCGACTAGGAGCTGTAGCCTTGACTAGGAGATGAGGCAGGGCAGGAGATCAGTGGTATTGCTTTGGAGAGGGCTCACGAGGGACCCACTGCAGAATTTCTCTTTACTTCCTCAATCTCTAAAGAAAGGATGTAACTTGTGTGGCACCTCACTTTCCTCTGAGAGCTCTACTGGGTTGTGCTGACCTGCAGGCATGTCCTCAGTGGGGATGGGTCAGGCAAGCAGCCCTGAAACCACCCAGCTTGCACGTGAAGGGCTTCTGGAAAGGCTTATTCCTCATCTGTGTGTCTGCAGCCAGGAACAGCCCTTTCCTTTGAGGAACTGCACCAGTTATTTGCCTTCATTCTATTTTTTAAAAAATGTCTTCTAATTGAGCAAGACACACAATCAAAGATTATGGAGCCTCTCCCTGGAAAGGGGAAAAGAGAACCATAATAACCCTCCATGACACATGTGTTTGGAAAAATGGTGATGATTTTTCTGGGGAGCTGAGTTAACAGTCTGGCTGCAAGGAGTTTAGATCTGGAGCCAGACATCATGGTTAGGCTCATCTGTGGTTATAATGTAGTTGTTTGGGGTTTGTAGAAGTTGTCTGAAGGAATCTGAATTAAAAACAAAACAAAAACAAAAACCCCAAGGGAACCTGTTTCTGCCAATACTGGTCCCTATTTGATCTGGCACAAGAACTGTTTTAAATCTCACTTTGTCTTCCTTCTCCTGCTATCAAAATTGCTACAAGCTTTATTATGATAGTTACCGTACTTCCTCTACCTCCCCACCATGGCCAAGGTCACTGAGAACATGAAACAGTATCTCTTGCCTGAAGCTGATCTTAGTAGGCTGCCGGGCTGCTTTGAGATTTCTCTGCGTACACAGCTAATGCCCTGCCAGCACAGGTGTGGACTTGCTGGTGCTAAACAAGGTCCTAAAGAAGTGGTACAACAACAGCAATGAGTTTCTGCAAAGCATCTGCAACAAACTGAAAGCGCAAAAGGTGCCTGCCCCAAATGATGGAGTTGACAGCCCAGCGTTGGTGAAACGTGTTGCAATGTGCAATTGGAAAAAGATGATGGTGTTTTCCAGAGAGAGAATATCATGGTTACACAATTTAGGCAGGAGTATATGCAAGAAGTCTTATTCTGTTTTGTTGCTTTCTGCAGAGTGTAAACACAGAAAAACTTTCAGGCAAATGCTCTGCATTAGAAGTGGAAGTCTAGGAGGGATCTAAATGAGCTAAGGGTAGAAGGACTGTGTTATCATACTGTTCATGATGGAATGGCAAAGGGTGCATGCTTAATGCGGCATATAATTGTCCTCGTGCTTGAAAGCATCAGTTAAACCCTTACAGATTTTATTTCTGTGTGAATGTGTGAAATAGTCTCTTGAACACACTCTGAATACACTCTGGTATGTGTTTTGTTGCTCAGGCCAAATCATTTTTCATTCGTATATTGTTATTACTGGTGGACTCAGAAAAACAAGGGAGAGTAGCATTCTTCTGTGCTTGCTCTTCTTAAAGCCCATGGCATAACCTCTGCTGACCAGCCACAGATAGTGCCTCTCCACAGCCTAATTCAGCAAATATGTATGCCAGGTGAAGACTTTTCTCTGCCCACAGCTCTGAAAAAGGAAAAACAGATTTGGGTGCTGCCTAATCCAGGAAAGTTCCTTAGTCCTAACCTGATGTGCTTTGCTTGAAGCTGTTTAGAAAGTTTTTGCAGGTTCCCTTCTGCCAAACAGCTTCTGTAGTCCTAATCTCTAGATGGCAGGCAACCGAAGGGTGATAACGTCTTTAGCCAGAATGGCTAAATCTGGTAGGGGACTTTTGTTAAAATCTTAGTCATTTTCACATTCCTGAAAAAATAATAAAATACATAGGAGCTAAAGAAGGAACAAAGTTTACAAATGTATACTGAGCAGTGTGACTTTCCCTGATTGTGACAGAGACTTGACAGACAGCATGCCGTGCACCATCCTGGAAAGTACATGAAAGAAATGGATGCAGACGTATGGACTTTGGGTACAGCGTGTGCCAAAATATATCCTGCTGTGGATATTGGTTGCACAGAAAAAGAACACTGAAGTAATATGAAGTTTGCAGCATTAGAATCAAATAAGGAAATAAACCAGCTAAATTCCTAGAAATATCAGCATTTCCCTCATGGGCCTTTACTGTTTTTTCAGAGTACATGCTTTGTATCAAAATTCATAGTATATTTACCTGTTAAATCAGATTTAAGAGTCATACTATGTGCATCAAGCATCCAGAAGAGAGTTGTTACTCGAACTTTTCCTTTTGTTAATCTTTTATTCCTTATCTAGGTATTTTCACAGTCTTGGAAGAGGGTTGTTTGTTGTTTTGGGTTTGGTTTTTTTTTTTTTTTTATGTTCATTTTCTTTATCTGAAAAGAGTTATCATTTTATAGTATCTTTTTTGATGTTGAAATCTGTTTGAAATCTGTGCAATTCACACCTCACTAAATCCATCATGGGACTAATGCAGCTATCCTGGAATTTTGGGTTTGTGAGACGCTTTCAAAGTAGCACGAGTCTAGTGAAGGAACTTGTTTGTTGTGTTTTATAGTTACTCTTAGTTTGTGGCTAGCCTTGGAAACTGCAGAGCTACTTTCAGTTTGTTTTACATTCATACCTGCGTTTCCTGATGTCAAAGCAGCAGTGGTTCTGAGCTCTAAACTTATGGCACATAAATCAGATGTGTACAGAAGCATCTTAAGGCTCACAGGAGAAGGGACATTATCTGTGTGGTTTAATGTGTGGGTGGGGAATTGGAAGATTCCATTGATTGGGCCAATATTTTCAAGCTTCAACTGGTTTTGCTGTGTCCCTGTCTAGAAGGGTAGCTAAGAGTTTTTGGTTTTGTCATTAGAAGGGAAGTATATTTTGCCTTCTTCTATGTTAGCTTGTATGCTGTTGAGCAAATTCTGCCCAGATTTGTACATGCAAAGCTCAAATTCTTTGTGTTTGAAGAAAATTAAGCAAATCTGACACTGAAATGCAGGCTTATGAGAAAAATGGCCCTAACAAGAAACAAAAACAATACCTTCCCAAACAACAAGTAGAAAAGTTGGTAAAGCTGCACTTGCACTTGACAATGTCTTCTACTTGGGAGCCTCAAGGAAAGAGTTGAGCCTTTATACAGTTTACAGGTCATGATGTTGATCTTTTTTGTTTGGGTTTTTTTTGATATATTGAGGGTGCTTTTGAAATCTCCTGGCATTATTTTTGCTGTGTTTTGAAGTGGGCATTCAGTCTCGTTGTCTCTATTGTTAGTTTCTTTCCCTGCCTTACCCTGAGTCTAGAGGCTGGAATTCAGGGGTGTTTGTGCATAGGGCTGTTGACAGGGGGGATAGGGGACTTATGTTTGAAGTTTTACCTAAAGCAGATCTTCTCTGGATTGCTGGGTACCCCCATGGGGAACAACTAAGGGCATACATCCTGCTATCTAAAGGCAGAGAGAAAGGATAGAGGAAAGCTGACTCCATTCAAGATTCATCCATACTAGCTAACTATGGCATGCTGGCAAGTCCTCATTCTTTCATCCTCCAGGCAGAAAGTGGAAGGATGGGAGACTAATGTATGCCCAGGTCTTGCTCAGCTGTGGGTATGGGATGCCAGTGATAAGCACTGGACCTGAGAACTGAATAGAGCTTCCTAGCTACCTGATTGAGATGTGCCCAAAGTGTCCTCATGATTTCTACTACATCACGGGATTTCTCTGGGCTTCAGTTTGGCCTATGGCAATGTAATGGGGCAGGAATGATGCTGTTCTATACCACAAAAGGCTTAATGGAGTAGTGTTTGAAGAACCTCAGATGTCAGCAATACAGAACAGCAAAGGACAGTGTTAGTGGTAACACATTCACGATCTATGTGAGTAGGCCTTTGTTAAAGATGAATTTTTCAAAAGTGACTGTTGGATTTAGGTGCCCCTGTTTTGGCACCTTGATCTGCCAGTGCCTCAACCTGATTATTCCACGTACTGAACTTCTAAAATTCCTTCCGGTGGCAATGGGAAGTGTAAAATGTTTTACAGCTCTCAATATTGAAGCCTAAAATGTCTTGTACTGCCAGGCCAAGTGAGAGGGCAGAAATTAAAAATTGTCTTTGTTTGGTCAGGTAATTATTTATCTGAGATCTGATTCAGCTGGGTGAAGGTGCAGGACCAGAATCTGGCAGGGAATTGAGGGTGTGTTTCTACACTGGAGCTCAGTTTGTCAGATACTTTTCTTTTTTCCCCTCTTCATTTGTAGGTCTTCATCTGTACGTATTAAAGTGCTTTAAAGTACAGTGTTAAGTATTGTTATCTCTGTTTTTTTAAAGCTGGGGCATATGCGGCAGTGGTAAAATGACAAGCCAGACCACACAGGACAGTAGCTCAACTGAGGAAAATGTCTAAATGTTATGAGTCTTTGCCCAGTGCTTCATCAGGTCCCTGTCCTGCAAGAAGGGCATTTTTTGGAAAAACTCATTGACTAGATCTTACCATCTTAGACACAAAGTATATTGACAAGAGGTGAATTATCCATGCAGCAGGATTTGGCCCCAAAAAAGGAAATTCCTTTATCTTCCCACATAATCAATAGCTGCAGCTGAACTGAGACCTTGGCTATGATGTGGTGGGTCCTTGCCCTGCTTTAGGATAGCTGCTCCTGTGGAACTAACTTTCTTTACTCCAGCAAGAGCAGCAGCTGCAGTGCAGTGTAGACATGCCTAAACTAGCATAAATAGTTGAGGTACTGTTAGCCACTGAGCCAAAGAACCATGGAGTTCAGCATGGGCTTGGTGCCTGAGGATTTTATCCTGCTCTTTATGAGTTCAGCATTTCTTTACCATCTCAGCTCAAGCAAGCCTAGCATTATGTTGAAAAGAAGGCTGGTGGATCTGGTACTCTGTCT
Source organism: Athene cunicularia (assembly GCF_003259725.1). Lineage (NCBI taxonomy): Eukaryota > Metazoa > Chordata > Aves > Strigiformes > Strigidae > Athene > Athene cunicularia. The sequence continues at coordinate 24,961,058 of NW_020799101.1, read as the reverse complement.
GCACTAGTACTTTTGCCTGCAGAGCTCAGCATGGTGCTAGGGATGATTGTAGGAGATACTGCCAAAGGTAGCAGTCTAGCAAAAGCTGTTTTGCCTGCCTCTGCCTACTGCTCTTCTTCCCCACCCTTCCCCTGGTATTCATCAGGAGCTGCCTTGCCTTTGAGTCCATTTGCTATGAAACTGCATAGAACTTAAGGTTCTAGAGATCATTAGTATCTAGGAGTTGGCAAAGGCTTGAAGAACCAGCTGCCTCCTGGAGAAGCTTTTGGCCTTGCCTGGCTGTGTCTCTAACAGAACCTGTAGAGGTTAGATACGGAAGAATCCAGGACCATTATGTCTATTAACGGAGACCAGGGCAGAAGCATTCTTGATGTGTTCTCTCAAGTCATTGCCCAGATGGTGGGCTCCCAGCTCAGCCTCTGCAAAAGAGCTGTTCTGATATCTGTAACTCGTCAGTTTTCTTCTGGCAGTCAAGGACATGAGCAGGAATGATGGTTCAGGTCCTTGAGAGCTAAGTAACTTCTGCTGAGTCAATAGGGGAGGTACCATCAATGCCCTCAGTTTTGTTTTCAGGAACAGACTCATCAAATAATGTTTGTGTGCAGAGACCCTAAGTAGACTGCCGAGCTGTTAAACTGCTAACCTACCCCCTAGCCCTAGTTTATTCTGCAGTAGAAATACAAGCACACGTGGACCAACACCCAGGACTCAACTCTGAACTCCTCTCTCATTTGGTCAGAATCCCCGAATTGTTTTTAAAACTACATTTATTTTTGTTGAATTGCAAAAGAGTTGGATGCAGTCTTCTAGTTGTGCTTTCCCTCTCCTCCTCTGTGCACTGAATTTTGTTCATTTGCTTTACATGCCTCAAGTTGCTGTAATGCTGCTGGGAAAGTAATTGCCTTGCACTTTCTCTTTCTGATGCCCACGGGTGACTGTGGGGGACTCCTCCCTGGGCACAGTGCAGAGTTAAAAGCCCAGCTTTTGCTGCTTTGCTTAAGACCTGGTTATTTCTTTTTTCTTCTTCTTTTTTTTTTTTTTTTTTTTTTTTTTTTTTTTTTT
>NW_020799101.1:24916321-24959946 GCF_003259725.1 Athene cunicularia | reverse complement strand
AAAAAACCCCCCCCCCCCCCCCCCCCCCCAGCTTCATATCAAACCTGTTAGCAGGGAGATGCAATTAAATTTTGCTTTTACTGCATGAATTTATCATTGAGCAGTTGTTGTTTCTTTAATTTTAAAAGTCCCAAAGCAACTGAAGTCTCTTCAATGACAAAAGAGGGGTGCAAGTCCTTGCAAAGTTGGCACAGGGGCAATCAAAGAAGGAACTTACTCTCTCATCGCCAACATGCTATTTGCTTTAAAGCAGCCAAAATGCAAAATGCTTGAATAATGATATATATTTTTGGAGTAGTTTTGTTAACAGGAATATAAAGAGAGGGAAGACAATAATTGGGTTTTTATTAATAGCTTTTAGCATGACATTTTTGTCAAAGAGGTTTTTCTTGTTTCATATTTTTGCCTCAGAGGTTTGGGTTATATCTTTGACAAAATTTAGTTTTTATATTTAGTTTTAAGTATAGAAAAAAATATTTGATTTTTTTTTTTTAATGTAGTTATAATGTCTACCCCTCAAAATGCCAATATTACACTTTTCAATTTCGGTATTTTAAGTTTTTTGATATAAATTTCCCATTAAATATATGTTGAAAAACTTTTTCCCCCACGATACAATTTTTGAAAGTAACAACAAATAAAATGCAGCTAAACTTAAAATAATTTGGAGGAACAAGTGTCTAATAAAAATAAAATAATAAACCCAGAGCTGTTTCACAGTTAAAATATCAAGTCCTAAGTAATGCATGATAGCTGAATTGCTTGGACTGACTGTAGAAATAGGTGACAAATAGGCTTGTTCTGTAGTTCTTTATTTTGCTTTTCTTTGATGTACATTTTATAATACTGAAAGTTCTTAAGTTCTAGGAACAAAAAATACCGACTACAAATTAATTCTTTCTACGTTTGCAACCATTGATGTAAATACTCCATGTTTCAGCTAGAATTCTAGATATAAGGAAGGCTTTTATGACAATATGGATAAACATGGTGAATTTACATACACAAATAATGCCCAAAGTGATCAGTACAATACACCGCTTGCTATGAAGCTCCCCTCCCCCCAAATAAAACAAAACTGTCAGCCTAACCATTCTCATCATAGGAAGCTTTATTTTAATTAATAAGGCTTTTTTCTTTACTTAAAAATGAATGTATTTAAATAATTTTTGTCCCTTTTCTGTTTGTTTTGGCATGATGTTACATTTATTGCCTCTGTGTGACGATGCAACATTATTGTGTATTAAAGGGAGAGCAGATTTTCTGAAAGGCATTAAAAAAATAAAATTGCTGACTCTGTAACTAACAAAGAATCTATCATATAGCTGGTCTGGGGTTCCCCTAAAAATTGAAAATCAAGAGACATCACTTGAAAAAATAAAAATTGAATCTTTTTCTTCCCTACACAAAATTATCAGCATGACTACACTTGGGAATTACTGCAAAAATTCATTTACTATACATTTTTGCAGAAATCCAGGCATTCCCAAAGAAGTCCTCCAAGTATAAGCTAGAAAAGATTTAGTCTTAGGAATTTGTTTGGACTGTTCAATAGTTGTGACCACCTAATTGCTGAACTTCATCCTTTTCTTTCAACTGCATGTGGGTCTTTTTCCCTGTTAAAGCTGCCATATCTTTTTATTACTGCATTTGGAAAAAATAGCCAAGTATCTACTGTCCTGCAGTATACCAATCAGTGGTTTATGGGACCACTTTTATTTGGAGGGAGGGCGGGAGTTATCTGTGGTTAGAAGGAAGACTTCATTATTATGTGGAAGGAAGTCTTTATTATATAGTTTCTGCTTCACTAATGTTTCATGTTTTGTGGACTAAGCACCTATCAACCTCCAAACCGACTTATTCTACATGGTGTAGTTTTACACAGGGCTGTTGCATAATTTTTTTTTTTTGTCATTTCTTACAAAACCCAGACATCTTTTGTTTCATCCTAGTTTATTTGTTTCTTTGACTGCAAAGTAATGATTGACATGCAGATTTCTTCACGCCCCCCTTTCATTGCTGAGTATGACATCTCTTGGGAATTATAAATAAAATCTGTGCCAAATCGGCTGCACAGGTGTCTGGAGTACAGCATGCTCAGGTGTCTAGCTGTAAATCCCTGAGAATATGGAGTAAACATCAGCAGGAAGAAAAATACTCTTCTTGCAACAGTTCTGTGTATTTAGGGGCCTTCTGAATAAAACCCCCAAAGCCAGCAGCCAGTTATTAAAGATTGTGTAGCTCGCTCTCTCTCTTGCTCTCTCTTACCTCTTTTATCGCTTCACCTGTACATCTGTCCATCTGTTTCTCATCTCTCTATTTTTACATTTCATTATGCTATGCTTGCTCTCCCGCTCTCTTCTTTTCCTTTCCTGAAGACACATTTCTATCTGGCACAGAAAATAAACTCAGATTGCGGGTAGTTATGTTAATCTAATTCAATCCTCTGTGGGTTAGGAGTGAAATTCTAATAGTGGAGCTGTTGAGGGCTTTTTTGTTAATGGCTTGGGGATTACATTGAGTTAAAGGCTCATTTCCTAATCAAACAGAGAGGGAGAGAGTGACTCCGAATATTTATGAGTCTCCCAGCGCGAGTTAAACATTGAACTCCAAAAGCAGGATTTCAGTGCTGCAGAAAGAGTTAAAACCCCTCAGGGCTGCTGTGGAGAGGGGAGGAAAAAAAAAAAAAAAAAAAAAAAAAAAAAAAAAAAAAAAAAAAAAAAAAAAAAAAAAAAGAAACCAGTTAAGCCATCAGCATTTTCAACTGCTGTATAACTTCAGTTTGGTGAGAGAAAATAATCATCTCGCAGAGCTAAAATGGAAACTGTAGCAAGATATTTAAAACAAAGTCAAGTGATGCTTCAAAAAGGCTCTTCTTTAGTGAAGCAGGATATAAGCAGTGCATGCTGAAGCCTAATAGAAACTCCAAATAAATACTCTTCTAAATGAGAAGGATTGAAGGGTGGGCTGCCTTTTTATTATTAGTGCTTGGAAGACCCGATTTAATTTTTTAATGCTTTTTATTTTTGGTTCTACTTAACTCTTGGGTAACCTTTTCTTAAAAAAAAAAAGATGGGCCAATTTCTAAATTGTTCTACTTCTGTTCTGCAGACTGGTATCTTTTGAGGCTTTTTTCTGTCCTTCAGTTTAGCTGGAGTCTTGCATCAAAAAGTCTAGTTGGAGAACTGGATTCGCTGTCACAGGAAGGATTGACCAAATTAATGCCTGATTGCTTTTGTGATGAGTTCATCATACATGCTTGGGTAGACCCTGCTGTTGGCTGAAAAAGAGCAGGCCAGCCTGCCTGCCTGAAGCAAGCAGAGGACCTCTGTGTTGCTAAGGCCTTGTGTATTGTGAACTAGCCAGCAATAGGCTTATTTGTTCTGAGTTTGGACTTAGAAAATCTGTCTGCAGCAAGGTGAACTGCACAAAATCAAGACTGTACCCGATCCTGCCTCTCTTCTGTAAAGAGATCCTGAAAAAGGAATGGAGATAAACGTCAGAAACTGATGTCAGGAACTCCTGTCTTCTGACACATGGCCAAGTCATATCTCTGTGTTCCTCAGTTTCCCTGCCTGTAAAATGATACATATCTGCCATCAAAAGTGCTCCAAGATATAGAGGAACAAGCTTGTATAAATCCCAAATGGCTGGTTTGCCCATGGCAAAAACTACAAATCACTGACACAGGTGCATAGACTGAAAACAAGAGCCTTTTGTGCTGGCAACAAGAGTTACCCCACATTGCTTTTTTTTCCTTTTTTTTTTTTTAAAGAAATTTGGTACAAGCCACCAAAACAGTTTTCTGATTTTGGTAAGACAAGCAGATAGAAGGCTAACTTCTAGTATAATGTTCAATGGTGTTGTCCTACACACTAGGTCTAAGTTAGGTTTTGGTGACTCTTGGTAAGATGAAGCTCCAGGTTTATTACTCAAATATGGTAAACTTTGGCTAAAAAAGTAAGTTACTGTTTCATTCTGGAGCCATGTGTATCAATGGTCATCATGTATACACTGAAGTTGATGCTTTTGCTGACATGTCTATCCGGGTGCAGCACCTTGAGGTAAGAATTGGCACCTTGCCCTTGTTTAAAAATTATTTAAAACTGCAACCTGATGTGAATGCCTGAGGCCCCTTTCTCTTTGTGCTCTGTGCCTGGACCTGCTGAGGAGAGCACCATCAGCTAGAGTGTACTTTATTAAATGCATTTGAAATACATAATAATTGTTTTTTTTCCCCTCTAATAATTCACACCCACAGCAGATCACTTTGAGACAGGAGCTTTCTGTGGCTGAGCTAAATGCTGTATAAAATTTTTTCCTGCCTTCTTCCCCATCCCAGTTTCCTTTCTGTTTGCCTCAGCCCTTTCCTCTCCTACACCATTCTGCTGTGGCCATGGCCTAGCAGTTTATACTTACATTTCCCCTGCTGACCTTTCAGGCAAAATACTCTTCCTTCTCCTCTTTTTGTCCTTTCCAGTGCTATGCTGAATCCTATGAATGACCTGCTGCTGTTTACCCTGAAGCTGGCCACATTTCAGTGCAGCTTTGCCTGGCATATGTACAATTTATGAAGAACTGGGGAACTAAAAACTGATTTTTGACTTTTTCACAAGCTACATAGAAAGCTACTGTGTTCTTGTTGCCCTCCATGCATGCCACAAGTGCTTAAAATATTATTTTACAGTAGTGTATGAATTTCAGGGAAGGAACTACTCTTTAAACTTCTAAAGCACACAGTTTAGTTGACATGATGACTTGAAAGTAATGACAGTTTTAAAGTCTCAGGACTTCTGAAAGTCTCTAGAGAAAGGGCTGTGCCTTTAGGGGAAATTACCTTTTCTAATAGGATAAACCCTGCAACTAAATCTTGTTATTTGGATACTGGAAAACATATGCCCAGCATGTATGAGAGGGAAGCGTGTCTATTTTTATTATTAAAAAGTTGCTGCCCTTTCCCTCAACCATGTGAGATGTGAATGATCCTGCTCACAAGAGTTTCATGCTGCTCTCAGAATGGATTCTCTTCTCTTCGTAATGGTGTTTGCTGGACCAGCAGGAAATGTACTCCAGAAGCTCTTGTTTTCCCAGCCTCCTGTGATCACCCCTTTGTAGTAGGCCTGAGCAAATGACCAATAGCTGTACACTAAAACATAGGCATTTCATCAACATCCCTCTAAAGCTCACAGAATCTAGAGGGTGACTTTCTGTGTGAGAAGAGGGAAGGTACATCTGCTACCAGGCTTGCTAAACAGCTTGCTTTGTTTGCTTTGTTCTCCATCCTCAGGACTTTCTTTTCCCACAAGGTCTCCTGGGCTTTTTAAAGTTGCAGTTACTCCCATTGGCAACTCTTTCTACTGCTTCCCTTTAAATAAGAAGTTCTTCTCTGTTTCATCATGTGCCCATGGCCTAGTACAGGAGTTTTCAACCTTTCTCTGTTGGTGATGTGAACTCATGTAGATTGGTGAACCCATGTGAATATGATTTTCTTGGTCATACTTTTGGATCCACAGTCTGTAGCGCTGAGGGTATGGCAGCACTCAAGTTATAACTGTTAGCTAATGCTGTCTTGGGAAGGACAGCAAGGATTTTGTGAGTGAAACATAGGCTAGGAAGGGATACCTTGCATCAGTGTCCTCTCTAATGCTTTGCCCAAAAGTCGCTTTAGGAGTCTATGTGAAGCCCCACTGCTTTTTTTGGTGGAAATTTCTGTGTACAGCTTAAATGTATTCATGGCCAATCTTCATACCAAGCTGTTTGTTTCACTGTTGTTCTTTAATTCTAGCACTGACACAGACTCCCTGTTCAGTCTAAGGTGAATCTCTTTGCTGGTGTGATGTGTTTTGCCCATCTTAAATGGGGTTCCTGATTGCCTGTTCTCTGTGATCTATGGAGAATTGCATGATCACAACAGAACACTTTGTGTTACTGCAGGCTCTGAGTACAGTCCTGTGTTTTGCCTCAGGTAGCCCCTATTCCCTTTTTTACATTGCAAATAATCACATGATTCTTCCATTCTTCCTGAGCTTTCTCCCACCCCTCTTACTCTGTTTTTGCTATATAGGATTAATAATCTCTATTCTTGTGACTCTCTGTACTGACTGTCCATGCCATCTACTGCTTATGCAGCCCCCTTCTGTCACCTGGTTCTCTGGGAGTGCCTTATACTCCCTGCATCGAGAAGTAGCGGGGGATAGAGGGCTATGGTTTTTTGGGACCCTCTATCCCATACAAAGAAATCAGATGCAAGGATGCCTTCATGTGCTCAAAGAGCAGTATATAGATATGTTATTGCTGTGCTGAAGTAATGGGCCATACCTGTCTGCAATACCATGTTCACCTGGCTACCTTACTTCCAGGTCTGTAGTCTCTTCTGGCACATGGGCTCATGGAATGTGTGTTTAAGGAGGATGGAATTAATGGAGCTGCTGCTATGTTTGTGAAGGGTTAAATGATAGGGGATGAGAGTCACAGCTTCTCCTGGGGAATAAGGACTAGCCAGAAGAATTGATTGTCTTGGCTTATTGATCCTTCAGAAAACAGCACTGAAGTGATAATGCTGTTCCTGCCACTTTGAGGCACTTTGTACCAGCAACATTCTCTGTTTACCTAGGATAGTGCAAAGGAAGAGCTGCTCTGTTGCTAACCCATTCCAGAAAAAACCTTGTGCTAGACATGTGTTGAGTTTACCACTTGTCTGTCTGCTTCCAGGGAAAGGTGCATGTGCAGAGAGGTAGCTCAGCAAGTGTTATTATTTTATAGTCCTTAATGGGGATTGGCTGCAAATGATAGTTTGTGAGTTACTATACTGAGTCCTTGCTGGCACTTGTCTTGGTCTGTATCATTCTGTGAAGTCTCAGGCTATCATGTCACAGGGTAACCACCTCTCACATCCTTTTCCCTCCCTTCCCCTTTCTGACCAATTGGCAGTCACCCCCCAGGTTGATCCTGCTTGTAAGTTCAAACAGAGTGATTGAGTGCTTTTGATCCTGTAACCAATGGTAACTTCTAGCCACCTACTTGGGCTGATGGGGAGTGAATGATGAAACATTACACCTGCTTTGCACTGAAGCTCCAAACCTGCCCTGAGAAGTCAGGCATTTCTTTCTGGCCTCAGGGTGGCAGAGGGAGAAACACCCATCTGCTATGGGAGCTGCTGAGGAAGCAGTGCTTTTTGTCTGCTCAGCTGCACCTCCCCTACAGATGCATGAAACATGCAAAGAGCACAGCATGCAGAATATCAGCCCTAAGGATCTTGGGTGCTTCTGCAGCCATGTTCCTACGAGGGGTGGGGGGGCATATGTTCCTGCCTGTTTCTGGGCTCTCGGTTGTCCTTGTAGCAACTGCCTGGGGAAGCCCTCACACTGTTGCTCCTGAGGCTCCAGTTGCAATCAGCTGATGAACTGAGATTGGCTCACACCGTTAGCTGGACCATTGCTAATACTACAAGATTTGAACTCTCACCTGTAGAAATAAAAGAGCAGCTTGCTCATCATGGTCCCGATCTGCTTTTCTCTCTGCTTTGTACTTGTGCATGCTTTGTACCCTTTCTCTTTCTGGATGTGGTGTTGTGCTTTGAGGAATCTCAGGCAGGTCTCTGCAGCTTCCCATAGCCAGGTCAGAAGGCCAGGAGAGCTTGGGACCATTTAGAGGGCATTGCAAAATCTTGGACAAAGCCAGGAGGGTCAAAAAGTTATTGTGAAATGCTTCTTTATGAAGTTAGGCCAGTTTATATAGAGAGATATGCAAATAACTTAGAGTCATTAAATAATTACACTGTATATAATTTCTATACTTCATCCTCTTTGATATTGCCGACAACTTTACTGCTATACTTGGTGTTTGACTTTACATCCTCACCATGTGAAAGCAAATGATGAGAAAAATTACAGTTTTGTTTTAAAAAGTGTCTAGACCAGAATGTTTCGGAGAAAGACAAAAATACAATGCCAACTATCTTTTTTTTTTTCTTTAAAAAAAAAAAGAAGGGGTTGGTAAGAATAACCACCAAAGTATCATATAGAATATAATTATGTTTGTTTTGGGGTTTGATCAGTAGTTGAACATTTGAGGCTTACAATACTGGGTTTAATATAGTAGGTAACTTTGTGTATTATGTAATGTAAAATTATTATCTACTTCTTAATAAATCTCATGCTGTGACTGTTCCACTTCTTTTTAACGAGCTCTCAGACTATGGTTAGTAGTTGTACTGGCAGCCTTGGCTGTTGCTTCCATTTTGCCCTCATTGTTTGTAACATGACATATTCCGTACTGCTGGGGCTGCTGCATTTAACCATGAGACAGATTCTGCCAGAGAGAGCTTCCAATCTGATTCAAGACAAGAGACTACCAGGGGGTAGAGTCAGTCATGAAGTCTGTGGCTAGAGGAAAGATGAGGGTAACCCAGATAGGAATTTGTGGTAAGATATCGCTGAAAGTGTTGCTTGTTTGGAGTACAGGTAGCTTTACTTGCTGTGCACTTAACTAATAGGATGACAAAAAAAAAGTGTCTAGGCTTTATTTTGCTGTGTAAAACCTGCCTATTTCTTTGCTTTGCAAAATTAGCACTTCCACTTTCTTAGCTAAGAGCTCTGCTACATATTCTTGGTATCTTCATACCTGCACATGTGTTTCCCCCCTTTTTTCAATACTGCAGTCATCATTTTCTATTTGAAAAAGTGCTTTAAATCAAAGGAAATATTTCTTCACATAACACAAAATTAAACCGAGTGATTTATTGGCCTTTGCATCATTCAGTGGCAAAGTTATGGATGGATTCAAAAAGATATCAGGGAATTTATGGAACATGTGGACTCGTCAGTGGCAAGTACATGTTATGGTCTAGAGGGAACAGCCTAAGCCACAGGCTGCCAAGATACTGATTGTGAGGTCTGCAAAAGTGTAGCAAGGTGAAAAGCAGGGAAAACATTCTCCTTGCTTATAGTCTTTCCCTGAGCGTGTATTAGAGGTTGGTATCAGAGAGAGCATATGGGACTAAGTGACTTCCTAACTTGACCTGGCATAGGCCTCCTCACAGCTGCTCTTGTAGCTGGAACCAGTGTTGTCACTCTTTGCAGATAGCTGAATTGTTTACACAATACTCTGTTACAGATGTGCAGTATCTGTATTTTGGGGTACCTGATCTTGCTTACCTTGAATGTTTTTGTACGTTACAGGCAGTGTTTCTAAAGCTGGGAAAGTCCCTAGGATAGATAAGATGTGCCACTGTGAAAGTAGCAGTGAAGACAATGCAGCCAGGGAGTGAGGCTGAGCTAAGCAGAAATGGTGCTTCCTGAATTTATCCTTTCTGATTGGTACTGGGTTCCTTCCCACTAACTGGGTGGCTCTTGCAGGGCAGAAGTAGGCCCAAAGGGAAGGCATCAATGGGTTAGAGGATGCTTTCAGGCATGTTCAAGACTATGTTATGCAGCAGCTGTGAGTTTGTTTCAATATATGACATCCTTTGCTCTGCAATGCAGAAGATTTAGCACCTGATGAATTTTGGTTTGGTGGTTTGTTGAGTCAGAAGAGAATTGCGTTGTTGTATCACCAGTTGGTGAGGGTTTCTTGAAGTAAATGGGCACTACATTATAACGCCCAGCAGGGCCTTTGCCATGCTGATATTTGTTTCTTGTAACTTTGACAATAGTTTCTAGTTTCATCTTTCTCATCTGTGAGTGAGGGGCACTGATGTGTCTGCAGTACCTTCCTTCTGCAGTGGAGCATCTGGGAACACCTTCCTAGGTTTTACCTGATGGAGGAGATATTTGGACAAGAACAAGATACTTTGCTTTTAAGATGAGACTCCTGTGAAAGAAAGAGGAAGGACCACAAGCATTTGTGCACTCAGTAGTTATACAGACCAGCCTGCTTCTTGTACAACACCTACCCTGTGAGCCCAGAATACTGGAAAAGTGCCTTGTTATCTGTTAAAAACTGTAGATTGCTGTTTTAGCTCTTTTTCCCCAGGATTTCGTGGGACTTCCTCAATGCAGCCATCTGTGAACTTGTAGTTATAAACCTGTGTAAACTTGGAAGCTGTCTTGTGTAGTTTTGCTGCTTAATGTATGTCTTCAGTAAAACATGAGTGCCTTGAGTCTTCTAAGCAAATTTATTTTCATGGCCCAGAATTCACTTCTGTATGAGAGGACAGGTCTGCATTACATTTTGGAAGCTAGAAGAGGCCACGCAAGGGACAACAGTGACTCCTATCTTGCTTCAAATGTAAGATTGTAATCTTTTGCACATTTCTTCAGTACTTTGCATTGGTAGATACTGACCCACATAGGAATCAAAACCAAAATCTCTTACACTGAAGTTCTAATAAGCATTCAGACCTGAAAAACTCGTGACAGGCCTGGAGTGGGAACCGTGCTAGTTTTAGCTCTCCATACTAACCAGAAATATTCCAATTTTCCTTATTGTTTTGAGCCCATCAATAACATGGGGCAGTTATGTGATTATGAAGACTGATCTGGTATTGTACGAACATCTTTCTGTACCGTCTTCTATTTAAAAGCGGAGTCAAGCAGGAATTTATGCTGCTGGTTTCCCATTCATCTGGGAACTGCTGCAACTTTGGTAAAGGCACGTATCTGCAGAGAGAGGACTCGAGTTGCTAATTTGACTGTAGGAGTTTATTTCTGGAATGCAGCAGTGTTTCACCGACGGAGCAGCTGTCCTGGAAACACTTACCACATGGGGTCATTTTCTTCTCTGTGTGTAATCGACAAAGCCACTCCAGTTAATCTGAATCTTTTAAATCTCCTAAACTAGACCACAGGGAGTGCAGAGAGGTCTACAGGACTCTGACCTCCTTCACTTCCTTTTCCTATCATTAGGGAAGAAAAAATACTCCCATGCTTAAATGTCCCTTAAAGGGGAAGCCTGTCATCTTTTCTGAGCATGGAAGACTGCTTCTGTCAGTAATATGCTGATCTGAGGGGATGTGTTGGTCCTTCATTTTCTATGGATATTTTGTGATAGTAGCTACATGTCTTCTAAGTTTACCAGCTATTCCAGGTTATGCAATTACAGCAGTCAGAGGTGGGAAAAGCTTCTTGGGTTATTTAATTCTTTTTCTTCTGTTTGATTCGCTTTGCTTGCACAGCTTTCTTCCATCCCTGTTCATTTCTGGGGTGACAGTTCCACAACTCAATTCTTTCTGCTATGAGAGAAATTTTCCTGGCTATTCAATTTAAATTATTTCTTAATTTTATTTTTTTTTTTCTTTCTCCCTAGTTCTCTCTGATGTTGCCCAGTTCCTTCCTCACTGTTTCCACTCTTAATACTTTTTGGTCATAAGTCCTGTCCCTAAATTCTCCTTGCTTCCAGTAGGCTCTATGGGTATTTTTTCCTCCTGCTACAACCTTGTATCAGTCTCTTGAACTGCCGTATAATCTTTATTGTGGTTCTACTGAGGTTTTACACTTTGAGTTTAGTGATTCATTTCTCTCTCTTAAACCTGTCTTCTAGGCCAGGGTGGAGGGTCAGTCACAGGCAGCAGTTCTTTGTGGGTAGGAGGACATTCTTAAACATGGAGAAGGCCTTTTTTGAGAGGCTACCACCTGGCCAGTCCTGCACCTGTGATCTGGGCCAGCCTTGCTGCAGCCCTCATGAGTGCATTGCTGGAGCTCTGAAATGGCAGTCTGCATCTGCCAGGATTTAGGGACTGCTTCTTCAGTCAGGTACTTGAAACTGAGAACACAAATTACTCTGATGGGTGTTGTCTCCTCTTTTCCCAGGCTGTGCTAGTGTAGTTTTTCAGATGAATAAGTATGACTGGGACTTACTAAAAATTAACAATATAGTCAAGGATTTTTGCCCCTACAATGAGTTGTTTCAGAAAGTGATTTTAAAAAGAGACACCTCACTGAATTCAGCTGTAATATTAAAGAGTTTAATTTCAGAGTGAAGAAGACTCTAGAAAATACTCAATGGATGTACAGCTTCTTTTTCTTGTTGTAAGTACTTTGACTTTCCAGATGAGTGACAGGGTGAACCCTTATGGAAAGGTAGAATCCTAAAGGATGTAAAGGTTGGTGTGATCCCTTTAGAGAAAAGGCAGTATAGATTTTCCATACTGAGAGTCAAGGGGCAGTAGGTTGTAGTAGGAAAGTGTGTCTTCCTAACACTGTTTTAGAAGCTGAGGCTGAGCTTTGAGAGCTGTTGCAGAAAGGACAGGTGATCAGTTTTTAACAACAGCCTGCTATGATGCAAATCAGAGAGGGAGTTGGAGAACCAGCAGTATTGCCTTGAAGAAGCCTTCAATAGGCAATAAAGTAGTAAATTGACATGTAATGGAAAATAATAGAACAGTATTTTCCCCAATACTATGACAGAGTCTCTTTTGATGGAACATGGCTACGTTCACTTGAAATGATGAATTTGCTTTATCTGTTAAAACTAGAACAACGTTTGGTTAGCCAGTGTATGTGAAAAACTGAAAGAACAAGTTTTTTCTTCTCCCTTTTATGAGTATGTGTTACAGCATGGTTCACAGCTTGTCTTCAGGTTTCCAGTGCACCCCATATTGAAAAGACATACTGTAGTAGTGAAGGCAAACCTGAAAAGTGAGTCAAATGTATTGGGATTGACTGATTAACAAACAGGTGTCCTCACTCATTTTGTAACCGTGATGTACTGGATTTATAGTATTCTTAGCAGCAGCTTACTCTGTGAAGTTTGAATAGAATTTCAAAACAATAAAGGAGATCTTTAAAAAAATAAATCTCATTTTCCTCACCTCCACCCACCCCGAAGATTACTGAATTCAAGACATGGACAGGTTCAACCAACTGCTTTTCCTCTTGCTTATGATTTCATGCACTGCACAGCCCTTGCCATTAGCATTTCTACATTCTTTATATATGCTTTATATATTCTGGTAGATGAAGCATATGTCCTCTGGCAAAAATGAGTAGTTTTTCATAGCAAGGTTACCATAATGTGTAAGAAATTGCCTTATAAAAACCATATATGATTCTTCTTAATTGAAGCTTATTGGGAACAAACAAACACTGCATAGTAGATACAGCACAAACACTTCTTGGTGAGTGGTTTCAGCAGACCAAAGCAAATTCTATCTTTGCACACATTCATCTTGCTTTCTACAACTCCTAAAGAGCCATAATGGTTCTAAACAGATATAAGGCAGAACCATACCACTCCGATGCTCTAGGCCTCACCACATAGCAAAGGCCATTAAAATCCACCTAGTAACTCCTGTACTTATCTGGGCAGCTTCTCAACATCAACCTTGATTTAAAGACATTGTGATAGATTATCCAGTATGCCTCATGACAAGTTGTCCAAATGCTTAGTTCCTGTGGTTTAAAAATGTCTTTATTGCTAAGTGAAATTTGTCTAGTTTCGGATACCAGGAATAGTCTTGTCTTATACCTTTTTAAAACTAAAGAACTTTCCACTATTAAATTTTCCCCCACTTACAATTAGATCAGGTCACCCCTTAGCCTATTCCTGGAATTAAATTTATTATGCTTCTCAGATCTCTCACTGGATAGACTTTGTTTCAAGTAGGTATTAGTTTGACAGCACCATGCTTTTCAGTTCAGTAATTTATGTCTTTCAATCTCATTCTGTCTCAACCATGTTATCATTTATCTATAAGAAAGGGGAAATTTCCAAAGAAAACTACCCCAAATATGAGTGCTTTTAAGAAGCTATTTAACATTACTAATGGTTTCACAACTTTCACAGCTGCTGTAATGTGGGAGTCATATTTCATATACAGGTATCTGTGTACACCTGGACTTACAGTAATCCTGCTTGTTGTCAGTTTGAGTTAAACCTTTTGGCATTTTTAACACAGATCAGCTCCTCAACCTGAGCTGTACAAACACATGTGTTAACACAAGGGAGGAGGCAGGATAAATGTGGCTCAGGCAGGAAGGATGGTAGCATCTCCTTTTTCAGCAACAGAGGTAGATTAAAAAGATTCTGCAGCCTATGCAGAGAGACTTTGTTTTTCTACAATCTGATTTATAAAAGCTAAACTCCTACAAGAAACAAATAAGCAAGAACAAGGTAGTTTTATGTCTTTGAATGTAACACACACGTTACTTGTATCAAATTAAAGGAAAACCTACAGTTCTACAGAGAGAATGAATAGATATGATTCCTTCATTGGTAGTTTTTAAATAAAAATCTTACACTAAAATCTCCTAGAGAAAGGAACTCAATGTGCTCTAAAAGCCTTAGGGCTTTGTCCCTACTGTATGTGCCAGAATGTAGTTGTGTTGCTCCAGAAAGACTTTGAGGAAGAAATCCTGGCTTGGTTTCTTCTACATTCATACTTTTCCTGCTTTGCACAGGAATGAATGTTAAGAACAGAGTTATTTCAGGGAAGTTGCACTCTGAAAAAAAGTGGGTTTCACACAAGGCCAGAACTAGTAGCCTGTTGTTAATGGTGTGAGAGGATCAATCTGAGAGGGAATGGGCTTTATTCTCTCTTGCAGGATTTTAGAACATTTGATTGTTTCTCCCAATGATCTTTTCTTTCCTCCTCACCTGCCTGCTATAATGCCATGAGAAGGCCACCTCCTTTCATCCCCCTTTGCTAGGATGTTAAGACTAGTCAAAATTAGACCCCATGAATGGATATAGTAAGGAAGCCCATTCATCAGTCTCAAATGCAGGTGGCCTTGATATTCATAATTTTACCATGCATTTTATTCCTCTTCTATTAAATTAGAATTTGATTATCAGGAGAGCAATTGTAAATGCTTTACCAAAGAATTCCAGAGCCAGTTGGTAGATATATTGAATGGCTTGTACATTCACTATAGCTGTACCCCTAAAAAGAAAATACTTGGGTTATGAAGTCAAGGTAACAGGGCTTCATGCATCAGAATTGCAGCTGCTGGAGCGAAATATCCCCTTCTTTGTACTTTCTCTGAATAATGTGATTGTTTGTAATATGGACAGTCTAAGATTTATGGAAAGAGCTTCTCAGCTTGTGTACACTGGTATAGGTGCAGTGAAACCAAACAAGCTCTGCCACTGTATACCACATTACAGTTTGGCCCTTGGTGTCGTTAGGTAGATGTTTCCTTGCTTTTAAGTGGTCAGGTTTTGAACATGCAGTAGGTAACTACAGGGTTGTCAGCAACCTCAAACAACCCTAAGCATCATTCTAGCAGAGGGTTTTACTTTCAGGCTGTACCTACATGAAGGGAAATACTTCTATCGGGTAAGTGGAACACAATAGAAAAATGAATGAGTGTGCGGGAATGGTAGTGATGGGCAAGTCAAATCTGAATTGGCATTGTAGCACAACAGACCAAGGGGGGCAAAGTAATCAGGTTGCAAATGTTGGCCTTTGTATGATCCTTGATAGTGTTATATGCAGGCAGGACACCATGAAGCAATGAGGTAGTGTTCTTGCTCGGTACCGTTCTGGTGAAACTTTCAGCTCTGGGCACTAGTAGCAAAAATGCAGAGGAAAGTTGGAAGGTAGTAAGAGAAGAACAACAAAAATGATAACAGTGCTGGAGGGACTGTTTTTATGAGGGAAGATCAAAAGAACTAAATATGTGGAGCTTGGCTAAGTGATGACTAAGAGGGGAACATGAAAACTACCTGCAACTGTTTGAAGGATATAAACACTAGAGGTGAGCAAACAGCGGGGAGAAATAGTCTGTGAATTTGAAAGTCATTTTCAGTTCAGCTGTGTTTCCACCCTTTAGTGCTCACTTTCTGTTAAGACTTGTGCTTTACTGAGAACATTTTCAGAGAAAAGCACGCTTGTATGTTCAAATACTTCAGTATTTGCAAATGAATTCTGAAATGTAAATTCAAGCTTAAAATTTGAAATTTGCTTTAGCTTATGTAAGTGACCTAGTGTGTAATACATCGTACTAATCAACAGTATGCAGATTTTCTGCGTGGCAAGTCCTGTATGTAGTTGAAAACTGTACTTTCAGTTTTAACATGGTATTTGTGTGCTTCTCTGATAGAATTACTTTGTTTACTGAGCAATACAGGATAGTTTCCAACTGCTTGCTATTAGCTTTGCACAAAAAGGTGAGACATTTGTTTTTATTGACAGGCTGTATTTTATAAATGGTATAATTTGCATGTTGATCTGTTCGGGGAGGTATTTTTTTTTCCTTGACAAGGGTTAAAAGTGACTAGAGACCAAAACAAGAGCATGCTATGTATACAAGGGCTGTCGGTGCTGTTTTATGAAGTTGACCAGATGTGCTTGTGCACTGTAAGGGAGATCTTTTCTGATTTTTTTTTTTTTTTAGAGCACAATTAATCAGCTGAGAAAGTGAGTTTAGATCCTGTGACCCCCCCATGGACAGTTAGAGCAATTGAATTAAGAAGAAATTTCAGGATGAGTTTAAGAAAATGTTGTGTTAATAGTGAAATTTTCTACTCCTGGAGGTCCACTTGTCATTTAAAGCACTTGGGCAAAGCAGTGGAAGCGGTTGTTGGGCAAGCCTCAGGTGAACTGACTAATTTGGTAAGTCATTTTCAACTTTGGTGATTTGTGAATTCAGGCATTAAAATTCTGTGTTAATACTCATCAACAGGCTTTTCTAAGCATCTTTCCCTGTTAATGCAGGATTGATGTATGCTGTCCAGCAAATGACAAGAAATATACAGTCAGCTGTGTAGATACGCTCTTTAAGAAAATGCCTCTGGAAATGACTGTGTGTATGTATGCACGCATGCGTCAGTTCATACTGTACACAGAAACTACAGGCATTGACCTATGCAAACACACACCAAATTATCGCTTCCTATAAACAAATTAGCATGCTTTAAAAGGTGAAAAGCTCTATAAAATTGTCTGCCCTGTTGTTTATGGTGTGAGTGAAGGATGCACTACATTACAGAGGAGCTCACATTTCTCTCTTCTCCCCCCTCTCTAAATGGACGTGTGCTCCGTCCGTTTCACCATTGTTCCTGCCAGCCCGATCCCAGCAGGGGTTCCCTAATTAGCAATCTCTTCATTTCCAATCAAAGCACAAAGCGGCCCCAAAAGCCTCTCTTTATGAGGGAGCTGAGCGGTGGCTGGGGACGTGGAGTGGGATAATTGCCTTCGCCACTGGCAGCAGTAAGCAGCCTGGCTAATTCATTATTGTAATAACTTTGCTTGTCCTTGGGGAGGGGGGGCTAGGGTGAGGAGGACTGAGCCTGGCAGTGCTAGCTGAGGACAGGGGGAAGGGGGAATCCAGCCAGAATTGAGGTAGAAGATGGGAACAATTGGCAGGAAAGGAGAAACTACTCAAGATTTTTCTGTCTGTCCCCCTAAATAATTCGAGGATGATGTTAATTTGTGGCATGACAGCCAGCGCTCCCTAAGCAAGACTGCTAAGAGCACCCCTCTGCTCTGCCCTTGTCATGTTCACAGAGAGGGCCATCTGGAAAGGCGTGTAACTTGGCCCCAGGACTGCTGGGGAGGCTGGGGCTTGCTGGATGAAGAAGACTCAGGAGTTGCCTCTCAGTCCAGGTAGGACAAGTTGACACTCAAGTGTCGAGATAAACTTGAATGACTGAGCTGCTCACACCCAGCAGTCTATGGCTTTCAGTGATGCACAGGAAGTCACCGGTCCTTGTATGGAGATTGCATGTTGTATTTCTTTGATGGAGCTAGGAACGGGCTGTGGAAGAGCTTTGTTCTTATTTCTTATGTTTTTTAAAATACCTTTAATCACTTATCTCTCTTCATGTGGGCTGCAGCTTTGACTTTTCCGGCTCTCAGCAGCAACCAAGACTCTGTCCTTGGGAACAGACCGCTAGGCTGACATCCCAGCAACTGCTGAAGCTGCTAAAGGGAACATGCAATCATGGTGGTTACTTTCTCTTACTTGAAGGGAAAGGTCTGTGATGTGGCACAGTAAGTTTATTAGGTTTTTGGTTTTGAAATGAGTATGTATTTTAAGTAGGTAAGACCAGTCATATATTTCCAGACCTCCAGTTCTTTTTTGTTTCTTTGCGCTTATCTCAGATTAGCGTGGCAGGGTCTTCACTAGTCTAGCTAACTAATAGGACAGCTCCTTTTCCAAATTTCTTTGATCTGTTACTGCTGTGTGTGTGCATTGAGCCCATCACTCTGAGTTTGTCACCATTCATGTTTCTGCACTGATATGGCGGGTAATGCAGCTATGCATTTTACTGTCAAAGTTTTTTCACTGAAAATTATTATTGCTGTTATAAAATAAAACTAAAGAAACAGTGACATCAAAGTGTAAGTGGCAAACATACAAAATTGTGTGGCAGGAGCAGTCTAATATTAACGTGCCACTGTATTAGTGAACACTTCATTCTGGAGTTATTTGTGTTGTATTTGTGTTACAGAAAGGCACATGGAGCAAGTCCTCAGCCTGATGGGCATTTCAATAGTGTGTAACAGATCCTTTGATTTCCAGAGAGTTTAGCCACCTAAGATGTAAAATGCTTACCAGGAGCAGATGTTTTTGAGGTAGTTGAATGAGTCAATGGAGAATTAAGTGTTTGGAGCAGAATTTATAGTTGACATCATCCTGATTCTTGTGATCACTGCTGTTTTCTCAGTTGCCTTGTGCTAGTTGCTGTCTAGCAGGCTTCTCCACCTGTGTCTTCTCCACCTCTCAACCAGACATTAAACCTTGGAGGCTGTGCTGCCTGCAGCCAAAGAAATGTCAGCTCAATGAGTTGACAAACATTGTCATGCATGTTGATACCAATGTGTGTGAGCAGTCCACAGTGGTGATGCTACAGACTCTTGAAAATAATGTTTTCTGATTTTTATTTTCTGTGATCAGTGCTGTAGTCCTAGTTGCATTATGCTTCTTGTTGTCTAATGCAAACACCGTGCAGGGATGAAGGTTCAAACAGGACAATGACTGGGCACAGTGACTTTTGTGGGGGATTTCAATCACTTTTTCTGTGTCCTGCACCATTTCTATGCTTCTGGATCCTTTCTGTTGAAGGATCATTGCAGCAGTGATGGGGGAACTGCGTATCTCTCATAGCTTGCCCAGTTAATGAGTTGCAGCCATAACAGCACGTAGGATTGAGGTGAGGTCATGTAGGTAACCCTGCCTCCTAAAACTGAAAAATTCCCAGTTTGTAAATTTGTGGGATTCTCCATCATGTGGTATGTCCTAACCTTGATTTGCATTTATCCCTCCAGCACTTTGAGAGTACTTTAACTGTGTGGAAAATGTGGTGACCAAGCATTGGAGCCATGCAGTGGCTAGACTCTTCAAACAAATTGTTTTCTTTCCTTGTGTTTCCAGCTGCTCAGGAATGAGGATAATCTTGAATCCCTTTCCTGATGGTTTAAGATCCTAAAGACCTTTTGGTAGATAAACTGGGGACAGACAGTTCAAAGGGCTGAAAGACATCTGGTATATAGCACACTGGCATAAGTTTGATGGGATGCCAGGATATGGACAAGGGTGGATGAACTGGAGTAACAATGGGCAGTTTAGTCTTGACTTCACTTTTAGTCAGAGACCCTAAATTGTTGCATTGTTAGCAATTGCTTGTGGAGAGGTAAGAAATTGTGGCATGAGAAGGAATATTAATGATCCAATTTCCAGCTGGGTTCCACTCCAAGGCCTCGCTGGGTGATGTGCATTTTTAATCATAACAAACCAGAATGAGAAGGAGTTGTTTGCAGCAAGACAGGCCTGCGTGTGGAGCCATAGTGTGTGACACCATCTCAGACCTCTGCCTGCTGCTTGGAGGAGGCAGTCGAACAAGGCTGCTGTGCTTGAGTGCCATCACAAACTAGGTTGGACTGTGACCACAGTAAAACCTGGTTCACTGCTAAAAATGGATCCAGGGAGGGAGTCTAGTAACTATCTTGAATAGCCTAAAGCTCTTGACCAGAAGAAATCACTGGGTTTGACTGGAGTTTTGGATCAAAAGTGGCCCTGATCTGAAAAGGGCAGAAATATGACTTCTAGATGCTAGACAACTTTGTGCTGTAGCCATGCTGAATTTCCTGATAGCTAGTTTTTGCTTGATAGTTTCTGTGGTAGGGTCTTCTCACTTGTTTGTGTTTCTGGAAAGTGATTTTTTTCTGACTTTCAAGGGCACGTAGTCTGGCTGAGTGATGTACCCAATGGTAAGACTGCTTTGATCCTTTCAGTCTTAGAGACACGGAGTTTGAGAGAATTTGGGAGAATCCTGCAGGTTTTCTTTACCCTCTGAGGTGCTTTTCATTCTGAACTTTCAGCCACAGAGAACTTTGCTGTACTTCTTTGGGAGCCCATCATTGCACTGTTCAAGCAGCAGCAGAAGTTGCTGTTGAGGGACATGAAGCCCCTATTGCCTGGGGCTAAGTATTCTGTGATCATTTAGGAGTGGGACATGCATCTCTACCTGATACACGCTTGAGAACGTGCCAGCGACATACCCTAACTTACCTTCTAAGTTGCAAGCTCCATGTCTCAGGATAGGTCACTCTTTACTTGTCCTTCATCTTTTACTCTGTCTTGGTGACTATGTAAATGCTTTGCCTGTAGAGTTAAATGGTTAACTCACAACAGTGCTTTAGTCCCACAGTTGTCTAATGTATGTGAGAATATGGTGCAGAAGCACAGCCGTTTTGTGGCAGAGATGTCTGATATATCTCTGTGGCAGAAGAACCAGCAGCTTAGCTTTCTCAATACAGGACTTAACAGTGCAAACTAAGCCAGACAGTCATTCCATCTAGCAGAGGGCAGGGGTGCCACAGATACTCTCTCACTATAGTACAGGAGTTCTGGGAGGAAGTAATAGTTGTCTCGTATGCCCGCAAGTGTATATTAAGGCTAGAAGTACTGACTTTCCTCTTGGAGTTCTCAGCAGCCTTTCAGTTGCTCCCCTACACGTTAGTGGTAACCCAAACTAGGGAAAAGGGCTGAAGTACTGCATGCCCAGTCTTTGTAGCATCATGTTTTGTGTATTTGACAGAGAAAAGGTGCCTGGTGTTTGATATCCCAATACTCTTGCTCATTATTTTCAAGTAAACAAGGTGGGGAATCTGGAAGAGACATGAGAAAACTCCTGTCCTGGTTTTTGTCCCATTAAACTGGGAGGTACTGTTCTTTGGGATTGTCCATGCTGATGCAGCCATCTGTATTGTGCTGTCTGGGGTTAGAGCATTGCTTCAGAAAGATGGGATGCTTTCTGTTGAAGGAGCAGAGACACCTGCAAAACTGGATCCAGCCAGGCCACTTGTGTTTGCCCCAATGCCTGCCTGCTGCAGTGCCAGGGGAAATGCCAGCAGCTTAAAGACTTCTATTTTGCTTAGGAATAAAAGTTACGTGATTCGTGCAAGAGCTGGTTCACCTGAGGAGGGGAATTCACTGAAGTGGCAGAGGAGGGAGTGGGGAGGGGATGGGAGGAGTTGCCTTTCAACATCTACAGCTGCCTCTGGCATAAGTGCCATGGTTGGAGGACAGAGTGAGGGGTTTGTACATGTTGTGTTCATGCAGCAAGTCTGGCCCTGAGAGAGGCACCTTTTTGCTTAGCAAAGTTGTCTCACTGCTGCAGCTGCTTGATGCCTAAGCAACTAATATGCCTCCTCCACAAAAGGCTTTGGTTTGAAACATTGAAAACTGCAATTTTGTGCGTATGTATGTGTGTGTGAAGAGGTGGAGATTCAATGGGCAGTGGTCCCCTCCTGGTGGGGGGAGGGGGCTGCCAAATAGATATAGCTTGCTGTGATTTTACAAATGCTTTTTGGGGAAGATGGATACCGTTTGCTGAGATAAGTGTTTGTTGCCCAGGCAAAACTCTCTGTGTATTTACAGCAGCTCTACACGGTCTCTGTGTGTGCGGTAGGTATGCATGTGTTCATGTACATGCTTGTGTATGCCTTTATTTCCATGCTCCGGCTGCCTGCCTCTGATTTAAGGGCAGGTTTTATTCCCCAGCTGCCTCAGGGCTCCTCTTTTCTGATTGCATTAAAGTCTCCGTAATTCTCCCCTCATTAATGATTGGCATATTTTTACCTCTCGCTAAAGGAGCTTGGAGGCAACTCCCGTGGGGCCCTGCTCGCCAAATGAAACAATTTCATCCTGCTCCAGAAACGCATTAAAAAGGGTTTGTCAGGATCTTATCGCTAGTTAGGGAAAGCTAATCAAATTACTTCTATTTATTAGCTGCCGCAGCAATGTGTCATTCCATCAAGTACAGGTATTGGGACAGGCAGGGATTACATGGAGAGCTCCCCATCCAGTGCTGCTGCCTTGTTCTGCACAACAGCATCTCTTGATAAGGGAGGCCATGGGGCCACCATTCCCAGTAGGACCTTCCCTCCGCTGCCCTTCTTCACTCCTCTTTTCCAGGGGACTCTCCAAAGTCCCTTCCCAGTAGCACTCCTGGGCTTTTACTGTTGAGTCTATTGCTTCTGCATTTGGCTGATCACTTTGTGCTGTTAATGATTATATTTTGCTAAGGACTGTTTGTTTTGAGACGCTTTGGGTTTTTTTGGCAAGTTTAATTCAGTATTAAATCAGTCCAGGAATGATTTGTTACTTGATTTCTCTTTGGGTCTGGGCTGACAAAGTGGACAGTAGGGCAGGATTATGTCAATTTGGAAAATAATAAATATAGGTATTTTTTTACCTCATGAGACTTTTAGGAAACATTTTTTTCCAATTTGTTTCTTTTTTTTTTTTTTTTTTTTTTAGTCTGTTTGGTCTGGTAAAGTAATTAAAATTGGGGGAGTGGGAAAGAAAACAACTGAGTCTTTATTGAATAAACGAGGTTCCAAGGACCTAGCTGGGACTATGAAAAGAGCACCAACTATTGCCGGACTTATGCTGATTGCATGAGCAGTAGTAGTTTGTGAAGCAGGAAGCGTGAACTTGGACAGTTAAAAGCTCACTCTTTTATTGATTCCACATGTGGAACATGCATTTCCCCCATGCATATACACAGTGCACTTGTAGTTGCGACTATGTATGCACTCCCATTCTTGCACAGGATCCTAATTCCCAGGTGACTGTACTTCCCCTGTGCTTGCTCAAAAGGGACATAGAGGCAGGTGCCCGAGATGCACTTTCAAACTTCAGAAGGTATAGATCTACTTCTATCTCTTTATTATTTCTTTCATCTTGAAACTAAAAGCAATGAAATCTCTGATGTTTTGGATAAACGTAAGTTTGCCAGTGAAAATGGGCTTGTTTCCATGTAAAGCTGATCTCATGTTAGAAAAAAAAATGCAAGTATAAAACCATTTAGTGGATGTATTTGCATGAAGCGAAGTGTATCTAAATACAGTTATGGTGATTCATGATGATGACATTCCTGTATGCTTCACGTAAACCTTTGTTGTTTCATTTTGTGCATATCAGAAATTTCACCTTGGCTCAAAATCCTGGGAGAGCACTGAAAACACGCAGTTCCCATTAATAGGTGTCCATGTAAACACAACAGTGTGCACATTGTGTGTGGTGTTGGTTTCATTTAGGGAAGGTTTGTGCTGGTTCTCAGTATTTTGCGGTGTATGTACACACATGCATGCTCTGTGTTTGCATAGAAATGACGGAGTGGTTAGATGTTTGACAATATTCTGGCACTACAAGTAATGACTTCTGGAGCCTGGGTTGGCGGGGGACAGGCGAGTACCCCAGCTATTATAATTGTGTGAATTCACTATACGGTGAGTGACTGCCAAGCTGCAGGGGCCCTGGGTGCTGTTCCTGGGAGCAGCAGTGTAGCAGGACTAGTGGGGGAGTCTAGCCCCATCAACCCCATGCAGTGAGCCATGCTCCAGCATCCTCATTATCCGCACAGTTCAAAAGGCAGTCCTGAGCGGTCCATCACGTCCCACAAAAGGCTGTATCGATTGGTCTGTCGGAGCGTTTCCCGGGGTCCTTTATATCTCTCTGCCTCGTCGTCAGTAATGAAGAGGCCGAGTGCAGGGAGAGTCAGCAGACTCCCAGCTGCTGGGATTTCTTCATCTTCTCATCAGGATTTTAATTAGACACGTCCGAGAGGGCAGCACCGTGTGAGGGCAGGCGGGAGCTTTATCAAGCAGGCCACTTCTTTAATTACTGTTTACTGACAGATAACAAGGGAGGGGAGGTGGCAGCAGAGATGGTTGTAGGGGGAAGCAGGAAAAGGACGGCAGTCCCCAGAGTGTGCACTCTTCAAAGAAGGCCTTTGCTAGGGTTTGAGTGGAAATTGTTCCCCTCTCCCCATCCTGCCATGACGTTTACCTGTTGCCAGAGTGAGAAACGTTCCCCTTGCCCCTTTCTAGGGGGTGGAAGATAGATTTGAAAAGTGTTAAGTAAGGGCCAAGGACACAAGGAATGAAAAGTATAAGTTTGGTTAGAGAAAAATGAGAGAACTGTCTCATCTAAGCTGCCCGAATCCTTAGCTGAGCTGTCCTGTGCCTTCCCAGCCTTGGGCAGCCCTGTGGGTTTTCTGACACTGCACAGTAAGAAGCAAAATGATTTCCTTCTCCTTCTGTTTGGAACTGGCAGCCCTTCTCCCTCCCAGTGCCACCATTGCAGTTTTGTCCAAAAGAAACCATCTTCTGTCTTTGCATGTGCCCTCAGCACTGGTGGTATGAGGGCAGTCTGCTCTGTGCCTGCTGCTGTCGCAGACTTCCTCCCCGCTCTCTCGTGGGTCAACTCTCCACCTGGCATGAATCATATCTTCAACCATCCCTTTTCTGTCTGGCCCCAGAATCCATATCTGCTTCCAGCTTTTGTCTCCTTCCCCTTAACGTGCTTTTTGGACACCATTTGTAACCCAGCTGCTGTGTTCTGCTGGATCATAGCCCTGGTTTTCATGTTTCATGGATCTGCATCCTGGCTGGTTTGTGTTATCACAGGGGAGTGGCGTTCCCAATCCTCACCAAACCAAGTGGTTGGGACAGACTGCCGTGGTGGATCACTGCTCCCTGGTTCAGCCAGCCCTTTGGGACATGGGATGCCTGCAGTGGAGTGCAGCAATTAGTGTCCACATGAGTGGTCCTTTGACAAACTGAGCTTAGCAGCCTGTCGCTCTCCAGAAATTTGCTTTGAAGTTCATGGCACAGTCTTGGCTCCATTTGTATCTACTTTAAGGTAGTCTGGGGCTTCCAAAATACTGTTGCCATCCCAGCATGGAAGACAGCCTGTGCCAGAGCTTGCTTTCCCTTGGTGCCAACAGACTCCCACTACTCTTAGCAGAACAAGATCTGGAGGATGTGCTTGGGATCAGCAAGGACTCAGTAATTGGACTGTTGTTCTTTCATTTTGCTACGCAGTACTGAGCAGATTATAGAGCCCACACATTATAGATTTCCTGTCATTCCTCATGAATCAAGCTCCACCGTCTTATTTACTGTCGGCCAAGGCCTGTGAATAACATCTCCAAGGGATACACTCTCACACTGTTGTGCAAACACACAGTACAGAGCAGCTGCTTGCGCCTTTAAGCTCTCAGTTTGCCTTCCCCCATGACACCACCTATGGTAGAGAAGGGTCTCTATTTCCTACCTGCACAGAATGGCTTCTGGTTTCCCTGGGAATTCACAGTTTGTAACACTGGAAGCAAATCTGTGTCATTGAAATAATATTAAACCCCACATTTTTAACTTTATGACATTCTAGTTACAACTCCAGCCATTCTGTACACTCTCACACACATGTGCACCAAGGATGGAGACTTCCAGTTTCCTGGAAGTTGTTTCATATGAAACATGGCAGGTCTTCATTGCTTGTCAGTGAGAAAAGATTGGTTTGTGCTCAAGGCACAGCACTGGAAGTCAGGACCATGGCCACAGCTCTCACTTCATCAGGGACAGCTAAGAAATTTTGCTGCTCTAGCTAGAAGCGTAGTGAATGTAATAGATGGTAGCCTTGATTTATCAGAAGATACTTTCTCCAGTTTCCCAAATTTGCCTTTGTGAAGGGCCAGCACTTTTTTTTTTTTTTTTTTTTTTTTTTAGAATCAGTGGGCATTCCCTAGAACTGAAAGGAAGTTTGGCTTGTTTTTTGCAAGCCAGCCTGATAGTTGCAACCTTGTTCCTTGTGGTAGATGTTTGTAAAAAAAATGTGGCCTTCCAAGTAATAATCTTGGAGACCCAGGAATGAGGTTAGAGGGACTGAATTTGTTCTGTTAAGCAGGTTAATATTTCTGTCATGGAAATCTAGATATTAGACAAGGTCTGGGGAATGTGTATTCAAATAGTAAGAGGCTTTGTCCAAGAGGAAGTTATTAAGCCGTTTGCTATGTCTGTTGTTGATAGAACTGGAAGTAAATTTGGAAGGGTTTGATTGCAATGTGGGAGATTTCAGTTTGATGTTACAAACTTGTATTAGCAATGATGCCGGAGCATTAGGACAGACTGTCTGAGAAGGGCTGAAAATTTTTCAGAATGGGCTGGAAAAACATCTGTCAAAAATAATGCTGCTATAGCAGATTCTCTGTTGGGATAGAAGGATGCACCGACCAACTGACCTGGTCCCAGACCTGTTTTCTGTGACTCTGTGAAGTGTTAAGACATGTATAATCTTGTGTCCAGCTGATGCAAACTCGAGATGGGTGCAGGTGTACATATCAAATAAGCACTAGCATCTATAAGCTACAGGACAGTGCACAAAGGAATACAAGCACTCCACTTTCCTTCAAAGGCCTGCCATCCAAATGCTGATGTACCCAACCATGGTAAGTTTTAAAAGGAGATGGCAGCAGCACTCTTTCTTGCTTAACCAACTTTCTTCATTTTTATCTCCATTTTAACTGCCGTGTACAACAAACAGACTGGTAGCACCATCTTTTTTATTAGTGCTTCCTGTAAAATTTAGTTTCAGTTGTTCATGCCATTGCCAAGCTTTAATCATTGCTGTAAACACTTTCTATGCATCTGATAGACTTGCTTTGTGGAAATTTTTATCAAAACCAGCAATTAAATATACATATATTAATTTTTTTAAGAAGAAAAATTAGGGAGTATGACATGCTCTTAAATTATGCCTTCCTCCCATTTATAAACAAATCAAGATGATTCCTCTTTGCAAAGCCCTAAATCAGCTTGTGTTTTGGAGTCAGACTGCAGGGACAGCTGGAGCTGTGTTGGGGCAGAGGTGGTGTCAGTAGTTGCAGACACCAAGCAGTAATGGAAAGACAGGGTAAGGGGAGCTGGGCAAAAAGGTAAGGAAGGGAAACAAATAATTATAAGCAGCTGTTGAACAACGAGGCTGGGGCTGTGGGGTGCAGGGGAATGGTGTTTGAAGGGGTGAGAGCAAAGGAGAGGGATGAGGTGAGAAGACAAAGGCAGTGAAGAGAAGAAAGTGAGCTGGGACAGTCTGGAGAGGAGACAGCAAGAGGCATGACTTTGATTGAACGGTTAGAAGAGCCTCTGAAGCATTATTTGTCAGCTGTCATCAGTGTCTGAAATTTACCCAGTGTTTCATGCTCCTCATGTTAGTCTTCACAAAGGAGGATGAGATACCCTTACAGCCCATTTACTCCATTACTTGGTTGTAGTGGTGCATGTGATGGATTCATCTCTTCTGATGATCCACAGGTGTCATTGTAGTGCTTCATGAGGGAATTTGTTTGCTGTAAAAGAAACAACAAACTCTGTGAAAAGGGCACTTTGAAGGGTGCTAATACAAGAACTGGAAGCTGGGGAAAGACCAGGTATCTTCTGCGTACATTTCTGTCTACCCAGCTGTGCGTCTTATACAACATGTTTTAGCGACATCACTGTGCTGTTTCTTCCACAGGACCCCTGCCTCATTCACTGCATGCGATGGACCTGCTCTGAGATAAATCAGAGTTGCACAGTGAAAGCGACCATCTGTAGGACCCCTGCCTCATTTGTCAGGTGTGTACTGAGTGAGACAAGGGACTGCAGGAGAGAAAGGGAACCTTTTATAGCTAAGGCAGTGAAATTCTGACCTGCCAGTTGACTTTTTTTTCTGTGACCATTTCTGTATGATAGTTTTCAGGTTTTTTGAAGCAGCTGTTGTGCCAGAGGTTGTTTAATTGTGTGTTCCTTATTTTATAGGGGACCTTTTTGATCCCAAAGGACCTGCTTTACAGAAACACTAAGTGCTTACAGCTGCAAATTAAGTGAATGGGAATCCACTGAACCCAATGTGCTATATAAGCATAGATCAGTAAGGCTGTTGGTGTCTCAGACTGGGCACCCAGAATTAGCAGATACGTTTTAATACAGTCTTCAGTCATTCACCCATAAAATGGGAATAAAACCAGCCTCTTCTCTCATAGAGGTGTGTGAAAATAAATGATCTTGGGCTGGTGAAGCTCTTGGACAGTGTAATGATAAACCCATAGAAAAACACATAAGGAAATGAATAAATCTCTAGAGCCAGGTTTGAATAATGTGTGATAAATAAGGCCTGGGGCCACACACTGAACAATGAGCAGAAACCAGCATCTCAAATAGCTGCTCATTACATGGGAACAATCCCTTCTGAGTGCAGTCTGAGATGGGGTACTGTGGAAAAAATATGATCATGTAATTAAGGGCTATAAAATAATGCATATGTACATGAGGGCTAAGAGTATTTCTCACAAGTAAGCACAGTTGTGTCATTTCCTAATTCTTGACTTGATTTGTAGTCTGCCCTATTTAACATACCAGTTTTTGTTTGCCTTTGTTTCACTGGTCCTGTCATGCTTTGTAGATTTATGTGCTGTAAGATGGTGTTGTCCTTGCCTCTCCATTTGGATTAAGTGTTGCCATTTCATGGGCTTGCAGATCAGCTAATTGCAGGTAGTCAAAACCTGCTCATCTTAAATACTATGTATTCCACAAGTTATAATCTCCACTGAGGTGCAGGCTTGTGTGAGTGCAAAAGGCAGATCTGACCCTATAATTTGCTGTCAAAAGCAAAACTGACACCCAGGTGCTGCTGTTCTTAACAGTGAAGGAATTGGGGCTATTTGAGATCTTACAACCCGCTAGCAGTAATTAAAACAATAAAACCCCCAGTAATCTTCCTGTGCAGCAATATGCAAGAGAGGAGAATGTCACTAGGGCTATGAATTGACTTTAAAAGTCTTTGCTGTAATGGATGGAGGGAGAAAGGCAGAGCTTAAGCTCTGAGCAAAAGTATACAGAAATCTAATGCTCAAAATACTTAATTTTAAATAACTACACTTTTGATGACTCATGTGCATGTTTAGGAACAAATATATAATGATTGCAATGATAATGGAGTAGTGTTAAAATCTATCAAGTTGAGAAGTTGAATGTTAATGTGCTGGGATGATCAGTGTCCAAATCTAATGCTAGTTAACCTTTCTATGGCATGTCTAGTGTTTGCTATAAATCCAGGGGGGAAATATTACGAGTAGTGCAAGAAGTGGAGCTGTGACGTGTACCCCTGATGTTTTGTTTGTAGGAAGTAGAATTGTCTATTGCAAATAGCTAAGAAACATACCATAAAATCTTTTCCTCTTATATTTTCCCCTTCTCTTCCCCATTCACAATCTCAAATACTGTAAGAATTCATTGGCCTATTTAGACTGTAGAATGTGATGCACCTCTCAAGGATGACTAGTATCACTGTTGGCCCGTTGATGACTTGGAAAGCACTGACTCCCACATGTGCTGCAGATAATGGTTCATTCTAGAAATGAAGTAAGCCAAACCTATCAAACACATTTTAACCTGCATAAGAGACTGAGTGTCCTTTATGAAGTGGTTTAACTGCTCAGTTTTAACAGTTTCATCAGATAAATGTATTGTACAGTTTAAAGAGGACAGAACAAAAAAAGGATGCCAGGGCACCCAAAAGCAGCAACTGACAAAAATCCCCTCAGGCAGGGCCTGGTGCTATTGGCCAAAGGAGAGAGGAAAAGACAATTAAAAAATTACAACAATCTGTTCTGGTAGTGGTTAGACAGCAATATGCAGCACGTGTGCTGGGTGGGAGCCATCAATGAGAGTCAGTTTCCCCATGCAGACCTGGACTGTCAAAGTAAGGTGGGGCTGGGACAAACAGATGTTATGCCAGACACATCAGCAGAGCTAGTCTGTTTTGCATAGGTACCTGATCTTACTTGGCATGCTTTAAACTCTTTTTTTTCTGAATCTCAGGGTGCAATATAACCATCATGATTTAATTCGAACTGCTCTGTTCTCCACATATGTTGCAACTCTGGGATATTCTAACCTCCACAAACGGGAAGCCGAGGCACAAGGTGGCATGTTGCCTGGTGCACAGATCCTGAGTGTGCATCCTCAGTCACATGCCTCTGCTTCCCTTCGATGAGAGAAGGAAGAGAGGGTGTGGGGGCACTGCATTACCAAATTGGAGAGTCTTTCCCTACAGGTGTCTTATTGACAGAGTTTAGGTAGCATTAGTGCCCCAAAACTGATGTTTTGAAAATACCACCCGGAGGCATCTTTGCACAACAGGCACTCTGCCCTCGGGAAAACCAGTTTAGGACAGTGGGGAAAATGAACCTGAACATGTGGGGTGGCCCCCACACTGCCTTGGCAGTGCAGCGGTAAGGTCAGGCCTTGGCATCACAAAAACTGCGTGTGACCAGAGGGTGTGATCCTAACTGTGCTCAGGGGCAGGCAAGTCAGAGTCTTGCTCTTTACAGACCTGCCAAGCAGAAAATGTTTATTTGCTGCTCTGGGTCCATGATCTAGGAGAAATGAATAAAAGTGATTTAACCTCCAATGTGAGGAAAATCACCTGACTGAGCAGGATGCAGAGGACAAATGGGACAGAGGGCCTTACCTTGGCTAGCTAGGAGGGATGGGGAAACACAGGTGAGGCACAGGATCAGATTTGTTAGTTATTATTTATTATTAATTTTCTAATTTTTCCCTTGCTCACATTCCACAGTTGCTGGAAAGAAAGGCTCCACTAGCTGTCTGGGTGCATCGGTGACATTGACTCTGTCTTTGAGATGGGGAGCACCCTCTGGTGGTTAAGGATAATCTGACATTTCCTGGGATTGATACCCATTGTCCCTGCAAACCGCCAGTTAAACTGGGCGGGAGGCAATGCAGGCCTTCTGTCACTGTTGGGATGTGTGTTTGGGGCACAAACACGCTCTCTGACTTTCTAACCGAGGAATCCGCGTTGACCCCGTGGGAAGCCTTTTTGCCCTGTGAAAAGCCTGAAAACTCTGTGTGTTCTTTCTGCCTCCCCTGCTGTTGGGCAACAGCTCACGTTCAGCCCCTTCTTGCTTTCTTCTGGTGAGAGGGCAAGTAAAACTCAGTTTGCTTCATCAGTTCCCAGCGGACACAAAATATGGCCCTGGCTTTCTCCCTAAGGACTGCTGTTGTCTGCCTCTGCTCTTGCTCCTGTTTCCTGAAAGCACTACTCTTGCACCTAGAGCTCTCTCAGTCCAGTTCTGTTTGGATTTGCTCTGCTTAGGTGCTAAAGCCAGCACAGTATAGTCCCTTGCAGGGAGCACAGGAATTCAGCTCAGGTTTCCCTTCTCCTTCCTTAAGTGGATTAACAGGCTGAGGGGATCGTCTCTGCCTGCCTGACTCAATCTTCATTAGCTAACATGTTTCATGAGCCGCAGTCACATCCTGGTCCAGAGAGCTGTTTGACAGGAGTGGATTCTGGCCCCAGCCTCCCACAAAGGCTGTTGCATCTTCTGAGAGGGTTTTCTCAATAGCAAGGCTCTGCCGTCTGCCCTGGGTGGTAGGGATGTAGGGCAGGAGTGCTGCAAGATATACATCCTTTCTCTATGCAGCGTTCGCTTTACAATAACTGATCTGCATCCTCTGCTGACTGAGAGACCCCTGTGTAATGCACATGCTGTGCCAGTGTCAGAAAACGTTCTGCGTCTCTGAAGGTGCACCCACATGGTTTTTTACCTCTTGTGTTTTCCAGCCAAGGGGGGATTCTGAGTATATTGGAATGTCTCCGAAACTTTCGTTAGCTGGCTGTTACTTCTGGATGCTCTTTCTTGGGTGCTTGTAGGTAGTCAATTTGAATGCAGTATTTCCTAACAAGCTGTGTGCAAGTGACTGACCCTAACTCCTCAGCCCCTTCTCCTCCCTGCTGCTTTGTGGTAGTTGTTAATGGGTGTTCCCCCTTGCACAGGCAGTCATTTATTTTAAAAGTGCTGCTGTATCCTCTGTCCAGAGATCTCTTCTACCCAAGGAAGCTGTACACTTTAAATTGCATTGATTTTCAAGCAAACCATTTAAACTAGTGAAAATCCAAACTGTGGATGCTCTTCTGCCAGTTTGAGAATGCTTCATTTTTGCTCATTAGATGTCTAAACAGGTTTAGTTTCAATAGTGATGAGTGCCTTTTGCACTATCTTAAATTAATCTATTTAAAATTGTACCTTGAATTATACTGCAGTAACATTCTCATGCAATAAAAGCCTGTGAGGAGAGGAGGGAACACTGGGGCATCACTAATACCAAATGTTGTTGGAGGATGCGCATGCCCAGTAACACGGAGGCATCCGGTATCTGCAGAGGCCTAAGCATACCTTAGCAGCATGAAGAGGTCTCGTCTTGGCTGTCAGTACATGTAAATGGATGCAGATTAAGGCTTGTTTTTCCTCCAAAATTGAGAATCTGTGAAAGCACAGAGCATGCTACAGAAATTACTGTGACAGAGAAAACTCAGTGGAAAGTGTTTCATAAGGAAGCAAACGTTGTTCTTTAGTTTTTGTGACCTGACCATTGTGGCGGGGGAAGTTGGTGTGCCAGGGTCTAAAAGCAAGGTTGACTGGCCAGGAACAGAATCAAAATGGACTTTTTTTTTTTGCTTTTTGCAAGTTAAAAGGCAAATAAAAAAGGCAAATGAGCATGAAGGGGCAAAGGACACTGCAGACTTGAGGAATTTAGAACCTAAAGCTGTACTTAGCAAATTAAGGGATGAATTGAATTTCCCAAACAATGTGTATTAAAGTACACAAATTAATAACCTCAGCACTGAAGAACTAGCAGTGTATTTGGTTTGGCCCTGTAAGGATTTTCAAGCCACAAGTCAATGGACAAAGCAGAACAGCTCCCCAGAGAGCCCTGGGTTGTCTGTGCTCTAGCTCCCTGGGGAATGCAACCCTCTCAGGAGCAGTCCCCTGCCAAGGCTAAGTAGCTATCAGTGCTTAATGATGTTCTTCCCAGAATGGGAAACAAAGGTTACACAAACCATAAAAATATAACCCGTCTCTGAATGGGCAGCAAAGGAAGTTTCTTCTGAGAGACCAAATAAGACCTGTCTCACTGAATGGAAAATGAATCCTTTTTATACTGCCCTTTGTTTGGAGGAACATAGACTGGGAGAACAAACCTGGTTTTATATATTTAAAAGTAGTAGAAATCACTTTGTTATGTGTGGGGAGGAGCAGATAGGGGAGGAGGCAGTCTGAGGTAGGACTTGCTGAAACAGTCTCACTGTTAGACTTGGTGCCTTTTTGATGTTGAGGCTACCTTGGATCACTGATCTTGATGAAGATGATACTCTTTTGTTCTTCAGCCCTTTCCTTTTCAAGGGTTTACCAAAGCACTTTATGCATTAATGAGTTATTTTGCTAAAACAACTGTTTTTTTAGTATCTTTAATAGCACAAAACAATGTACTGATTTGAGACCAGAATCGTCGGAGAATATAATTGTTGGGGAGTAATGCAATATATACTAGCAGAGGCAGAGCAGGAAAGAACTGGGAATGTTGAATGAGATGTGTCTAAAGCAATAGCTCACTGTCTGCTCCTGCCCTTTTCATCTCAATCTATGGCACTTCATCAGTAATGAATTGCAGGGAGACACAAATTGACACAGTGCATGCTGTACCACTCACATAATCTGTGCGGTCCCCATCAGCGACCCTTTTATAACGCTACACTTCAGCATCTTCCAGCGAAAAAAATCTGGTGGTGTTTGATAGTTTCTAAGACCTGATTCACTTTTGTGGCCTTTTGACCAAGGCCAGAAGAGGATAGTTGCCTGATCTGTCTGACTGGGCAGATCTGTCTCTGTCTCTACAATTCTGTTTTAGTTATCAGTGAAGGGTCAACTCTGAATACTGAAGGGAACTCTGTGATTTTAGGGAATAACTCCTCCTGTTCATCGTTCATTCAGGGAAACAATAAGAGATTGCATCAGGAAAGACAGTATTGTATCCTGAAGAGGAATTCTTGACAGGATGTCAAGAGTTCCATATTTCCATGCTGACTTTTTCAATTCACATATTTCTTCCTGTTTAATCTGCTAGTCCTTCCCTCCCCCTTAAGTTTAGGATATTTAGATGAGCTCTGGATATGGGCTAAGAGGGATGTGCTTTCTGTGCTGTTAGGATCTGGTTGCATGTAACTTCAGGGTTGCTTTATCAGCTGTGGATTGAATTGAGGATGTCTATTGGGAGTTTCAGGTCTTGGTTTTCTCATTGGAGGTCCTTCCATCAGGCAGGTCTGTTAAATGCCTGCTGAGTCCCTAGAGACGCTTGATCTGTGTTTAAAGGGAAGCAGCTGAACCACGAGAAGAGAGAAACGGCTGTCTACTCAAGCACTATTACTCTGAAGGAATCTTACTGTAAGCTGTGTAGAGCTTGCATGGCAATCTGGGTGCCTGAGGCTCTCTGTGTGCTCCACCCCAGCAGAGGGTGATGCTCTTTCTGGCCTTTCCTGCTCTGAGAAAGGCAAGTTGATGGCTCCTGGATGCTTTGGGCATGTAGTGTGTATAACTCTCCTGAGGCCCAGGCCAGCAAAACCTCTGGAGGATTCCAAGCAGCACCTGCCTCCTGGTCCCCACTCCTGTTAAAGCTTCCCCAGTGGAGACACTCGCTCAGGGAGAGCAGGAAGTCCATAAATAAATAATTCCCTCTGTCTCTCCTGATCAGCCCAAGCAGCTGTGATTGCTCCTGAATGCCTGGGTTGTTTTCTTCTTAATGGCTTTTAAACCAATTTCACCCTCATCTGATGACCCAGCTTCTCCTATTTTTGGAGGAACAATTTCTTCTTTTAGAGAGGGTTTTGAGGGGGGTATTTATATTGTGTCAAGAGTTTTGGCTGAGGTGAAATAGTATAGTAGTGCAGGCAAAGCTACAGTTTACTGGTTCTACCAGGCTGCCTCATGTCTTATTCTTACAAACCTCTACAGGGCATCTCCCTGGATACTGCAGCTAGTATTGACCCTAGCTAAAGAGCAGTGGACAGATGTGACGCTCAAGAACATCCCACAAACATTTAATAACTCTTACACCATTGTAAGACACTACACTTTTCTGGATATGTTTTACTGTTGGAGAGCTAATCACTGAGACATCC
Source organism: Athene cunicularia (assembly GCF_003259725.1). Classification (NCBI taxonomy): domain Eukaryota; kingdom Metazoa; phylum Chordata; class Aves; order Strigiformes; family Strigidae; genus Athene; species Athene cunicularia. The sequence continues at coordinate 24,924,760 of NW_020799101.1, read as the reverse complement.
AAGTGCTTATCCTTTGCCCTACAGTGTGTAGGTAAAAGTTTGGGCACATAAGTGAGGAGTATAGGCTCTCCATTGTCTGTTCTGCTGACCTACAGCATCTCATTAATGGACATCTGACAGCTTGTTATTTAGGGCTTATACTGGTGCTCTTGTACTTTGTATATATGAACTGTAGTAGTTCAAAACAACAACAAAAAAAGCGGTCCTTAGCAAGTGTATAGTCAAATCTAAAGGTGCTTGGTTTGTATCTAGTGCAACCCCTGGACACATTTATTGCTCATCTAATGGTTGTCATCTAGGTTTGTCTATGCAGAAGTATGCTGTATTTCTGGAGGTATTAGTACTGCCTCCACAGGCAGAATGTACCTGCTGAGCAGTAGGACATGAATATCCTTACACTGCTGGTCAGATATCTGATGTGATGTGTACTAGCACAGTCTTGTGTTGTGTTGCAGGCCAGTGACATTCCCCCACAGAGCCTTCAGAAAAGATACTAGTCTATCTGGGTGGAATGCAGTTGCCATGTCTATGGTTATAACGGCAAATGGGCTGATTCAACTCAAATGATTGCTGGCTAATCAAGGGGAGTGACCTACATTTCCTGTTTGTTTTAACCATCCTGCTTGTCCAGTCAGTTTAATGATGCTCCTCATGAAGTGTAAACCCCTGGAAGCAAAGTGGTCTCCCAAGGTAGGCCCCACCTGGGTGCCATGTCATTGGCTGTTTGGCAGACCTCTGTATCTGAAGCAATGATAGCCTTTCCTACCATCTTTCTCTGTCCTGCTTCTAACTTCTTAGCATTCTGAAAAAGCAATGGGTTTAACAAGAAGTGCTGTCCTCAGGCTGTATGGTTCCCAGGCTGAACCTGGTAGCAACAACTTCTGGAAGTTATGTCATAAAAGCCTACCTTTGCTGAGTTGCTGACAACATGAGTTATGAAATACTGCCAAATGTTGAGAGGCAAGGCCTAAAAGATGAGTTGAGTACTACTGAGTTCAGCTGACTCTAAATATTTAATGGAAGATTGGTATGTTCAACAGAGGAGCAGAAAGGGGAGGCATCAGTAGTCTTTGATCATCACTAAAATAAAGGTGTTCAAGAGATGAGCAAAAGACCAAAACTGGATTCTCCTTTGTAAAGCACTGTGGAGACCAAGGGGACCTGTTGCTATGAGCCTGCAGCACCAAAGTCACCCTCAGACCACATGGGACTGAGATTTGAGTTTTCCTTACCAATGATACTGAAAAGTAATCTTTCCTAATGCTGCCACAGGAACAGCAAAGATGACAACATGCGACTTGGAAGGATGAAGGCATTTTTTCTGAAACCCAGTGATGCATGTTCAGGTTTATCAGGAGAAGGCTTTACAGCTGCCCACAACTGCCTCTGTGCCTGGATCTCTGAGACTGAAGTCATGTCAATAAGACCTTTCCAAAGACATCCAAGGACTTGTACTTCCATGCATGAGAGAGATTGTTGTCTTTTGGAGTATACAAGGCCATGTAACAGAAGTAGGACTCACCTAGTGAAGCTTCTCCTTTCCTTTGTTTAGAAATGAGTTTGGTTTTTTTTCTGGTAACCAATATCTGTCTCCTTGTGACTGGCTACCCTATTGATACTGTATGTGCATATACTGTGTAGCTAAAGCAGACGTGTTTATATGGTCCTGAGTTGCCCAGATTCTTCTAAATGATGTTTTGTTTTATAGGCAAGGATTGTTTTTCTTGTTATTTTTCCATTTCTTGTTTGAAAAAGTACCACTAAACCATGATCATTCATGGTCTGTAGGCATAGTGCTTGTATGTTAATGACTTGTAGACAGAGCAGTGATTTCCTAATGTGTTTTACTGTGGGTGTCTGAATGAGATACAGTTGATGGAACTCAGAAGTTAAAAGTATGTTAAGAAGCTTGGGATAGGGTTTGTTGGCAAAGCTGTCTAATCAAATAATCTGTCACACCAATTTGCTCTTGTCCAGAAAGTGAAATAAATGTAGTTCTAGTAATAAATAAACTCAAGAGGGAGTTGTGAAAAAAATCTGTATTGTTCAAACACTGAAGTTAGCACAGAACAAATCTTCAAAATGGTCATGTATTTAACTGAGCTGTTTGGAGATCCAAAGCAGAGGACACTTGCAGTTGTTGTGCTGCTGATACAGTGTGTCAGAAGGAAGCCAGCCTTTGTCATGTCTGGCTCTAGGCAAAACTTGCAACCCCTTACTGTTAGAAATGAAAATATTCTGAGGCTGGAAAAGGTGATGAAGAAAGCAGTTCTGATCATCTGACGATCTCTGTTTTTTCCAAACTGCCATGCATCAGGTTTCCTAAGGTCACTTGGGACCTGCGGGTTCATCTCACTGTTAAATACTTTTGCACAGATCCACTGCCAGTGAGCTCCTCTGTATTTGGCCTGGCGGACAGGGTGAAGTCAATAGTCTTCTATTGACTGTGCCCAGATGAGGCCAGACAGTGGTTCCTGTAGGGAAAGGAAGGTCTTTAATCCTTGCTTTCTTCATCCCTTATACCCTGGATGGAAAAGTCCTTTCACTGCTTTGCTTCTTTATAACTGCCTACATCACTTTTCAAAAGGACTCCATTACATACTCAGAGAACCCAACTAAGGGGAAACTGCACACTTACTCACTGTTTCTTGTCACGTCATAGTATTCAAACTGTGAAGTCTGGTATGCTGCAGCTATCTTATTGTTGTTGCTGGGAAATAAGTTATCTTGTATGTGTTTAAGTTCCTGTTTCCATCACAAACTTGGAAAAAAAACCCACAAACATCTTTACTGCTTAGCCCTTAGTGGGCATGCTCTCTAACACTAGTAATTCTGAATCATTTCAGTTCTTTAAGCCCCATTCCTTCTCTGGGTTGAGACATTTGGCATTATCAATGCACATGCCAAAAATGTTTTAATGCTTTGTTTGCAGCATAACAATAAGTAACTGTTATTTCTTCTGACAAGACATATTTCTTTTGCTCAGTTCAGCGAGTAAGCTGGTACTGTGAATTTTAAGGTCCTGGGGTGATTAGAATGCATGGGCTTGGAGAAAGAAGCAGCAAATCATCTCCCCAAATTAGAGGAATGAACAAGGCTCCCTTGTTCTCCTGACCTCCCTCCTTGGCCTTTTGCAATTCAAGATTTGAAGCTAGTGTACTGAGGTAGGAAATCTAAAGGTGAAAAGATGCTGTTCGACTTTGTCCCATCTGTCAGGATAAACCACCATACTGGGAAAGCCATGCTTGTGATGCCTCTGTGCTGGAGGATTGGTGACAGCTAAGCAGAAGTATTTCCAAGATTCCTTGATGCCTTGTGTTCCCTCCTTCCTCCTGATAGATAAACAAATATCCTAGATACTGCTCTGTGGACACCCAGGATCATGGATGGGGAAGGATTAATTTCTGCTTTGCTGCAATTTGGAAAGAGGATAGGAAATAGTAACGAGTGTGCTAGTAAATGATGTGTAGCTGTCAGTGTGAAAAAAAAATCACTGTCCAGTCAATGTTTTGGTCACGTTCTGTTGGACCAGAGTGGCCCAACTGAGGGTTAGTGTAATACATCACAGAAAATGGATCAGCAACAGCTCAAAATTTGAAGCTGAGTCACAGCTCTACAGTGAAGTCTTCTAAGTCTGTAGATCCATCTGCCTCTGCAATTACCTATCTTTTTTGAGAAAGGCTTCTGTCTGCTTAGTTAAACAAGAGTTACCCAAAGACTGACTAAGAAGTAGATTGACAAAACTTGAAAGCAGATACACTGCAGTATTTCTGGGCAAGGAGGATAGAAATTCCTGTCAAATACCCCAGCTAACTGATGATGCAAGAGAGAGCAGAAGGCATAATCTCAAATATAAAATTTCCTCTCCTGCCTCTCTGTACATTTCCTACTACAAGCTCTTCTAAAATTTGGAAAATATTATTTCTCTTCTCATTCTCTTTATTCTTTCTTGTTTGGTAATATACTCTGCACCTCTCTCTTGCTCTGATGCCCTAGTTTGAATTCTACAATTCAAACTTCTCCTGTTTTGTCTTGGCGTGTGTGTGTCTCCATGTGCACCTTCATCTAAGACATCAGCAAGAACATGCTCTGCTCTGGAAATACAGTCCTGTTTGTTAACACTGCAAAGACAAAAACAGGTATGGAAGGACACAAAACAGCATTGGCCCTACAAAGATAGGGAGTATTAAAATAAAGTCTTGACTTTTCATTGGCAATGTAGGAACTATGTTTGTCTTATTTCAGGGTTCCTAACACTGTTGTATCATATCCAACCACAGAACTTAATGAATGGTCGTATTTTTGGGACAGAGAATTCTCATTCAAAGCAGGACAGTAAGGGTGAAGACACTTGTATTCAGACCGTTGCTCTGCTACTGATTTGCTCAGATTGATCTGGGACAAGCCATATAACCTCTTTGTTTTATGATTTGGCGGTCTATAGATTGAGAATTATAATACAGATGTTTTAAAGACTAGGTAATGCTTGAAGTGTGTCTAAGGAGGTTCAGATAGGCAGTTATTTAAAAATTACGATGTGGAAACTATTCCTGCTTAAATAGATGTTGAGCTTCAGCAGTGATGGTGGTGATACATTTTAGATGGAAGCATATTGTTTATAAGGCCAATTAGTGTTTTAGGGAAAAAACAATCTATTGGAGTTTGGTAGAAAACAAGACATTGCATTTGGTGGGGGGAGCAAAGTGTTTTGTTTGGGTGTAATAAGGGAAAACAGAAGAGTCCCCCAAAAAAGCTGTTTTGTCTGTATCTGGGATAGCTGTTTAGCAGTGGAAGGGGATATATGTGGGAGTGATGAAAGCCTACTAGTAATCCGGGACCTGTGCTCAGGGGACATAAGTTTCTCTCCAGGGTTACTAACTAGCCTTGCAAAGCAGAGGGATCAGGCATGCAACACAGTGACTTGTGTGAAGTCTAAGCAGTACTGTTGACCTCAGAAGTGTGAGAGGGTGGTCTTCTAAATTCATCACAATGACCTCTCTGGAGCTGTTGTTTCCTTAAATGAGACAGGGGCTGAGAAAGGTCTCTTGTCACTGGACTCCTCTTTCCCCCGCAGACAAGATAAGAATGTGTGAACACAAGTCTGTTCTACCCAGCTTAGGTCTCCTAATGATTATGTATGTTTTTTGCCCTGTACAGATACTACTTCACTGACTTCCTTGTGAGAATACAATAATAGGGCCTTCATAAAAGGGAAAAAAAATTCCAAACCTCCAAAAGTAACTAGATCTCTCCCTCTGCTGCATTTTCCTTATTCACAAAAAACTAGCCTTATCAACAAGTGAAATCAAGTTTGTTTGGCATGATTTGCAGGTTACTCCTATATTAGACCAAATGAAATTTCTGTCAGTCAATCAATCAGCTTTCTGGAAAGTTGATCTTTATTCCATGATAAAAGTTTTTTAAAAGTAAAAAAACCCAATCTATCAAAACCAGATTAATCATTAATGGATGGGGGAAAGTCTATCTGTCATCTCTTGGAGGAGCCAGCAAAAGTAGAGAGATGTCTTCGCAATTCTTGCTTTCTGGAGAGGAATATGGCACATCTCAAAGGACTGATACTGCCTACAGTTTCATGAGCCTATAGCACTCTGACTGTACTCTTCTTGAGGCTAACATTGATAGAAAGTTGTTGCTCTGCATTTGGACCAGGTATGAGAACTGGTGACCTCAAAAGCCAGAGGCTGCCTTATGAAAGGCATCACAATGGGTAGCACTTACTAAGAGCATTTTTGGGTGTGCTCTGCTCAGAGGCCACAGACTGAGTGGCCAAGACAGCTCCCGCAGCAAGAAAGCAGCAGTTCCAGGGCAAGATTTGGTCAAGACAGCAAAGGTTGTGCTCACAGGGCAAGCTAGTGCTGCTGTTGCATGTGCAGTTCTGCCTTGTATTTACCCAAACTGTCTTGTCTTACAGATCTGCCAGATTAATCTCACAGTCCTTTCTAACCTTGTCTTGGTACCTGTTTAAAAACCACACATATTGGAAGGATGACCACGTTGAGATCACTGTTTCCTTCTCTGTTCTTTGAGAGGAAGAGAAATTGGCTAAAGCTGTGAGAATAGCTCAGCAAGTGCTGCATGTGGAGAGGTTTGCAAAAGATGAAGCCTCCTGAAGTTCCAAAATCAGCCTGCAGGTCTCTTGTCCTCTTTCTTGGGGAAATTACGTTGGCAGATCAGGCTCAGCCAGCAGAGACTATTCCTTTCTATCCTTCTTAGAAGGGAAGAGCCAGGACTCTATACAGCTGCTGTCAAGGCAGGGGAAGCTTCATTTGTTCGTTTGCACTGGGTCAGAGAGATTAATGTTACATTTCTGCACCACTCTTCAAATACCCACCTTACCCGGGCAGTCCTCTGTCAGCAGCAGCCCATTTCCAGAGCACAGACCTACCATTGTACTGTTTATATCAGTTAATTCAGCCCTGTGGACCTTGTGCCAGGCGATCACATGGCTCCCTGCTTGCCTCACCTCAGCCCGGATAAAGTGCAAAATTAAAACATCAGCTATTGGGACAGCAGGACCTGCCTGCCAGGCCATTCCCACCCTGGTCTTCCATCCACTGAGAAGCCACACCAGAGATAATCTCTGCACAGTCAGGATCCAGCCAGAGCGCATCTTTCTGGAGAAAAATGTTTTCCATCAAAAAAAGCTCACTTCAAACACCCTGGCTGCTCTTGAACTGTATCCTGCACAGGCCCTGACCCTGTGTGCGTCCTCCAGTCTCTCTTGCTACTGTGCATCAGGAAATCTTCTTCATGGGGTTCACTGGGTCATCTGACCTTAGATTTCTGTTGGAAACACACTGGTGCTGGTTTCATTTTGCTTGCCTCTGCTTTGGTCAAGTGTTCTCCAACGTGGCTGATGAGATTCCTTGCTTATAATCTTGGGCCCGACTAATGCCAATGCCCGACTAAAGCTCTTGTCTTCTCTCTTTAACATTTAAAGCATTTCAGAGATCCTGCTGGGCTGATATATCACTTAGGTGTATAAAGGTATATGTGCATATAGTCCATTTGTATTAATTCTGCTGCCTGGAAAGAGGTGTAGTCTGAATTGTGTCACCTGCAACATTCAGGTAATCGGATTCTGCTGTATTCTTAAAACTGGATCAGTCTTCTCTGTCTCCCATTGTCAAAGCTAACCTGTTTTCTGTGCCATCTTCATGTGTACTTTCACCATAAAAGACCTCTGATTTGACACCCTTAGGCTGTCCTGTCTTAAGAATACTTGATCAGAATCACAAGGCTTTTCCCCACAGAGCCTGGGGACACACTAGGGCATATCATTAGTTTGCAGGCATTTGTTAAGATCTCTGGTAGAGGAGGCAGTGAGGAAGTTGCACTGATAGACTTCAATAAGCAAGGACAGTTTACACTGGCTGTGAATCTGGCCATTCCTCTTTCTTGAATATTCTCAAGTTTCTACAAGTGCTGATTGTATGCAAAGTTTTAGCCTAATTTAGTCAGTGTTTATAGCTGAACCACACTGCATTTTCTTCCATGCTGTATCGCTTCCCTCATTTGAAAAGCTCTAGTCTGCCCTTTGCTTCTCCCAGGTTGTACGCTTTTGCATCAAATTAGATTCTGGGGTTTATATTAAGAAATATCCTCTTAGCTCCTACTTTTTTCTTTTTGTTTGCCTGGCATAAGAGAATCTGTCTTTTATCCAGGTGTGTTTCTGTGTGTTTTCCTTTTAAAAAGGCCTCTAGTTCTTGTTTATATGTTAAGGATATTTTTATGTATTTGCGCCGTGGACATCTAAACATGAAGCACAGGGGAGAGACAAGCGAGTGCAGTTTGGAAGGTGGGGAGTAGGTAGCACGGGACAAACAGACTCTGTGGGGCACCTCTGTGAGTCAGACTTTTCTGTGCAAGACTGCGTGTGCTGGGCATGTGCCGGAGAGGCTGGCGGGCTTCTGTAGAGAGGGTTCTTCAGTAGGTATCGCTATGTTGCTGTGAATATTCACCGGAGTTGAGTGTGAAAATGTGTGCAGGAATTGTGAAAGCACACTGACTCTAACAGCAGCCAGCACACGTGCAGGGTTTGAGAATGTGGCTTTCATGAGGCTAGGTGCGAGTGCCAGTTTTGATGTTTGTGGGGATTTTGGAGAGTCTGTGTCTATGGTTTTTGTGCCTGGGAATACACACCGTTATCCTGCATGTCTGATTCTGATCTCATGGGCCAGAATGTATTCCAGTGTGGTTTCATGAGCTGCACTGAAGTGACATCTGGATGACACTGCTCGGAAACGGGACGGGGGCACTCTTCTGCCTGCGTGAGTTAGTTCGGGGGAGGGGCAGAGGTCCGAGTGCAGCGCTCAGGCTGCAGCGGTGTGAGACGCGGGTCTGTGCGTGTGCACAAGCGCGTGTGCGGGAGCCATGTGCTCGCGCCTAACGGGGCCGTGCGGGCCGGGGTGCGGGGCC
>NW_020799101.1:24897267-24916271 GCF_003259725.1 Athene cunicularia | reverse complement strand
GGGGGTGTCGGTGCGTTGGTGTGTTTATTTCTTGCCTTGTAACTTCTCCCTCTAATGCTTCATCTCCTAGGAACAGGCAGCTAACAGGGAGCACTGGCAGTCCTTTCTGCGCAGTTTTACTTTTCGTCTGTGCTAGGATTTTTATTAGATGAATTACTAGGTGTCTGCAAAGAGGTGTGCACATAAACCCACACAAAGTAGAGCCTTTAAAGCGCTGTCTTTTATAAAAGAAGTCCGTTTTTCACCGGAAATGCCCTATGGAAATTTAGTTTCCCACAGCTTGCTGTTTGGACAGCCTGCCCGGGGAAAGAGTGGAGTGAGTCGGAGGGCTGGCAAGCAGACATCCCGAGCTGGGACCGGTGGCTCATACCTTAGCACCTGCTACTGCTCTTTGTACTCCGAAGTGGGCTGTGCCTGGTAATGCTGTGTTTAAAATCACTTTAGGATGTGAAGTTTGGTGTGATCCTTTTGGGGAAGTTAGGAAACAAAGGAAAATCTTCCCAGCGTTTGTATCCAGCTGACTGGAGCAATTAATTTTAAATGCGTTTCTCCTCTCCAATAAATCTCACCCCGAGCAGAGTCCCCTTTTGTGTGTTCGCATGTTAATCCGCGTGTCACCTACGCAGGTTCTGTGGTGTCATCAGAGGTGGGAGTGAAGTAATTTTGCCTATTTCATTGCTTTTGTTTTAAGAACACATTGTATTTAGTGAAATTAAAACAATTAAAACCAAGCAAAAAATTCCACAATGGTACTGACCCCCCTTTCCTCATTACAGCTGTCTTTTATTTGTCTTTTTGTCTCTTGTTTCCTGATACTCCATCTGTCCTTACACTCATTTCTTCTTCCTTTAATCCCCTGCTTCCAGCAGTTTCATTAAAATGAGACTTAGTATTGTTAATAGAAATTAATAATCTAACCCATGTGATTTTCTTTTCCCCACTGGTGCTTCACTTGTGGCTGCTCCATTTTGAATTAAAAATAAACAAACAGTTTCTTAAGGGAAATGTATTCTGTATTGTGATGGGAGTCTTTTAATATTAAGGTAAAAATAAAAAGTGCGTTTACTTTCATTTTAAAAAAAACCCAAAATATCAAAATGCCACAATCAAAAGCTAGATCTTCATCACTATGTTGTCTCTTAACTTTTCCCTTTTATTTTTTCTACTTTTGGAATTGAGAAAAGGAACTCAAACAACGTGAAAATAGTAAGAAGTAATATGCATGTTGTATTACTGTTCACCCCTTTTACTTTTCCATGGGCTCTCAGTCAGCTCTCAATAATGTCATGTGCACCTTACCCGTATTCACAACTCTTTGGCCACTAAAGTAGACAGGTGAAGGTAGCCCTGGGAGAAGTGCCACTGAGCCCCTATGGCTTTACAGTGGAGAGTGCTGCTTTTTGAGATGAAAAATTATTGGAGAGCTCTTTGTTCAGAGAAGTGCTTGGCTTGGTTCTGTGTGCCAATGAACCTTCTCTTTAACATTGTTGAGGTTGGGGAAGAGACACAGAGAAATACCATTTAAGATATCTCAACCTCTTATTTCTCAATCTCTTTTTTTTTTTTTTTTTTTTTTTTTTTTTTTTTTTTTTTTTTTAATTAAAGGAATACAACAATACAGGAAAGTGAGGCTAAGTCTGAAAAAAGTTACTGAGAGAAGGAGAAGATGTGAGAAGCCTTAAAAATATAGTATATTTAACAGTATATGTGCATTGCGTCAGGTACTGATTTGATTTTCATTCTGGTTTTGTTAAGGTTAGATTTCAGATTGCATTCCTGTAGCGGAAGATAAAAGTTGGCCCAATATATATCCCTTTAGCCATTTTTCTCCTATGTAACACAATTAAATTGTGAACGTATAATGTAAATACAGTTACTGCATTTCTGCCTGTTTTGCTACCTAGTTGTGTGAGCATATTATTGTACTGATTTACTCTTTTGACTGCTAGCCATTGAAAAGATTTTAATATTTTCTTTTTTTTTAAAAAAAAATACTGCTTTTAATTATGTGGACAGCAATTTTTCTCAAATTAAACCTTAAATTAAGAGTCAATTTAAAAGTATTGCAGATTACCTCTTCTTGTTTAGTTGCTTGTTTATAGGAAAAAATAGGAGGAAGAGTAGAATGTTGGAAGAGAAGTGGATGTGGTCACTCAATATGTGATCCATACAGTTACCTGGAAACTGTATTTAACCTCACAATTATTGAGAGAGAATGAACAAGGCAAAGGAGAGGTGACACCCTTCACCTTGGAGTTTAAGGAGAACTTAATTTTTATAACAGTCCGACCCAAGAACGGTCTGAACAAAAACTAAGCAAAGGAATTCATTGTCCTTAATCCCACTCTTCAGGTTTTACATTTGTCTTCCTCAAGCAGTGAAAGTTCCCTTTCCCTTGCCTGTGTGTGTTGATCTGAGTGGTTACACCGGGAACCTGCGGAAGTTCTGGTCAGTGGGTTGTGTGCTTTCCCTCAGTGCGGAATCCTTCAGGGAGAGTAAGAAAATGATACTTCCTAATTTTGATCCTCTGTGCATGTGTCTTAAGGCAGCGTATTTATTTACTTTTTTGCATAGCAATCTACTCTTTAGCAACTGCTTACTACCTTTTGGTACTGACCTTTGGGAGAGTTATTCCTGGGGTTCATGATGCAGCTTCAAGGAAGAAGCTTTTGTATGAGTTCAGATTGGGAAGCTAACAAAGACAGTGATTTGTACCTGCAGTTTGTCTCTCAGGTGAGGGCATATGGCGAGAATACATTAGTTACACTGTACTGACAACGTCTGTCTGCAGTACAGCGGGAAGGGAATGTTTGTGCAGACACCACACATGTACACTCTGACATGTAAAATATTTGATTATATTCCCACACAAACACATGTGTGCATCTATAAATATTTATGTGTAGGAATATGCACATACATATGTATGGTCGTACTGAATATTGGTGTTGCGTCTCTCTCATGCAAACCTAAGGCTGTTTTAAAGGAGAGTGAAATACGGCATTTTACTTTTCCGTATTAACTTTCACCTCCCAGAGAAATTTTTTCTGCCTGGTTATAGTTGCCACTAGAAACGTTGATAGGACTACAAAATTGCCATCTCTGTTTCTAATTAATATTCTACATAACGGACAGAAACTGACCAAGGAACCGTCATGGGGGGAAAATAAAAAACATTGGCAAATGAGGGCATCCTGCCAGATGCTATGTCTCTTACACTGTTTCCTCTGATGTTCAAGAAAGACACATGAGTCATTGATCTGCTAAAAATGAAAATTATTTTATGAACAGAAGAAAAAAGTTGAAAGGAATAAGTGATATATTTGATAGAGATGGAAAGGTATAACATTGGAATTTTAAATCAATGAAGGAGCGAACTCTGGACCCTGCAGCAGAGAATTAACAAAGTTGTTGTCACTCCACAGACTGAGGAAATGTGACTTGATTTCAGAGGTTACTGGAAATCTCCATATTCCATGAATGGGAGGAAATCTGAGTCAGAGAAGCTCAATGCAACTGTCTGCTCTGAGTATCTCTGAAAGTCTGGGCTAGGGAGGAGTTGTTAATTGGGGAGAATGGAGAGGGAATTGTTTGTTTTATCGACAGAATAAATTGCAAAACCTCTGTAAGGGAAATAGCCTAGTTACTGGGTTCCTGATGAGGTTCCCATCTTAGAATGGGGTCTTGGTACACTAAGCTTATTGAGTACAAAGCTGATGAGGAAATTGGTACCTTTAAAGTATTTATATTAACTTTTCCCTCCTCTTCCAATTCCACTTGTAAAAGTAAAGATGATCTAATCATTATCAATTATTGAGAAATATGGAAAGATCAATATATTTAAAAAATAGGATTTTTTTCATTGTATTGATTTGAAGTAATCAATAAATATTGCATTTAGCCTGAGAGGGGAAAGAGTTTGGAGAGATTGCCTCAGAGAAAGTTGCTGTGACAAGAGATTTCACATCCCGTTTTCTTCTTCTCCTAGAGAATAATGCTTTACTCTCTGTGCCCCTTCTGCTGTTATTCCCCAACCCCGTATTTTAAAACACCTGTATTCTTCAATTAATTTCAGTTCAATAAGAAGTTTTGTGCATTGTGTCAGTGGGTCACTTTACCAAATATTCCAGGACCAGATGATACAAACTCTCTTGGGGAACGGAAGAAGGGAGGAGGTAAAACCTGAGACTAGATGAACTTCACAGGTTCTGTTTGGAGCACAGCAGAATTTCTCCACTCTCCAGAGTGTAAAATATATGAAAGATTTAATTAAGGAAAGAAATAGTAAAAGTAGAAAAAAGTGGTGACAAAGCTGGGATATAAAAGCCAAATCCTGTCCTCAACTTCTAACTTGCACTCCTCGCTTTAGGAGTTGAGGGTCGTAACAGCAGCTAGTGTTGCCCATCAACGATTCCCCTGTAGATTGCAGAGACTGGGAAATTCTTCCCAGTCAGACCTGTTCTTTAATCCTGAAGCTACTGATTGTAACTTTACAGCCAGGGAGCACAACAAAATTTTTAGTTTGTGCAGTGTGAGCAAGTAAATTTAGCATCTGCCCAGTACCCAGCAGCGAGGTTCCTAGGTAATGCTGCTATAGAGACTGGGAGGAAAAAAAGGGAAAGATCAGAGCTTCCCCAACAAACTATGAATCAGATGGTTGTTTTTTAGCGAGGAACTTAACAAGGCAGATATTAGCAGTACTTGGCTATGGTGACCTTGCCAAAAAAAGGAAAATCTTGATTTCTTTCTTCCCAGTATTGGCTGCATTTGAGTTGTGAATGTAGTCATCTCTATGTAGCTTGCATGGGTAAAGAGCTTTGTCATCGGGAACAGGACATAATTAGTATTATTTATTAGTAGTAGCTATTGATTTGGCGAGTTTTATTTCTTAGGAATTAAATTGTAGTAACTTACTCTTTGCATTTGTTTCCATCCTTGCTTTGCTGCCTCTATCTAAAGCTTTGCTCTGTCTCTTCAGAGAGCAATAGAGATGCTCACAAAATGATCCTTGCAGCTGGAGCCCAGTGCACTTTGATTCTTCCAGTGCTTGGGAGTCTGGCTGCTGGCAGTGACTGTCCATGAGGAGAAACATGCCGGCTCAAGGTGGAACAAACTGTATAATAATATATTTGTCATGTTTGTAATTGCAAATGTAATTAGCAAACAAGCTCTGGGGGATTGAGGACTTGAAACTTTCACTGCGTATCATTTGACCCTATCTTGACTGGACCGGAGTTTGTATGCCACTGTTAACCCTTGCTGTTTTTGAAAATAAATGCTTCTTCTAGTCAGACTGCTGCTAAATTCCTTGTCTTTCCCTCCCACCACCACCCCCTTTTTTTTTTTCCTATGAGCAGCATTGTACCTGTATTTGCTTATACCTTCTTTTATTGTGATGGCAAGTGCTTATGTTCCTCCTGCGACATGCAGACTAATACTTCCTCTCCTAGCACTTCTGACACAGTCTGGAAAGCATTCTGCAATGCCCTTTGTGAAGAGCACTGTGTACCAGTAAGTGCTTTTGCATACTGAGCTGTTCAGTGCATTCCTATCACCACAGGCAACGTTACTATTCAGTGCCCCTTGCACTCCGCAAAGACAACTTGCGAAAAGCAGGTGGCAAGCTGTTATCACACAACCTGTGATGGCTCTGTGTCCCTGCTGAGCTGGAATTTTCTTGCACTCACTTTCTGAACGGGGAAGGAATAAATATGTAAGAAATCCTGTTCATTTTGTGGGATCCTGGCAAATCTGAGTCTGGTCACCCTTAGATTGACTTTGTCGTCCTACATAGAGTATTCCTGATCCATAAGGATTTAGTGAATAACACAGAATCAGTTCATAAAGTCTCAAACTTAGGTGTGCATAGGAAGCAATGAAGGTTACTTTGCTTTTTCCTGTGAACATTGTCTCTTATTTGTTTTCTCTTTTATTTTCAAGATAGGACTTCAATTGCAATTAAATTTGTGATAGGACTGTTCTGGTTTTGTACAGTTTTATTTATTCTTGCATTTTTGTTTATGTGAAAGGACGTAGCTTAAATGTAGAGAGGGGTGGCCATTTTCATACAATTTTTGTCATGACTGTAAGGACATCTCGCAAATATTACATCCTATTGAAGTTTTGGAAGGAAAAGAAAGCGTATTCTACTTTCTTCTTGGTAGGGTAAGAGCCTTTGATGAGAACCCCTTCCTTCAGTCGAGATTTTCCTTTTCCACTCCCGGAAATTTTGTTGGCTTTACCATGTATTGTAAAGGTCATACATTTTCCTTAAATTCAAATAGTCTGTAATGTGGGTGTTGGAAGTGGGACCTCCACCTTAGAGTATCTTGCACAACAGGAGATAATTTCTTATAGCACCTTTTGTTTTGAATTGATTGTATTTTACTGCAGCTGGTTTTAGATTAAGATTTCTCGTTGCTCTGTGTCTACTGTTCTGAAAGGCTTTTTGTACATATGGCATATTTAGAAGTGTTATTTTCTAATTTCTCCCCCTTTTTCTTCTGGCACTTTAAAGTTCCCTTTAGTAATAATGGCCCTCAATCTGCGGTGATGGAGCCGTCACTGTGAACAATGCTGGTGAGTGTATTGTCTCTCTGTCCTTTTACTCAAGAGAAAGGTCAAAAGAACAGGTTTAAAAAAATGTTCAATTCTCCTGTTATAATTTTGCATATGGAGATGATAATTTTAAGAACGTGTAAGCATTTGGGTGACAAAAAGACAAATATGATTTTCCATCAGTTGCCACAAGTCCATTTTTTTAAATGTGCTGACATGAATGATTACAAAACAGATTTCTCACTGAGTTTTACACCATTTTTATATATTAAAAATATTAAACAGCTGAAAATAAAGACACTAAAGAATTATTTTTCAACGGATTTTATTTTTCTAAAGTCTTCTGTGTTGTTTTTGGTTTTATTTGGTCAATCTGACAAGTTTCTCATTTTCAAACGTATTATTTGCTTCTTGATTTAGGAAATTATACTTAGATAAATGAGGTCTTTCACAGATGTGGCAACATAGCAGTGGAGAGCACAGGGTGTCACTGATTTCAGGGATTAAGTTTAGAATTTTTTCTGGTGCACATAACCGGAATTAGCCGATATGCATTTTCAGTGTGTAAATTTTGTTCATACTTTGCTTTTTATTTTTTAATTTGATTTATACAGCAATTTTGAGAAGTTGCTTTTGTTTTATTTTTGTTTCTGAACCATGTATGGCATGTGATTGCTGTCTAGTTTTAACACTTCAGAAAGTGCTGTAGAGCAAGGAGAACGATTTAATTCTTTAGAATGCACAAATTCGGTTCTTCTTCAGCTCCTTTTCAGACATACCTGATGTTGCTTCTACTTTTATCTCTAAGAGTTTAATTTAGTTTCTTCGTAGTTTTTGTATTTCTGTTTATAAGGTTTTTTGGGTCATTTTTGTAGACTAAGGGGATAATGGTACAGGGAGATACTGAAAACATTCTCCTATGAAACTAGAAACGTTGGTGCCTATTGCCTGACAGGACTCTTTAGTAGGCAATTTTTGTTATCAGATTCATCGATATCTAGCTGGATCAGGGCTCTCTGTACACCTAACTGTATTGAGCAGTGACTTCTAAGCGATGATGTGCAGCCTGCAATGCAGCCTAACCAGGGACTGGGGCAGGGAGGGGGCCACAGCTGTCTCATACATTCGAGACTCATATTCAAAGCCAAGGTAATCCCAACACAGAAACTTGCATTTTGGTGCTTGAGCTTCATGAAGGATGTTGACTTTACTGCTTGTGGGTTATTTTTGCCTTAATAGATTGTAGCAAATATGACCTTTTGAAAATGATGCTTAAGTGTATCAATATGTCCATATGTATTACTTTAGATGCCAGATGCCAGACACATCTCCTTCAGAATAATTGATACAAGTTGTGTAGCAGCACCAGGCATACTGTAGGGGACTGGAATGAGTCAAAGTACGAGAGAAACAGTTTTCTTGCATAAAGAGATCTGTAAACACATGGATGGATGTATATCGGGGTGTGCGTACACACTGAATTTTACATACATTTGCACATATGATAAATTAACAGAATGCACATGTGTATGCAATAAAATTTTATATATAATCACATGTTCGTTCAGTATTGCAGTGTACTGTTTTACTCAAACAGTTATCCGTACAATGTCTCTTTGTATGCATATGCAAACCTTTCTGCATATGGTTGCGTATTTCTGTGTGTGTATTAACATATAAATGTGTAAAAAAAAAAAATAAGGATGGGTATGCATGTCTTTATCACAAGATTGTTCTGAGTCTTTATTAGTTAAAGTTTGTAAATCTGTTAATAGCCTTGCATAGAAGGCATTCTGTAAATGTAGAATGCTATGCAAATGTACCATATGTAACATTTATGCTTAAAAAAATACGGTGTTTCTGTTGGAACATATATAAATATGGATTCTGTAGGGTTAGGTGCTACTAAACAACTGCAGTTAGATCTTCTGTTTATAAATCAATGCATATTGGCATTCGTGATTTTTAAAGAGGAACAGAGATTTTTCTTCAAATAAAATATCAGAGGAATTTGAAAAATGGTGTCCATCTATAACATTGTCCAAATAAAGCTGGGCTCATGTGCCATAGCCAGAAAAGTCAGTGGTTTGGAATTTTTTTTTTCTTTTTGTTTAGTTTTTATTTTGAAAGCTTTTATTTCTTCTTTTTTTTCTTTTAAATGTGATTTTTGTTTTGGAAGGGACAGAATGTAGTGTGCTTCCCCTTGCTTAAAAGGTTATTTTACAATGAGATACTTCGTTTTTTTATTCCAAAACCTACGGTGTTTCTGACCGTATTCTTTTAGAGGTATTTTTTAAATTTTAAAACAGAGCAGTTTCGCTTCTTCTAGCAATTACAGCTAGGGGACTGTCACTGCAGAAGGAACCGTAAACCACAATCAATGCCTATGATCATTACTTCTCTAATGATATGTACTGTCTGTTGAAATTTCCCCTCTTGAGTTCCTATTCTAACATGGACTTATTTTTAAAAATATGAACAAATTTAATTTTACAGTCTTTTAAAAGTAACATAATTATGAAACAAAAAAACCACAAAAGCTCTCACAGTACAGTGATGTATTTATACGTGTTTTAATACATGAATTTTCTTTAGAATATTCCCCTTGGCTGTTTAGGGAAGAACAGATGCAGCCCACCTCTTTAATTGTTGGGTGAAAGAAGAAAAAATACCTGCTTTTGACTGGCCTGCTTTTTCAACATACTATTACTTTGCTTCAGACTCTGCAAAATGTTATAGATTCAATTCCCCTTTGGACCAAGAGTTAAAAATTAATTCATGAATAATAAAAACCAATCAGTCTTGTTGAGTTTAAGAAGGATTAGAAGAAAGGGTTTTGTACAGAAGCAGTTATATATCTTGGTAGTGATGTTGTTGGACTAATAGATATTGTACTAGGTCCCATTGGTTATCTGATAAAGGTAGCTGATTTGCAAATAGGGTTGTTATCCTGATGACTAATATTGGATATATTAAAAGAGGTTGGGTGGCTGGTGTCTATTGTAAGTTCTTGACTTGCTCATAGGAGATAATTTACTTGATTCATATGTGTAGATTGAAAAGGGAACAGGTAAATACATGCCATAAAGAAATGGCTTGTGCCACCTTATTGCAGCTGGGATTTTCAAGGAAGGTGGTGTGACTTGGCCACCGAATTCCAGCGAGTGTCAGCGTGCTTGTGGCAGGGAGCTGTCCATAGCGGACTGAGGGGCATGTACAGACGTGAGGCTGTCCTGCGCTCGGAGCATGTAACTGACAGAAGATGGGCAGAGAAAACCTCATGATCCTTCAGACAAAGGAAGGATTTGCATCCAAAATTTTGTGATTCAAAACCTGACCCAGTCCCTACACCAATTTGTAGGGGGAGTGAAGGAAGTAGGAGACATGACTTCAGGGGAATGAGGGCATCCAGAGTGATAGAGATCTCAATTTTATTAAAAATGGTTCAGAGCTAAAGCTAGAGTTTAAGAGAAGCTGGTGGAAAAAGGTGGCTTGTTTCAGGGACAGTGCTTGAGCCTGACATGGGGTATAGGAAGAAGGCTGCCCTCCTGCACCAGACAGCCAGTCAGCACAGTTAGGTGGAGGTCTGGGGAAGGAAGAGGATACAGCTGCCATGGGCAAGAGGAGGAATGGATAAATCTTTTCAGATATCTGTTCTGTAAGAGCTTCTTAGGACTACAGAGCCTTGGTGAGAAAAGCATCTTGAGCAACAAATTCTCCTCCTGTAAGAGGAGTTTGCTGTCATGCTTAAGAACTGCATCATCTGTGTCTTTCGGGTATCATCATGGGAAAACTTGCGAATGCAGGATCTTTGGGAGGTTAAAGATGGTGATATTCAGCCTGTAGGTGACTGGCTGTTAGATTTGGGTAGAAACAAAGGCAGCATAGAGAGAAGTGTCCTTCTTTTGAAAGGAAAGGAAAATGTGCTTCCTTCAGTAAGGGACTGGCCAGTGGCTTTGACTCCACCTGCCCATTGCACCAGCACAGGTAGGAGCTGGAAGAGCTCTGCAGCCATCTGCAGGGCTCCGCCGACAGTGCGCCGGGCACCTTGCTGCTGTGAAAGAAGCTGCAGGGCCTGCCTGGAGAACAGCCTTGCACCTTTCTATTCAGAGGCCAGCTCTTTGGAAACTTTCAAATTACTTTGTTCTCTGAAAAGTACATGGAGGTTTCTCCTGGGCATCTTGGCAGTGCTCTCAATACTGTTTTGAGAAAGAGTTTCCATGTTTATTGGCCTGGTGGAGCCTCCAGGGAGACACTCGGTGATCCCTGACAGGTCCGACTCTGCATGCTGCCTTCTGCACCTTACTGGGATATGTTTGGATGTTGTCATCACATCCCCCGAAGAGCAGTTCCAACATGTGTGGAGATCTTGTGGTAAAGAAGCTTGATGAGGAAAGAGAAACCTTAGTGTTTCCCATATGAATTTCATGAAGTCTTTGAGAAATACTTCACTGTCTTTATGAGTGCATCTTTTGTGTCTTTGTATACTGTATCATAAAAGACACAATCTCTTACTTTCTCACGTAATCACCAAGTGGCTGAGGTTGGAAAGGACCTCTAGAGGTCATCTGTTCCAACCCCTCCGCAGGGCCACCTAGAGCTGGTTGCCCAGGACCATGTCCAGATGACTTTTGAATATCTACAAGACAGGAGACTCTACAACCTCTCTGGGCAGCCTGTGCAAGTGCTCAGTTACCCTCACAGTGAAAAAGTGCTTCCATGTTCAGACAGACCCTGCTAGGCTTCAGTTTGTACCCTCATGTTTTGCCCCTTGAGGTTTTTTTTCCTCATACATGAGTTTACTCAATTGTTTTATGGTGTCTTAAATCTCTATCTAGTTTGTCAGTCTCTTCCTAATAAAAGTGACACATATAAATTTTAGATACTTTTAGGTTAAACCTATGTGGAAGAGAAGTATCCCCTACCTGGCTCCCTGGCAGTGTATCTTGATGTCACTTGTGTAGGTTATTGACAGCTGGGAGTATAACTGCAAGGCTCTTGCAGCCTGAGTTAAGAATGACAGGTATGTTCTCTAAAATTCACAACTTGGTTCATCAAGAGCATCTGTTGTGTTTCATCAGGAGATACAGGCATTTCTCATCTAGAGTATGGCTTGTCCACATCACAGTATAATGAATATGTAGAGATACTTGTTTCAGATATCCTCTTTATATTTTTCTTAGTAGCTGGTTTATCAAGGTTATTTTCTTAACAGGGTAAATTAATAGCAGTGAGCAACAATTAAATGCAGATTTAACAGGGAACAATCCATTCATTTGGGGGTTGCCATTATTTTTACCCCTGTTCTCAATCCTTATTGTCTCTGGTTTCTTCTGGGAGGATGACATCTGAGTGGTCTCACAGTATCTTTGGTACATCACCAATGTGAGAGTTAGGATGAGGATTTGACTCTGTTCATGATATGGACTACTGAAGCAGGGAAAAAAAACCTTTAATAGTCATAGAGAAAAATCTTTGAGGAGGATGCTGTATTAAAATGACTTCTCCCATGATAGAAAACCTTCTGCCTGTAATAATGTAGTCAGTACTTGCTGCCTTCCAGGAGTGACTGCTGTGCTTAACAGGTTGTGTTTCACTTGCAGCAATAGGTAATTTATATCAGGTTACTTCATCTTCTGCGAGCAACTAACAACCATGAAATGCTGTCACTGTTGTTGAAGGAAGAGGCTGGTGTTAAGAATTTATATGGGAAACTAGACAAGCAGAAGCCAGAAGATGAAGAAACCATCCACAAGCTTTGAGCATGTTTGGGAACTTGCTTTTTAAAACAGCCTTCAAAAGTACTTTGGATCTGAATCTGCTGTCATTATTACTTGTGTAAATGACAAGTAACTGTGAAAATCAGATGGGATATGCCAGTGTAAAACTGACAAGATTACTATTAAGCCATTTAGCTCAACAACACAGTAGAGGAAGATATACCTGGAACCAGTGTAAGAAATCACTTTGAAGTGGGGGAAAATAAAGGACTAAAGCTTTGTATGGGAAGGGCAGAAACTAGTCATTTTCCTTCTGGAAAACTCTGCCAGGTGCTGTTAGTGCTTCAGATCACTGGCTGCTTCTTTCAGAGTTCATGTTTCATGCTTTTAATGCATGAAATGATTTTTTCAGCCCTTTGGGGATAATTTGGAGTATGTTGGAGAAGGCTACATAGTGGTAATTGGGGAGCAGTTTGATGCATTGCTAAAATGCACAGAGGACAAAATGCCAAATGAGGTGTGAGAGGAGGTGAAGTGTGAACTCGCTGAAGTTGCAAAGAATATTATCGGGATAAAAACACAGCAGAGGTGAGTAAAGCAGGGCTCCAAAGAAGAATTCCAGCATGTCGAGGATTCCAGAGAGCTCCAGATGAGAACGTCCTTTGCCAAAGTTTTAAGGATGAAACCTATGGAAAAAGAAGACCTGTGAAAAGGAGAAAGAAGACTAGAACAAGATAGCTGGGAAGAAGAGATCCTACTCTGGTTTCAAGCTCCTTTTAAGGTATCTATATAATGCTGTCAAGCTGAGCAGCAATTGCATTTTTATAGCAATAGATAAAATCAAGAAAAAATAGAAGGCAAATGTAACAAATTGTGCCTTAAGCGAAACCTCCCAGATAACCCCCAGTCGGTAGGAAATCTAAGTTTAGCATTGTCTGATTCCGTAGTATCCTGAGAACTCTGATGCTTCAAGGAAGTGCAAAAAGCAATGCCAGAAAATACTCTACTGCTCTAGACAAGCGATCCAAAGGAGAGTTAATGGTTCAGAATGATCTTGACCATTTTGGATAGTAAACAGTATAATTCCACTGGATACTGTTTGAACTGTGTTTGATTCAAAATAGTAAGCTGGAGGAAAGACAGGCAAGAGCAGAACCTGTGTTGTGGAGCTCGAAATCAGACTGTGACTGAAAAGCCAAGGACAGCAGTCTAGTCACTGTGGCTGCGTCTTGCCATGTGACCAAGGTTTATGTCTGAAGCATGGTAGGAAACACGTATTTCTTACTACTTGTTTAACTTACAGAACAGACACTGAAAACACACAGCTATTTCTTCCTGCAGAAAGCTGGAATTTGAATACAACAGCTTTAGGAGGAGAGATCACAGAGGAGGAAGAAAGATTTTGCTCGCACATGTACAGGTTTCTGTTGCTAAAATGGAATGAGAATTTGCTTTAAAACTGAGGTCAAACTTTGCAAAGCTACTGCTTTTTTTCTCTCGCAGCTTTTTATTTCAGTATGTACTGTATAGAAACTGGACTGGAAATGAGCTTTCCTTCAGATTTGCAGACTCTTGTTTGTCTCTCTGCTACAAGGTGAAAGTTATCAGCAACATCCTTGTGAGGTGAGGAAGAGGCACGTATGTAAAGCCTGCCCACACAGATACACAGGTCCCTTTCACCTGACAGCCCTGTTGTGGCCCCTGTCACTGGCTGAAAGCAGAGCCTGCCTCCTGCACCCGTTCTTGGGAACCTGAAAGCCAGGTGGTGCTGGAAGCAAATTGTGCCAGGGAGAGGTGGTGAGACATAGGGCAGTAGGATATTTCAGAGGGCAGAGGAGCTTTGAAATGGAGTTTTTGACATTGGAAAGAGTTGCTGTGTGCAATGTCATGGGGCCTGAAGAAAGAGAACTGTTCCCTTGGGATAAGGAGATTTATTACAGTGTGTTTAGCATCCCTGCAACTAGAGAAGAAAGATGCACATTAGCAGCTGGTAGGAGGCCTGTGCTGCACTTCTGCTCCAAGGGAGCGGAGAAGGCAGGGATGACACATTGCTGTGAGGTGGGATGGGAGTGGAGTCCTGTATATTGGTTGGGGCAAGTTAGAGCAACACTGCCTTGGCGTGGAAGAAGGAGAAACTCAGCTGACCTTTTTCATTGTGACAGAGATATTACAGAATATCCCTGGGAGAAAAAGCTCACACAGTCTGTCATCTGGAAAAGGGGGAAAAATTTTAAAATTTTTCTGGCCTGTTTTACTGGCTGCTGCTGGCTGTTAATAGTTTCAGGTCTTTGTGCTGTGTTGCAGGATTGCAGGGTGCTTACCTGTTGCCTCCTTGTTGGCTCTTGGCAGTGTGGTGCAGGAGATGGTGTCACTTTCTCCCAACTTTTATTTTTATTTGAAGTCTTTTCTGCTGGGGGGAGGGGGGGGGAACAGAGAACAGCACATGGCAACACCTTTTCTGCTTGAAAAGTTCACAGGCTGATGGCATTGCTTTGTAGTTCCTGTTCTGGTGGCTCTTTGTACTTGTGCAGTGCTTGCTGTAGCAGGTGTACATAGAGGTGGGAAAGGAAAGGCGAGTTCTGTGTTTCACGTTTTTGAGCAATATTTTGCATTGATATTTCATATAAATACTTTATATGCTGATGAAAATACAGAGAGTTATATAGTGTCTATCTTCTACTTCTTGGTGCAAATGGATTTGCTACCTGACCAATGCACCTTATGCATGTACCCTTTACACACCTGGTGTGTGTGTCCATCTGTACTAAAGCAAGTAAGGATATCTCCTGTGAAGTTCCATCTTGGTTGCAGGAGGTGCTTCTTGCTGAACTGAGTCTCAGAGCATCATCTTGGCTGAGGAGGATGCTGTTAGGACTCCTCCTGTAAAAGTAGTACATAAAACAACCTCAAAGAAGTGTGAACTTGCTGAATGAACATATTAAATCCCTCAGAGAATTCCTGATTCCAGCAGGAGATGTAGATTTGGGATTGGGATTATTGAGCCAACACTTATTTAAAGTGTCATCAAGACTGAAAGGAATTTTGTGGATGTGGGTTGAACAGCATTTGCTCTGAGGAGCTACAGTTTTTATGGACAGGGAGCAGTGTAGTGCTGGACAGGAGAGTCTAGCACTTCAGAAACTAGTTTTGGAAAAGCCAGTCCATGTTGTTGTTTAAACAAGGTTGTTGCCTATCCCCTGCTTTCTACAGGGATTTAAAGGTGCAAAGTGAAAGATTTTCACAAGAATAAGAGGTGGCAGGTGAACCATGTTTCCATGAAGTGATGCTGAACCTCTGTTAGACGTGTCCTTTCCCTGATGTGCATTCTGATATTTGCTTATTACTTGGGGAGCAAGGGCACATCTTTTGCCTCCAGGAGCCCAGCTGCCAGGATGGAGTAAATATTGCTTTGTGGCCAAAGGGGCCTGTTGGCCTCCAGGAGACACCAAACAGCAGCACTCAGAAAAATTAGCGGCAGTAAAAGTACATTATACAGTTCATCAATCTTTTGTTTTCAACACTGAAGCAGTACTACTTGGGGCATGCAGGTTACACCAGGGTCAGCGCTTGCATTAGGAGACCACTGGTCCCCCACCCTCAGCTCCAGGGGTGCAGCAGAATTGCTTCCAGCAGTGGGTGCAGGCAACTGCTTGGCATGGTTAAGTGAGGCTGGGGGCAGCCATTCAGTTCTAGGCAGCGTGAAAAATCAGAGGCAGTTAGGTATGAGTAAAAATACTATAAGTTTCCCTGGTGTCAGCACAGGCCAATTCTGATTTTAAAAATGAAATATGGCAGCTAATTAATCTAGATCACAGCTTAATCGCCTGTGGTGGGTTTTAAAAAAAACATTTTTGTGTGAATTTAGCACTCATGAAAGTGAGAGGCTGAGATTACTGCATAGACCAAAGCACAGCACGGATAAGCTGTCTCCCGCTGGCTCTGTTCATGCTTCTCTGCGGTGGCCTGCAGTAGCCACTGCTATTACCTCCGGAGCTTCCTTTCATACCCTCCTCTGCAGCAGCATCCACACACCTGGTGTGACACACATCTCCGCAGCACCTCTGCATCTTCTTTTGGACCGAGGTTCAGAGGCACAGAGCAGCAGATTTGCAGGTTCACCCCAGGATGATATGGGTAGTGCCTCTTCCTAGGTCCCTGGCTGCAATGTGCTACCTGCTGTTAGAGGTGTGGTCAAACACGGTGCTGCTCTGCAAAGTGTGTGAATACGGAAAGGAAAAGGGATCGGCAGAGAAGGCACCAAGGCAGTGATCAGAAAGATGAGAAGATGAAGGATTTGTTAGCTCTGTTCTTTCTCCCAGACCAGCAGCAGGCCAGCACCAGGGAAAAGAAAAACAATCTCTCCAATTTTATAGACTGTGAGTGCATTTATGTTCTGTAAGATTTTGAAAAGACAGAGCGTGAGTCCTTTGTTGCACATCTCACCCATCATTAGTGAGTTGCTTTCTGCCAGTGTTTTCAGTAGATGTAGGTCTTGCAGAGGAATGTGTCACAGGCACTGGCTGTGAGACAGTGTCAGCTAGTTGGCTGGCTGAAGTGAGCGATGGCATGGGGGAAGGCAGGTGTGTGTTTGAAAGGGTAAAACAGAGGGACCAAGCTGAGTGCGTGTGATGGATCACAGAAAGGGCCAAGACAGTGTGAGAAGAAGCTGTCTGTTAAATTTTGTTGAATGGCTTTAAAATAATCTATCAGCAAAGCGACAACTTTCTACTCTGTTCAATCAACTTTTTTAGTAAGAGCCTCTGCGGTTAGGAGCAAACCATGTACTTTCTCCTTCCTCTTTCATTCACATGCTAAGTTGTGGTCCTGACTGTTCTTGCAGGTTAGCAAAGCTGAGCAGGAGGCAAACAAGCAAATGTGGAAAGCAGGGCAAGAGCTGATGTTGCAGATGAAGAGTTCTCTGCTCTGAGAGCTGACACTTCAACCTGGCACCAGGGTTGCCTCTGTGCCCCTGGCACCCATCATGGCATTGCAGTATTAGTTATTTGGTGGATACCAATGTTCTGATTAAACTTTAGCTCAGACATTTACATTGTTCCTTATTTTCCATTATAGTTTCAATAGGACAGGCTTTTTTTTTTTTTTTTCTCAAACTCTGGCTGTATGATGCAGAAGAGCTGCTGCATTAGGCTTCAGAGGTGGGATGAGTGAAACGATCTGTACAGTTTTTAGCAGCAGTTTGAAGTTCTTGTAGGTAAAGATGCTGCATGTTGTTTCTTATTCACCATAAATCATAATTTTTCAATACTTTTTTTACAGTGACCTGAGTGGATAAAAAAGGAACTCTTCCATTTTGTGAGGTAATAACTGTGTCCTAGGTGAAATAAAACACAAAGCCAAAAGCTTTAAACAAAAATGGGTTAATAAAACACAATAGTACTGTTCTATATCTGTAACCTTCAGCAATTATACTGACCCATATAGGAGCAAATACTTGGTTCTTAATTTGAATAAAAACATTATTTCTTATTTTGTCATTTAGATTAATTGAGAAGATGAAGCAGTCACATTTACTGAGGGCGTGGGGATAGTGAGGCCAGAGGGCAATAGAGATCTGAAGAATATGGTTCCCATTCAGTCACTGTTATGACTAGCAGAGAAAGTCCTGTCTCAGCATAGCAACTGGGGAACGGACATGATTTTCAACTTGAAACCACAGTATTAATGGTTAGTATTTTGTTGTACAATATTTGATCCATGAGGGCCCTGTGGCCAGGAGCCCGTAAAGCAATTTGAAAAATGTAAGGTATGTGTAACAAGATAAGAACTCAGAGAAGAAACAAAGAATTCACAGCAATGTGGAATGGGTTGTAGTGAAATAAAGGGAGAGTGGCACACATCAGAAGGCACTTGAAAATTATTTGAGATATGTACATGTCCGCTAGGTCAGAAACAGGGAGAATCTGGTTTGTCTTCTTCAATTTACCTTCGTTACTACGCAGCACCTACCCCCACAGCATCTCAAATCAACATATACATGAGATTTTGGGATACCTGTGATTTGTTCTTGCAAAACAGGGCTTTGAGAACCATGTGGGCACACAATTAAATGTTTCATTTTAATGCAGCCCTGTGGGAAGAGGTCAGGGTTTCTCCCTCTGTCTCTTTGAAATTGCTTTGTAAAGGAGATGGTTAGTTAGCATCGACTGAGAGTCTGCCATCGAGGCTCAGTGAATAATCACCCGATCCCGCTCTGGATTAGAAGAGAAGGGAGAAATCAGACAGGGCTAAACACCAATGATTAGTTAGCTTTACTGCAGCCTGGGGATGCATATGGACTAAGCAGGATTTACTTGGCTTTCCCAGTTTTACTTTCCATGATTCTCCATGAGCTAGTCAAGACAAGGCAACCAGCAATCTTGGAGGGAAAAGAGCACAGCTGATAGATCTTTCTGCTTTTTCTTACTTTTTGTGGAAATTCTCCCCTTTTTGTGTTCTTTCTTTTGCAATTTCGGGTCACAGAAAGATGAGAGCATCCCGGAAGATGGCAGCACAGACTCCCCAAACCCTAGCTGCAGTGCTCACAGAGTGGAGTGCAGAGTTAATGCTCTGACCTGGTGGAGGGAACCTGTCCCTGTTTCCTTCCTTCTCCTGCAGACATTCAAACCGATGTTTCTCCTGTCCAGAACTTCCTTCTGCAGTCTGGTTCATGTTCCCAGTGAGTGAGGAACACCCCCCCCACACACACACACACACACACACGCACCC
>NW_020799101.1:24773671-24897217 GCF_003259725.1 Athene cunicularia | reverse complement strand
GTATAAGAGACAGCACACACACACCGGGCAGTGGTAAAATTTTAACTTGAGAAAATCGATTCTTTATTTTTCTTGGCTCCACTGAAATGAAACAGAGTTGTCCTTGCATGGTTGTAATTTCTGAGAGAAAATGGTCTTTCTCTTAAAATAAATGAAATAAAATCAAAGCAAACATGTATCATGAAAGAAGAATAATCCTGAAATCTCTTCAAATGTAGTTATACTATAAGTTTTGGAGCAAATTAAAAAAAAAATGCAGATGTTAACGGTGTTTGGTGGTGGTGGTGGTTTTGTTAGAAAGAGATTGTTCTGTGATACTATGTCCATACCAATAAATGAAGTACATTCATAGCTCTTGGAAGCAGGCAAAGTAACTCCTGTGATTAAACTGCTCTCCCACTTTCTGTTTCTTAAGAAGGCTGAATGGTCTAAAGCTGGGATCAGGATCAAAGTCCAGTTCCCAGCTCTTCTATAACTTCCATAGGTGAACTAAGCAAACACTTCCAAGTCTCTGATTCTCTCTCCACCTGTAAATTGTGCATCAAAACATTTTCTTTCTTTTAGTCTGTCTCTGGAATGCAAGTTCTTATAGACAAAGATCTTTAATACATAGTACACTGCCTAATGATTTGGGTCTGTGAAGTGCTTTTATAATGAGAATAATGCCTTTAATAATACAACCTGCCCTGTCCCAGTCACCATCCCACAAATTAGTTTGTTCTCCATTTTTGCTTTGGTGGGAAGGAAGTTCCTGAAGATGGGTGCCATGTGCTGAGCCCTTTACCTTAAATTTCTGTAGTCAAGGTGAAAGCTATGTGCTGTGCAAATGCATCGGTGGTACCTTGACACAGACTTTTTGGCTGCATGGCAAAGACTCCTTTGCCTCTTTTCCTAGCATGTTCATATATGCGTATAGATAAATTTACACTGCACATGGCAGTCCTGTTTTGCACGCTCAGATATTGTAGATAAGTGCATTTTGTAGTTCTGGAAAATATGCTCCTTTGAGAGGAGTATTGCAGTGTATCCCAGTCTATTGCACTGTGTACATAAGTACTAATTTCCAAGACCTTTTCACCCTGGCAGCATCTATATCACACTGTCTGTGTCCTGCCTCTATTCCTAATCTCTGACAAAGTCATAAAGGATAAAGTACGTTTCTTACTTCTGTTTACCTGTTGACCCTCTCCTTTTAAGGCACATCTGCAGTCTGATCCAGCTTGCCTTTAATTTACAGTTACTGGAATTTATTTTTCTATTTTTCTTTTCTGCCACCTTTTGGAGTCTTCAGAGAGTTAATGCCTCTTTTATCCCCCCAATTCCCATTGTTCCCATCTTCTCCTGGGTTGGCTCTGTCTTGTTAGTGAAATCCAGGGCTTGCCAGGACTGCATCACATGCCATTTTGAGTCACTAAAGTTTTGTTTCTCCTCTCACATCAGTCTAATCTGTAGCGTTGCTTTGCCCCAGATTGGCTGAGTTAAAGCTTTTGAATTCTACCAATGTGAATGCTACATGCCTCTGCTGTTTTGGGGAGCTTTGTAACTTGGAAGACAGACAATACTGATGGATTAATTACTTCCCAGGTCAGTAAGTAGGGCAAAGCTACTTTTCAGGTTTATCTCCTGGGCAGTTCTGCAGTACCATCCTTCTCAAATTTAGGACCCAAGTGGCCAAAGCTCTTTAAAATGAAGGTTCCAATAAGGAAATTCTCCTTGGCACCAGTACCAGAGAATAAGGCCTGTGAATGGCTGACACTGGAAATCTCTGAACTGGGAGTCTTCACATAGTCTCTGTTCACAATCTGTTTTTCTGATGTGCTCTGCAACTGTATGGTTCTGTTCAGATCCAAGCAAAGTTTAGTTGCATCCAGAACAGAAATTTTACTTCATGTTCCCTCCTTCAGCATCTAATGGCTGTGGTTTCAACTCTTAACATTGTATCTTCACCTGTCTGGAAACTGCTACCACCAGTAGCACCTACCTTTATTTGTGACAGGGCGACATACAGCAGCCTTCCCTCAGTTTCCACGGAATATGGGACCACAGGTCACTGGCATGAAGTACAACACTACCTGTATGAAGTGTTTTGCTGGGGTTGTAGGAGATCTTTTTCCCTGCGTTGGATTCAGTTCTAGCGGTCCTGAAACACCCACTAGAGCTAAAATGTAACAGTCTAAAATGTGACAGTAAAATGATGGGGGTGGGGGGTGGGAATTGCTCTTTGAGAGTTGAGACATCACTGAACATGCCAGGTATGAGAAGACTTTGTCCTTTCATGTGCAAAGGTCTAGGTTTCTTCAACTACTTTTTCCTATAGCTAAAAGTTCAAAAAAAAAACCCTCAGCAATTTCTATCCAAAGATTGCTGTCTTGTATAATAGTAGGCTCCAGCATGACCTCCAGGTGAAGTAGACATTACTGGATGCAGCACAGGATGTGCATAACCCAGCATTGTTAAAGATGTTAACAAGAATTAAATTTCTTTACAGTGTGTTTTCCATATGCATGTTCTGCCTCCTGCCCTTTGCCTTTGAATACTGAGGTTCTGTGGGAAGTGTATGTTGCTCCATGAGGTCTGCACACAAAGCAAGAAAGCCTCCCAGTGGAAGGTGCACATGGACAGCACATCTCCAAGCTCCTACTGGCTGGTAGCTCTTCTCCCCTTTCTTTATGGTTCAGTGAGTGAGTATGCAAAGAGTAACTAGAGTTTCATGTAGTACACAGAGATGAGTCCTGAAAGTGCCTTGGCTATATCCTTATCACACTGCAACATTGAAAAAAATTCTGGGGTTATGTGGATTTTTGGAGTTTGAGATAGATCTGTTTGGAAGATACACTGGGTATTTGAAAAATTCAGTAATGATTGGTAAAAGAGAATGAGGAAGGTGTGCGAAAATAATGATGCTAAACAGCGCAAAGCAAACTTTATTGAAAGAAAAAAAAGCAACAAATGGAGAAAGGAGGAGTCTGTAGTCTTGCAATATTTGATGAGGCCTATTTTTCTGAAGTGATGCACAAGTTATGGTTTTGTTTCTTAAATTTCTTGCTCTCAGCGTTGCAGAAGGAAGTCTGATATCATGGCTTGAGAGCATACAAGTAACCCCAAAAACTGAAACAAAAAACAAACAATATTTTTTTATTTGCAGAATTTCCTTATTTTAAAGCCATTTCAATAATTTTCCAATAATGTAATTTAGGTTCTAGAATTTTGGTTGTTTGGTGACACCTCTGTGGGAGGCTTGAAATTAAGGAAGTGGGATAGACTGCAGGGCAAGTATCAACAGACTATTAAAGTCATAGGCAAATGTGGGTTAGGTTTGCACTTCTCCAGGACTCCAAGACTGAAATCACCAGCTGTATTGGCAGGATGGCTTGATGTAAGAGACAGAGGTACCTGTTGCTTTCTCCCTCCCTCCACATGCAGTGCATGTTTGAGTGCTTGCTGGTATTATGAGGTAATACCAGATTTGCACACCACCCCTTCCCCACCACCACCACTTCCCAAACCCCAACACCTAGAAAGGAGGAAAATGACTCGGAAGTGTCAGCCCTCAGGGTACAGCAGTTGTCACCCACCCCACGGGAGGGCAGTTGTGCTTGTCTTATTCCAGTTGAGGAGAATAAAACAACACAAAAGCCTGAGGCTCCATCCCAGATCTGGTTCTTCCTAAACCACAACCACAGGGCAGCTTGCTGCATTTGTATTGCCTCTGGGGTAGCCCTTACACTTTCCCATCTGAGGAATTTTCCCGTTTCTCCCACTCTGTGTGCTTCTGCTGCCGGGGTACATTCCTGGAAGAACGATGCCTGTGACACAGCAGATCAGTGGGCGCAGACCCAAGTCCCCTCTCCCAGGGATCAATATGATGTTGGAGTATGATGCTGGGGCTGGCATTGCCTACTCCTTTCAGGTCTGGCATTGATTAGCTGCAGCCTGCAAATAGAAGTGGAGCAAAAATGCTCTGCAACCTCGATAACCCATCCTCGGGAGCCTGCCAGAGTCAAGGGGCTCCTTGCTGCCACTTCAGCCAATAGAGCCATTTCATTAGGCTGGAAAGGTTAATTGCATTGAAAGCTGGCGTCATCCTCAGCACAGGACCGTTGTAAAACTCCACGGTTGTGTGAGGCCTGAAGCTGTCTCAGGGAAAGTGGAGCCCATCTGAGCTCTGAGAAGTTTTGCTCAGCAAGGCTTCTGTGCAGGGCAGTCAGACCCCCTATTTGCCACAGTTCCCTTGCTGAGGTCCCCTTTCTTTATAGAAAGCTGGTGAGAGGGTGAATGATGGGGATGGTGGCTGTGGTCTGAAGGGCACTTTCTGGTTTCATACAGCTTTTGGATTACATCCTGCATGCACACATGTAGTAAATATGAAGGAGCAGCTCGTACAAACTACAGGTTTTACTCTGAGCCACACAGATGAAGAAAGAGTGTAGCAGGCTGGGAGTCGTGGTCTCTGTGTGCTGTTTCTGCACTGAAAAGGCACCTACTCTCTGTTCTGTGCTAACAGCAAGCAGAGCTCAAGTTCCTGGAAAATTGTTACTACAGCCTCTTAAAAAGTATAGTTGGGGTTTTTTTCTGCTGCCACAGACCACTTGTGTCCTTCCAAGCTCTAGGAACTGTGACCTGTCCAAAAACCAAGGGGAAGACTCCCTCTGTTGAAGGTTGGCCCTGTGAAAGTTCAAGTGGTCTCTTCTAGTGCGTTGTTAGGCTTCTGAGTATGTTAGCTAGTTAGTCAGATAAATTTATTTTGTGATTGATGTAGTTTTATTAGGATTTACAGGGGAGTCTACTGCATATGCAGAATGTCACAATTCAGTTTGACAGCCAGTCTCAGAAATTAAGAACGTTCTGATTATCTGAGAACTTTTGAGGATCCAAGCAGCATATTTCCTCAAAGCTAAAGCGGAATTTCAATTTTCAAGTGATTTTCCATTACCTTCACAAGTGTCCTCTTGTCCTTTTGTTAGAAACAGCATCTTAAACAGTTATAAAGACTGATGTTGGTTCTGAGACTTGGCTTTATAATGCATCTGAAATGTTTTGAGGTGCTTTTACTGAAAATATTAAAACAGAACAGAATATTACTCCCCAATCTGATGCAGAAAACCTTGCAAAATCAGAGTCTTCACAGATTGCTTTATCCTCTGTCCGTTGGTGACTGAGCAACAGCCAGGCTACTAAATTATCACTTGCAGCTGCTTTTATAAACCCTTTTCTGCCCCCTTCAGTCATCTTCTGTGGGCAACCCTACCTAATATTTTTTTCTTAGGTCCTCTTGCTGTTCTTTTCCTGAGTGCCACATTTCAAAACAGAACATTGGTTTCAGAGAGGGAAATGTGCTGCCATAGATAGTAGTGCTTCCACTACTAAACAGAGAGAGATGAGGACAGAAGAATGTGAAGATGTGTGCACAGCTGCTGCTTTCTAAAGAGAGCCCTTTACCATACACTCTGTCACATCTCTGTCAGGATGCGGCTGTTGTGGCATCCGAGTTACACGTGCCAAGCACCAGGGCAGTGCCTAGCATCTTGTGTGTGACTGCAGGGCACCTGTGTTGAAACAGGAACTCCCCTTGAACCTGGTCAGGTGATTGTCCACCTTGCCCACTTCTTGATTCATGAGACAGGCCTTAAAGGGTTCACGTGTTCTCATTATATCTAATTCTGAACACATACCAGGGCTCTGTAGCTCCCTTGTCTCCTCTGCCCTCTGTGCAGGGACCTTCTGCTGCAACTTGCCAGGAAGTGAATGAAAGAAAGGACTTAAAGGTCTGAAGGAGAAAGACAAGAGAGGAGGACAGGAGGGAACATCTCAGGTTCAGAAGAGCTGGTTTGCGTTTTGAGGTGCTCTTCCAATGTGCACAGGGTTCTTGGTGGGAAGGGCACAGTGAAGAGCTTTCTCTTTAATACAGTGTGTGTTTTATCTCTGCAGACTTCTTGCAGACTTAGTTTAAAGATCTTAGCTCAATACCATTAGTGTATCTCTGCTGAAGGCCCTTTATAAAATTGATTAGAAAGTGGGCTTTTGCATGTGTGTGTGTGGGCTCTAATCTGATTTGAGTCCAAGATGGTATCTTTAATTCAGTGCATCACAGCAACTAACTCACGAACTTCACCGAGAGTCAGAGCCCCTAATTTGGTTTAAGAATACATTAGCAAAACGAGCTCAGAAGGACCCTTTTCGGGGAGGGGGTGGGCTTGCAGGAGGATGGGAAGAATTGACTTGACAGAGAAGAGTTGTGGATTTAAAAAGGATCCTGGGCATGATATTCCTGCAGTGGTTCCCAGGAAAAAAAAAAAAAAAAAAAAGAGAAAGAGAAAAGATTGATTGATTACTGGTCTTGCACAAACCATGGAGAACAAAGTGAACCTCAAAGCAGGTTTAACCCTTTCTTCCCATACAAACAGTGAACTTGAGGTGCAGTTTATCCAGTTCTGTTTCTCCTCTTACCACTCCTTCATCCTGGTCCGTGGGCTGATGCCTAAAGCAGACAATAACGTTGCAGAAGTAATAGTATGCTTTTGCTTTGATAAATGATCCACACTATCAAAACTTCTTAGGACTGATCCAACTCAAAGTAAAAAATTAGACCACACGTCTCTCCTTTCCTTACTTCCTGAACCAGAAAAACCCCAATTGTTAGAAACAAATAAATAGACCAGCACAACTGGTGTTTGCAGGAGACAGTGAAAGCAGTGTTTTGCTGCAGGTGATACGTAAAAGCCTACTGTGGGGATTGTTAGACTTAGTGGAGTAGGTATGTACATCCACAGCCTGTTTTATAGCTAACCTTCACTTGTCAGATCCCTTATTCCTGTATGATATGTGTTGGAAGTTCTGTAGCATTCTGTATGATCCAACAGTTGTGAGGGGGAAAGAAACTCTCCAGATTCCCCCTGGCCCCTTTTAAATAGAGTTATTTTAATTAAAGAAATTGTTTAAGTAAATGGGGAAGTAACTCAGATTCTGTTGAGTGCTATAGAAATACTCAAGATAGAAGTAAATATTTAATTTGAAAATGTAATTAGTAAGCTGTTAAACACAAAATGTGTGCTGTGTTAGTTCAGTTTTATGGCCGAGGTCCTGCACACACAGATGTCAGAAAACTTTTAAGTTCTGCATCCTTCAGTTAGAATTATTGTATCCCCTTCGCAGCTCAGTAGTATTTCCTCTTGCCAGGAATATAGTGTTCTAGGACTTGCTGCCTAAATTTTGTAAACTGGTACCATTCCATTTATTGCAAGGGACCTTTACTGGTTTATACCCAGTCTGGCCATTAATATCATGCCTGACTTACATTTTCAAATGGAGGCTCCTAAATTGTATTTGCAAAGTACTTACAAGATGCACATGTGATTGCATAGACAAAGCATTCGTGGACACAAATTACTAATGTAGTTGCACCTATATGTTTATGAATGAAGTTGACTGAGCCATTGTTTTTGCAATAAAAGTATATGTTTTGTAGTTGCAATTCAGTATTTGTGTTTGAGAATATGACCATCTCTTTGTAATGGTTGTTTTAGGCAGAGTGACATCAGATTTCCTGACAAGTATATTGCAAACTGTTTGGCATAGTGGTTGTTTATGATACATGTTTTCATTCCATTGCTTGAGTATAAAATCGGCCAAGATCACAGCTGCACAGAGGGCACAATGTATTCAGAGAAAACTTGAGACCCTTCCTCTCAAGCATTGCGTTTTGGAAGAGGGAGCTGACACTGCTTTCCGGAATGAGGAATCACAAACCCGGATACCCCAGAAATGGAAGGCTTTGGCAGTAGGTCTTACGGCTGTCATTTGGATATACAACTGGATAGATGACTTGATTTAAATGCCTAAGCTCAGCCATTTTCCAATAATTATTTCTGTTAGCCTTCATGCTCTGCAGATAGTACACCATATGCCTAGTTGAGGTTCGTTTTTTCACCTTCTCTGATGAACTGCTGAGGTCAGCAATTTTATTTCAGTAGCTTGCTCTGATGAACTTTATTTCTACACCAGCCTCCCCATCCAGACAACGCTGCAGTGCAGAGAAATAATCCAATTTTACTTGATTATTAATAATTACCCTCAGCTGCTATTTTTTCAGTTGATTGATTAGAATAAACACTGCTCTGACGGGATACATGAGAATCCATAACTCCTCTTCCTTCTCTACTGCTACTTCAGCTCCTATTTCTCCAGGCACAATGTGAGGCGGGGGGTTGTAATGCAGAGTGGCTTTTTTAAATGTGCCTTCTTGCTATTTTTTAACTAGCTGTGACCAATATTCATTTATCTGGATTGGTAGAAGTCTACAAGCCCTGAATAATGTCTCTGGTTTACAAGCCAGTGCTCTTGCTAATCAGGTATGTTTTCCACTGTTTATGGTTGAAGCTGGATGAAATGACTTCAGTCTTTGTTTTAGTCTTCCAAACTGATCAAATACTATAGATTTGCAGGAAATGTGCTTCATATTTACAGCCTTGTCCTATGTCTGACTGGTTGTTTATCCCTCCAACAGGTCATGAGTGACTTTGAAGGGATCTCATGTTGTAGTTGCATGACGTTTTTTGCTGTACCAAATTCGACAGTTTTCTTTTAATATTTGGAATGAGCATATCAAAAGGTACTCTCTCAACAACTTATGGCCTGAAACTCTATCCAGCAGTTCTGCAGGGACAGAGGAACTTTAAAGCATTTGCAGATTTGTCAAAAACTTGAACATCTCGGCAAAATTATGCACAAAAAAAATAGGAAAATGAACATTGATGCTCATGTTTGCACCAGGTTTGTGCACAGTCAGGAACAACCTCTCCGAGCACTGCAATCCAGTCTCTGTGGCTCCCTTGCTGATCCATTCTATTTTGTACCAGATTTGCTGTGAATGCCAAGTGGTGAGCAGCACTGCAGCCAGTACCTCGGGAAATCAGAACAGGCAGTTCAAGTGTAGCTGGGATGAGCAGTGATTTTCCTACAAAGTAGCTGGTGTTAACCCTGTGGACTGGAATTCTCTCTGAGGAGGTGGTCAGTGCAGTATGGGAGATGGTTTTACTACTTGTAGCTGTTTTGATTTGCAATTTGGGTTCCTTAAATTCATCCTCTTTTGAGAATAATGTTGTTTCCAGGGTGGGAAGGTGGGAAGTGAGAAAATTGCTTGAACACGGACAGGATTTACCTCCTCTTTGCAAGCAGGACAGTTGTCAGAGGCACCTAGAGCTTGGGATATTTTTCTGTTTAGGGTGAATCCAAGGAAATAAATGGATCCGTATTAGAGAGGCCTTCTTAGGGAGCCTGTTGTTGGTGAATTTCCTCTCTGGAGTGAAGTGCACAGGGTGGACAAGCCTGTCACAGCTGGCAGCAAAGGGATGCTCAGTCTAGTGGATGTCAACTGGAGGTGGAGATGTGTGCATGGATTCACTGTACACTGTGATTTGCAATGGTTGGGTAGGGCTGTCAATCTGTGCAGTGTGATTGGCAGGAGAAGGGTGTTTATTGGTGTAAGTGGGGATTTCCAAGAAAGCACTCTATTGGGAAAGGTTTGTTCATTCTGGTTTCCTTCCCAAGAACATTTGAAATAAAAGTGTATCTGACGAAGGAGTAGTTTAACACTAGAAGACGAGTCTCCAGGAAGCCAGTGAAGGGCATGGGATAGCTGCAGTGTTCAACATTCGGATGCCTCTTCAGATCCTGAGATCCAGTTACTGTTCAGATCAATAGAGATCATGATTTAATTTCAATAGTAGTTGGATCAAGGCTTAAATGAAAAGATAGGATACTCTCCCAACTACTTGTGATTTATTTCCACTGTAGCAACAAAATGCTGGGTAGGGTTCAGGTGGCAGGTAAGATATTTATGGTCAATTGCAACCATCTCCCTTCAGCAGGTTGTAAAATGAAGCATTGTTTTGTGGCTCACAGAGGTGCTAAGAAGTAACATTCCCTGCCATGAGTCAATGAGAAAGAAGTTTCATTCAGGCTCTCATCAAGGTGGATAAAATGTCCAGGTCAATTTTTGTACATTGATAGGGAGCCAGGGTTTTGGAGCTTCTGATCATATGCCAGCAGTGATTTCACTGTGATGCAGAAGGAATGGGGTAAAGCTTAAATGGCACCAGGTGGAAAAGCAGAGCTGAGTTTCTCCGGCAGCACTCAGCTTTCAAAACAAAGGGGTTGATTTTTAGCTGTGGGATGCTCCTTGACACATGGTTAATCCCTGAGTAATACAGAATGACCATTTTATATGGACTGATTGCACAGCTTCCATGGTACTCTTGAATTTCCAGAACTTTTATGTAGAGTTCCACCTTTTCAGATAATTACAGTGTAATTTATTTCTCTGTGCTGCCTGGCTAAAGAGGATAGCATGAAGTGTCAAAACATTTCTGTGTGTTAGAACATACATGTTTCTGAATGCATATAAATGAGTGAAGCACAAGCAGAGGGCTGTGTGGAAGATACGGGGAGTGGAGCTGCATGAAAATTAGAATCTTGTTTCACAGAATATTTGTTGTTTTAAAATGTTATTTCATCCTAAATCTGGCTGCAACTTGAAATTTTAAACAGACTAGAAATTCCGATACAGTTTATTTTGAGGAAACTTCCAATATTTTGTTTTGTTATGTTCTTGAAACAATGCATGATTATTGGTCAGTCAGTGAACACATGAGGCAGCACATGACAGGCTAAACAAAGTGTTGGAACAAAGCAAAATTAAACATCTCGTTTTCTTTAGAGTTGTTTCAGAAATCTTACAGTACAAAACATTGCCAAAATTGATTTTGTTCTGTAATGAAACAGAATAGCAATTTTTAACAAAATGAATTTTTGATTAAAAACTTATAGTGAAGTGTAACTGTGAAGGAGAATGGAAAGATGGGTTGTATGGAGGTGTGGTCAGCCGGCAACTGCTGTGTGAAATAGCACCTAGGGAGATGGAGATAGGATTAGGCAGTATTAGAGATAAGGTTATTGTGTAGACTGGGTCACAAAGGACTGGTCTTAAAGTACAGTCAGATGTAGGAGGAGGTCAGAATTGGTCTATATAATACAGACAGATTTCTGAAGGCAGTGTTTTATTCCTCTGGCTTGTTTGCATGCAGGAAAAAACTGATTACTTACACAGGCATATCTCTGAGCTGCATTGCTGAAGACAGACATTCAAATTCTGCTGATAATCTGGAGCAGAGGCCATTGTGTGAGCACAGGGTTTATCTGTCCATCATTCTGTTTAGCACACTCATCTGCATGCTCCCTCCTTTCAGTCAGAGTTGCTGATTAACTCTCACAATGTTCCTGAGAGGCAGGTCATTCAGGACCATATCCCTGCTTTTCAGTGGGGGAAGCAGTGTCCTGGAGAGCTGCAGTGACTTGCTGAAGTCTATGAGATTAGCGTTGAGGCTGGAATTAGACTTTGAGACATTTTGGCTGCATTTTAAGGACTCAGTACACTGTACTTCACTGCTCCATGTTGTAAGTACAGAGCCAGCGACTAAGAGTGATAACACATACATGGGTCCTTAGGCTGCGTTTGGGGCATGGATGCCTAGTGGTTGTGGAGAGATGTGATCTAGGTGTAGAATGGTTCCAAGAAACTCTGCTCCCAAGAGTGGACTCAGAGAAAGAATGGGCACAGAGGAAGATCTGAGAGAGCAAGATCTACAGTATAGACCTGGCCAGAGAGGGATGGGATGGGTGTGGGACACAGGCTTAGTTTAACAAGGACAGAGAGAACTGCAAGGCTGGACACACAGAGAGGATGAAGTGTGAGTCTGTGGAGTTATAGATCCTGTCTTTATGCATCACATTGATCTCATTCAGTGTGTTATACTTAGCGTTTCATTTATATAATGTCAGAGCGTTACACGGGTTTGTTTATTTTTAACTCATGGATGACTGACAGTCTTGGTCTGGATGCTGCCTGTAATGAAATGTGAGAAATTTGTCCAGGTCTGGAGAAAGGTCTTTGTCAAAGGATCGTTGGACATTGAGAAAAATGCATTTTCTTGACTATTTATATTACCTTGTCACCTTGGAGCTAAGTCCAACACAGACACACTCTGCAGATGGTGGTGAAAGCGCTGACCACGGTTTGCATGCATTGGTAAATGGTTGTGTCATTTTGTGATAGATGTTACATTTCATTTTGGAGTTTAGGTAGGAAAAAGAAAAGGGACCAAGGTGCATTCTGCATCATGCAGTAGGAATCTGGTGCAAAACCAGCCACCTGGTAAAGTACATCACATGAACAGAAGAGCTTGGGACTAGAAGCTCTCTTGTAACCATATGGTCATGCCTGACCTCACTGCTGGTGGCCACTCACTAGCTTGCTATTTGTGCTGTTTCCCCACTGTAGACAGGCTGTGAGTGAAACCAGTTTGGGGGTTTGGCAAAGGTTTCACTGATGTAAAGTGCTGAATTAATAGAGATGAATACCTGCCAAAGATCCACCTCGTACCAACACCTCTGGATGCCCCTTTCTTGCTGTATCACTACTACATTCTCCAAAGGCAGTCACACTTCCCACTATACTGAAGAATCCTGCGAGGACTAAGAGGGTTTTCTCCCTGCAGGTTTACACCAGCATCCTGCATCCAGCTTTAGGGGTAACTGAATTCCAGTGGAGCTAGTCTCCAGAACTTGCTTTAGGAATGACCCTGTTTGCCCTGATGGGTTTGCAGTACTCACTGTTGACTTGTCACCAGACACTGATTTCCATTTCCCATTGCTTTGAACTCTTGGATGGCTCACACACAGTGAGCTCAGTCTATCGGCTCTGAGCTGTTGGGGTTGTCCACTGGAGGGAGTGTCTTTAGCTTCCAAGATCTCCTACCATCAAAATCTTTAGTAAAGCTGTGTTGTAAATACATTTGTGGTTTTGCCTATCCCTACCCCTTGTCCAGGTTGCTCGCACCTTCTGTTCTGCACATGTCTGTCAGCCCAGTACTGTCTGTCCCTCTCCTCCTCTTTCTGTGCATCTAATGGAGATTGGTAATCCCGTTAGGTGCTTGCAGCAGGCGCTGCCGAATTTGCTTGCAAACGCCTGTGCCAGGTCGAGTGTCATTGCCAGCAGCACTCTTGGCGGGATGAAGGTTGCATTAGCGAACAGTAATTGAAATGCAAAATAACATTTTGATCGAGCGAGCAGGCTGTTTATTTATCAGATCAATAGCCAAAATGCCCCATCTGGAGAAGTCAGCGTGATAATAAGTGATAGCATTCCAAGGGCAAAGGGAACAAGCGCAGCAGGGAGGACATGCCGGCAGGGTGAGCTGGTTCGCATTGGGTCACACTGGGCTGTCGGCTGCTGAAACTTGCTTCTTTTTGGGTTCCTTCTTTGAAGAGGCTCCCCCCCACCCCCCTCCTAGTAGTGTCTGTGGAGGGTTCCAGGCCTCTGGACAGAGAACAATCGGTTCTTAAATATGAGATCAGACAGTGCAGACATACATAAAATCATGTGAGGTCTTCTCATGCTCTGACACAGGGCTGTGACTCAATGTGTACAGATGATGTAGCTCAGGCAGTGTTTTTTTGATTGTTTGTTTTTGCTTTAGTGCATTATGTTTGCTGTAAAGGTCTGAACACTCACAGTGATGATCTGGAAATATGAAGTCATAGTTTGGCTTCTATAGCAAAGCTGCTGGACTGATATCTAGGTGCGTCCACATAAAGAGGAAAGGAGGGGTGTGGGAGGGTGCTTGTAAAAAAGGAGTTTGTGTGTAATTACATGATAAATTTATTATATGTATGCATACCTGCTATACACAGATATCCTACAGAATAAAGCTATGTTACATTTAAGTCTATCTCAGAAAAGTACGGTATGAGAATGTAGAAGTGGCTGTATAGCTTCTTTGTGGGTGCCTGCCTGCCTGCCTGTCTGCTTTACTGTGCCTGTCTTTTGGTTTCTGCTTGTCTGTTAGTAGGGACAGGAAGAGGAAATAAAACTGAGGTTGGAGATCTTGCAAGCTTGTATTATTTTATGTCCCAAAATAATAACAGGAAAAAATGAAAACTTCTGGGATGAGGAGATAATCTATTCACCATTACAGAA
The DNA here is from genome assembly GCF_003259725.1 of Athene cunicularia. Lineage (NCBI taxonomy): Eukaryota > Metazoa > Chordata > Aves > Strigiformes > Strigidae > Athene > Athene cunicularia. The sequence goes on along the minus strand of NW_020799101.1, from coordinate 24,883,185 downwards.
AGAATACTTTTGTGGGGTTTTTTTGTAGTCATATTTAGTTACATTTTCAAACAGTGATGCCAGTTTGGGAGGAAAATTGAGGCAATTTAAAAGTATTTTGCTTTAGAAATTGTTTGGGGTGGGTTGTTTGTTTGTTTTTTCTTTTTTTTCTTTTATCTAGAGAAATGAATATGCAAGTTACACAGAGTGCTGGGGAAAGTTACATGCTTGTGCTGTTACACAGTTTTCTGTCTAAAGAATGGTTTGTTGGCCATGGCCACCTCCTCATCTGTTGGTTTAGGCAACTAAGAAAGTAGGACACCATGGGGCCTCAGGTAGGGCTGGGCTTGAGTGGACTGGAAGGTACTTTGTCAGTCAAAGGAAATGGGGACAAACAGTCTGGAAGATGGATGAATGAATTGGATTTAGAACAAGTCATTAGAGTTTCAAGCTGGAATTTGGGTCAGCTACAACTGGCTACTTAGTATGTGTTGTATGTGGTAAGAGATCTGCTAAATACCTACCAAAGGTGAGATTTTAAAGACTCAGCAAAACTGAACCTTGAGGTTATCTTAAATAGGCAGTTTAAAATAATCCTGTATGTTACAGCCGTAAGGTGTGCAGAAGGAAACTGTTTCCATGTATCATCTCTTCTCCTCAAACCTGTGGTGTTCATTAGCTTGAGAAGAGCCCAGTCTACAGTTACCTCTCTCATGCACTCCCTTTCTCTGCTTGTTCAAGTGCTGTATCTCAGCCTCACTGTGTAGCACAGGTTTCTTGTATGGCCTTGACCCCATGCAGTTCTCCTCTTGGGCCTTCATCCTCACTGACAGCCCAACCCATTCCTGCTTCCACATTTTTCTAGTGGTTCTGGGACATCTCCCTTATGCCAGTGTTTGCTCTCACACTGTTAGCTTGCTTTGCTACTATATCATCTTAGAAATGGTTTCTGGAGAGTCAGGGATAAAAATTATTTAAAACTGAAAAGCACTAATTGCCCATTGTTATTTTCCATGCTGTAATTTATGTGGAACTAATTTCAGTCAGTTTTTCAGGATCTGTCTGGTTTTGAGGAATGTTTCTAATGATGAGGCACTTAATTATAGATTTCTTCAAGAGCTACAGGTGGAATCTAGGCAAAGCCCATCTATTCTGTCTGGATTGACTTGGCAAGGGTGGGAGAATGAGAGTCCCAATACAACCGTAAGTTTTGATGTGTAAGAAACAGAAACCCTCCAAAAGAAAATTAACAGGTCAAACTCAGAGAATTCCTAAATGTAACCAGGTTGGAGAACACACAAGTTCAGACTTTGTATGAATAAATATAGAGTCCTCTTTCAGTAAACTAGTATTCATAAAGAAATGTTAAGTCTCTTCTCACATTTGCTCTTAGGATGATGTACTTCATTTGTAAGTATCTCCTATCCTAACTCCTTCCTCAAACACTTAGAGGAATTAAGCAATACCTCTGGGTCTCTCTTTTTTTCATGCCATTGTTCATCATGAATTGTGGGGGAGGTTGAAGGGAGGGGTGCCTTCAGTGGATATTTTGAAATGCAAGGAAGTGCAGGCTGAAGAATTTGCACTGGTGGCAATTTTCTCTCAGAAATGCCAAGAGGGTACTGAGTGAAAGGAAAGGTCTATGTGAGATGAGACTAGGATGCAAAAATAAATGTGATGTGAATGGTAGTGCTGGAGGTTTTCCTTTCCTTGCCCAGCTGAAAAGGTAGAAGCAAAATTCTGACGTACGAGTGTTTGAATTGTGTACTGAACGTGCTGTTGTATGGGTCTCGTTCACAAGTGTCTGAAGGACACTGAAGGTTCTAAGAAAGATATAGATTAAAAGATAGGCAGAATATAAAGAAGACATTCAAGGTCTAGGTGAGCATTTCAACAAGGATTGAGTTGCAGCTTTGCCATATGCAGGCAAAATGGTTGAACTGGTGTGAGCAGACTTCCAGACATAGAACAGGGGAGGAAGAAATGGAAATGTGAAACACAGAATAATAACATGCAGGAGAAAGGGTGGTGGTTGAATTTGGATAAATAGTGAACAGCAGGTCAATCCTGGTACTTGTTTTGCTGTGATATCAACAGTAAATATAAGCAAGAAACATTAGCTCAAGTGCTAAAGCAATTCACTCAGGAGGGAGTGCCATTAGTGTACCAGAGGGCAAAGTACCTTCAAAAAGCAATGTGTTAATAAGAGAGTGAACTGATAATATATGTCACACCTCCAGATTAATTGTCACTTCATCTGTGTAATACTTCTTACCGTTTACTACCAAGAGTGTTGTCCTAAGGGTGAAGAGAAATTACAAGAATGAGGAGAGGGATGAAGACTAGTAGGAAATCCATAATATCTTCTGTCCATGAGAAGCATTATTTATTTATTAAGCAGCCTCCAGACTGTTTGCTGCGGCAGTTTTCATCAGCATAAGCTAACTTGGGCTAGAGAAGATCTACCGATATGTAACTGGGCTCTGGTTATGCAATGGGTCAAAGGGATAGAATGTCTCCTGGGCATTAGACAAATACTATTTGTGTAAGAGACAGAGTATGAACACTTGCTGTCTCCATCTCCTTAGCCTGCAGAAGAGCACAAGTTGGGCCTCCATCTCCCCTGCTCTGAAAGGAGTATGTTCCTTCGGTCTGCAGGGCAGAACTGGTCTCATCCAGCAACATACCTCAGTAGATGTCCTACAAACCAGTTTTGTTCAGGCATACCAGGGGAACTGACCCCCGGAGACAGGTCTCTAGATAGGCTCTTGCAGTTAGGAATCTGTGAGACTTTGCTGGCTTCCTTACATATTTTCATTTTAGCTTCTTCAGTCTCCTGGCTCAAAAGGTCTTCCCATGACCCACCATCAAATTATAAAGCAAATAAAACAAATTTATATCTCCCTTCGGGGCAAGGGTGAAAGGCAGGCCAAGTGTGATGCATTTTTACAAAATAAGCCAGGTCCAGATGCCCAGCAAAGCCAAAAGCAACAGAAAACGGTTGTAATTGGAATTAGGATGGTGTAGCTCTTTTAGAATAAAATGCTGACACTTGGACCTAGTTAGAACCTGGCAGTACATGTTTGTGAACTACAGGTTCATACTATGGAGTAGGAGTCACACAGTGCTTTCCCCTCTAAATTAGAGAGCAAGCTCATCAGCCTTTTGCTAAACTATTGTTTGTTTGTTCCAAAGACAAGTATGTAGTATTTGTGTAGGCGTGTTACGGACAAATGCATTGCAAACAGGCTGTCTGGAGTTTGCCATACTCTACAGAATGGAAGCATATCCCATCCAAGCCAAAGGGAGCTGCCACTAGCAAACATGACCGAACTCTAAGAAATAATATCTGCACTCCAGAGAAAAATATTTAGATTGATCTGAGATTCTGACTCTCTTCTCCTTTATAGCAATGCAAAATTATGTGATTTAAACAAAAAGTCTCTAAATCCTATGCACTGGTAACTTGGCAATTAATGTTTATGATCATGCCCATCACACATGTACTTGCACACAGGCTCTTGCCTACCCCCAGAGAAGCTTGTCCTGGGAACAGCATATGTTCCTGTATGATAGAATAAGCCCAGAAAAGCTTCCTGGACTGTGGCTGCTATGGCTGAGTTATCCACTGTACAGAAGTGAAGCGGCACATTGGCAGGTCCCATTATTCTTGGATTGTTGTGTGGACAAGAGCTGTCAGTAAAGATGATGTCTCTCTCATTTGACATCCGTATTGAGTAGAAGAGCAGGAGCAACCAGTGGGTGTGCTGACCCCTTGCCTCCCTAGCCCAGTGGTGAGTGTCCCCAAAGCGGAGAGGCAGGGATGGGAGCATGGGGGTGAGCTCTCTGTGGTGAGAGCAGGTCGCCCAACAGGTGTGGGCATCTCAGCTCCATGACATTAACTCTTTGCATATGTGACCTAAAATTACACTGGCTGTTATTGCAGCTGTCATGTCTAGCTGTGCCACTTGGAAAACATTATTTATTTCTGTCTCCTGTATCTAAAAAAAACCCAACCTGATAAATTTGGCTTGTTGCTGCAATTGCAGCCAGTGTAGTAGCCAGTATAGAATCTGATCGATATTGTTTGAAGCTGATCTATATTGTTTGTCAGCCAGCTGTGGGTTGCAATGCTCTCTCATGTGGCCCACAAAGGACACAAAGTCTCTGTGTCCCAAACGGCATCATGGCATGATATGCGCATCTCATTTACACATGCAGTGCGGGTTTATGTCATCTGGGCTAACACATACTGATATCAAAAACAGGCCTGTACTGGAGAAGAGGTTGGACGGTTTATCTGTTTAAATCATTTGTGTTTCTGCAGCTTAAAGTGTCTTTGGTCTTTCATAGTTCGTTTAAAAATATCTGTGGAATCCAAAGTGTGCTTTTGTCACAAGCTGGGACCTGAAGTGAGCATGTTTATACTGGCAGGTTTTGTCAGTAAAATTTGTATCTACCATGAGGACTCCCTTATTCATGGACTTCAGGACTGAAGTGCAGTTCCACAAGCGCAGCCATAGGGCATCTGGAAGTTACAAGCTGTACAGGCATCTCTCCTGAAGGGGTTTTCAATTTTATGGTAGATCTTAAAACGGCTTTAAAAAAATCAAGAATTCATTCTGTCTGGAATCCACATCCAGCTGTGAGAACCACCCAAAAAAGCCCATTTCTGACCTTTTACATTTCTTCTTGTGCCCAGAACAGAGAAGGTTTTGCCTGAGGAGGGCCTGAGTATTCTCTCTCTCTCCTTCCCTCAGCTAATACTAGTCCTACAGCTATATTTCAGCATTCATTTTAATGACAGTTTCAGTCTCAAATATATTGGGTTGGTGAGTTTGTGATCTTATCAGAAAATACTGGTGAAGGGACTGGTCTACATGGCAGAACTTATGATGCCTATTCCTTACTTTCCTCCAGGAAAGTGGAGTATAGCACTGCGCTATCCTTGCCTTTCCTATTGAAGATCACATAATGAGGATCAGCCACTAGAGAAGCTCAGCCGTGTTGCCTCTAAACTTTCTTTGATCCAGTTTGGAACAAGGGGTGCTGTATGGAGAAGATATAGGGTCAAATAGTTGGGTTTGCATCAGCACTTAGATGCTCAGATGATATTAAGTTACTGAGTTGTGGATACCTTTAGCCAGTAAAGAGTTCTTCCAGTGGTAAAAAGTTACCTTCTCTTACAAAGCTGGATATTGTTCTGGCTGTCTTGCTAAGCAGGTGTGGGCCTTGTTTTCTTGAGTCAGGTGAAGGCTTGTAGATAGAGGACTGAACTCCTGTAATTTTCATGTCTGGAAGTGGGGTAAAGAGGTGAACATAGCTACAAATTACTATTTCTGGCAAAAATAACCTCAAAGGATGTGCAATAGAATAGCCTTGTCAGCATGAATCCCAAATTTGTAATCCTTGAAGTTTAAGACAAGAAAAATGGGGGGCAATATTTACTGCTTTGATTTTATAACACTAATCTTTTGTCCCTTTCTGTTCCTATCCATCTAGCATTCTTTCCCTCTCTTATTATTGCTGTTGTTCTCAAGAGAGCATTAAACTTATAAGCCATCCAGCCATTACAGAGAAATAGCAAAAGATGAAAGGGTGGAGAAGAATTGGAGAAACTTGTAACCCAACATCACTGCCCGAGGGAGATAACATTAGTGGCTAAAAACCTAAAGCGCAATCTTGACTTGGTCTAAACCTGTGTATTTACACCCGGAATTGCTGAGATCAGAGCATGCTCGTCTGAGAGCAGCTATAGGCATGGAAAGGCTAACAATGTTGTTAGTGGTAAACAGCAATGGGTTTGTGAAACAGGAGTACAGCAAACAATAACCTTTCTTGATACAATTAGATAATTAGTGGACAAAAGGAATGCAGTGGATAGACTGTCTCTGGACCATGCATGGGCTTTTGACACAAAGCTGTGCAAGATCTTATTAGGGAAATTAGATGAAATTGGTTTTGATACAAATCCTGTGAAATGAATCATGGATTATCTGACAGAGTGTAAACAGAAGGGTTAGAGACATTCTTTATCTTTCTGCAAAGGTGGTGTCCAAAAGGGCTGTGTTTTGGTTTTAAATATCCATTAGTGACCTGGAGGAAAATGTAAAAGGCATAGTTCTCAAATTTAGGGTTGACAGAACTGAAAGATACTAGGAAAAAAATCAGAGTATAAAAAAGAAAAACTAAGCTGAAAAAATGAGCATTATTAACAGGGTTTGGTAAAACAAGTGGCAATTAGCAGTGTGTGGTTTAAAGATGATACTGGATGTACTTTGGAACAAGGAGAATCTCCAAATTTCATGTTGTACAGAGCACAGTGGCAAAAGCAGCTTATGTTCAGAGAGGTCCCAATGAGACAATGGCTATCAAATGATGTGAGCTGATGTGCAACCTGATGTCTGGCAGAGCTACTGCTCAGTTGGTCCATATGTCTGCCTGGCTGCGTGCTTTCCAGAGTGACTCTCCCCTGTAGTGCTGTGGCATTGCACTGTGCGATTTGGGGCACCTTGCTGCAAGAGAGACCCAGGCAAATTGGAACGAATCCAGAGAAGGACCACAAAGATGCTAAAGGGATTAGAGGGAACGACCTATGATGAGGAAAGGTGAAAAGAACGAAATGTTTAGAACCTCTAAGCCTGTTACATGGACACAGAAATAGTAACGGAGTTTCCTGTGCCAGCACGGAGGAGAGTTGGATCAAGTCTCTCTCCTTTTACATTCCTATTAAGGTAACTAGAGCTGAGCAAAATGGCTGTTCATCACTTTGAACTCTTTGCAAAAAACATTTAGCTGTTCTTCTTGAAGTTCAAGATGTTGTATTTCATTGCCAGGGGACACTCTGAGTCTGTTTTAAAATCACCACAGGATCTCCATGAGACTTGCAGAAAGTCAGAGCTGGTGAAGCTTAACTCAGTGTGTGGTACCCAGCACTAATCCACTATGTAAGTTGTACCAGAGGCCAGAAAAGAAAAGTACAAGCTCTGGAATGGGTGAAGTCACCTTAGCTATGATCTTTGATCTGTCTTGGTGTTTAAGGACTTTTGCCTCTAAAGCATGCATTCCTATCTAACCAGAACTTGCTATGTATTACTGTCTCTTGGAAGGGAACAGGAGTGTCCTCAGCTGTAAGGGTATAGGGTCTTTGTTGCTATTCTTCATTCACCATCAGTCACTGTTTGCCTGCCCTGGGAGGTAAGGCTCCTTAATTGAGATTGTGAGTTGAGAAGTGAATTGGTCCTAGGAGACTGATCTCCCCTTTTTTTTCCCCAGTGGAGAGAAATATCTTAGTGGGTCCTCTTGAGGTCGTCTGTGAATTTTGGGCTTTTTTAAGAGACAAAAGCTGAGATTTGAACTCTGCTGACTGAATCTGACAGTACAGCTTACCTCCTTGTCGTGCCTTTTTCATAATGTTGTCCTCTGTCAGCCCTTAACATTACGCCAACTCCTTTTACTGTGGAGTTCCTCAGTGCAGAACACTGTTTAATGGTGGGTTTTGCCTTCCATTTAGACCCTACTCTCATGTTATTGTGCCCAAGGATCTTCAGATTTTTACTACAAATGCACTTCTCAGGTAGTGGAAGGTTCCAGAATCCGACCAGCACAGCAGCTTTCAGCCTTGCTGTGAAATGCTAAGATCTGGTCTCAGCTAGCAAAGCTTCATCTTCCTCCACAGTCAGCTCATTACACCAGGAGATCTGCAATCTGTCTAGGTGCCCTGTGGGATTAAAGATGAATGCACCTGCAGCAATTATTCCTGTAACTGCTTCATGGTCTCTATTCCATTGTGACCCTATGGGCAAGGCATGGGCATTCATCAACTCATCACACTATCTCTGAGAGGGTCCAAACTCTGGATTCCTCTCAGGTAACACCAAGCAAAGCAGCTGAGGAACGTGAGATGCCTGCCCATACTCTCAAGGTCAACAGTCTTGCCAAATAACAAACTTGGCTGATCGATCCCAGAGATAGGAGATGAGGTCAAACGTCGAGGATGAAACAGAGAAGGGAAAATTAGGAGATACTTGGGTCAAATGAGATCATAAGGACGCAGGACTGTGAAGTTGCTGCATATCAAACATCTACATTCATATCAACGGGCACACAGATGTAATATCTGTGCATTCCAGCCTTGCTGTAACACAGAATGTTTTGTCCTGTCCCATGATGGTTTGACCTCTTGGCAGAAGGAACTGATACAAATACCACATAAATAGGCTGAAACTGAAATAGAACTAGAAATTGCCAACATGACCAGCAGAGATTTCAAGAAGAAAACTCAAACATCCCCAGTCAGTCAGAATTCTTTGGACATGTCATCAGGAAAATGCATGCATTTAGGTTTTCTTAAAAGCCTTTGAAAAATTATCTCGCTGAAGGGAAAATTTAACCTCTCAGGTTAATACTATTATCAATTTAAAAGTGGCTGAGACAGAAAAGAAAGAGTAGGCATACTCTACCCAGAAAAGGAAGAGAAGTCAATTTCCAGCGTGATAAAGGTTAACACGAATCACCCACAAAGATCAGTGTTGTGGTGTTTGATCCACGTGTTAATGATCTGGGAAGTGGGTAAACAATGAATCTCTGCAGATGACATCAAATTATTAAGGAAAACTGAAGAACTCCAGAGGATCCTAATAAACCTGGGTGCATGGACAGCACAGTGATAGATGAAATACACTGTTGACCATTGCAAAACATTGCACACCAGAAGGCATTAATTTGATTTTTTCATACATCTTAATGGATTCTAAATTAACTGTAGCAACTCAGAAAAAGATCTGAGGATTGCGATAATTAACTTCCTGATATTCCCTGTTGAAGAAATGCTAACAATTTAGGTTTTAATTTAAAGACTGAAAAAGCAAACAATATAAGAAGTTATATAATACATAGGCTGAAAATAACATTGAAAATATGGTAACGTCAGGAGGTAATTGATGGCGTGCCTTTGTCTTGACTACTGTCCAGACCTTCAGCTGGAGAAGTGATGGAGCAGTGCCAGCTTCATGCTGCTGAGGAGCTGGCTCATTGAACTCTGTTCTAGACTGAACAGAAATAGCCAGATTAGAGGAAGTTCAGAGATGGATGATGAAGCAGATAAGAGGTATGCAAAAGCTTCTGCATGGAGAACAGTAATATAGATAACAAAGAGCTGAATGAGGAGAACATGGAAAAAGTACATTTCATGAGAAGGAGAGTCAGGAGATGTTCAGGGAGCCTGAAAGGCTATAAATGCAGTATAGGCAAATAAAAGTGGGATTTTTTTGTTTGTTCATACACTGCACGAGTAATCCCTGAAAATCACTGCTGTAAGATATCATAAAAATTAGCAGTGTTCTAAAAAAAGACTGAACATTTATATAAGAAGTAAGGCTATCTGTGACTAAAATAAATAAGAGCTTGCAAATTTGGTAAAGATGCAGTCCTTCCCATATACTTAAGAGCATAACCCTCTCTATAGGAAGTGGGAATTTGAGAGAAGCATCTCCATGCAAAAGCCCTATACTAGTAAATAGAAGGAAGATTAAGATTTAAGATTAAGATGGAGGAAACTTTTGATCAGATTATTTTCCTTCAGTTTCTAAGCTTCTCTTTTAGTGATGACAGTGAAGGCGGGGAGGGAAGGAATCCAACATGAAAATTAAAGACTTCTGTATTATAAATGAAATCCAGTCTGAGCAGGTCCTTTCTGCATGGTCTACTAGTGAACTTTTTGCCTAGAACCAGGGCAGTACAACCTGAACTAACCAAACATCTTTTTCACCTGGCCTGCTACAGACAGGCTCATTTCTTCCTGCTGTCCCAGGGGTAGATATTGTGCTCTGGGTAGATTTTGCCTCATTAGCACTGATGCCCCTTCCCAGTACTGCAGCCTGTGAATAGTCTGAAATTATGATCTACATGAATAGCCTTATCTTTTATTCTAGTGTGAGTTTGTGGGAGTAGGCGGACTGTTCTTAGTGAGTTGTACGGATATTCCTAAAGGAGAAGGACCTGGGAGGGGTTGAACTGCCTGAGCCAACTGGAGTTGGTCGGAGGTGGGAAAAGGAGGGCTCTTTTTTGACCAACCTGGAGCTGAATTTGGCCAGGAGGCCGCTGAGTGCCTTTGCTCTCTCCCCGCAGGCTGCTCGGCAGAATGGCCACGGAGGAGCGGCACCTCTCCTCCAGCTGTGGGTCCTTCATCAAGACCGAGCCCTCCAGCCCATCTTCTGGCATCGACGCCATCAGCCACCACAGCCCAAGTGGCTCCTCCGACGCTAGCGGTGGCTACGGCATTGCCATGGGTGGCCACCCCAATGGCCTGGACTCACCACCCATGTTCAATGGCACAGGGATTGGTGGTGGGTCCTGCCGTAAGCGTTACGACGACTGCGCCAGCGCCATCATGGAGGACTCACCCACCAAGTGCGAGTACATGCTCAATGCAATCCCCAAGCGGCTGTGCCTGGTGTGTGGGGACATTGCTTCGGGGTACCACTACGGCGTGGCTTCCTGTGAGGCGTGCAAAGCCTTCTTCAAGAGGACTATTCAAGGTATGGTGGGAAGGGAGGGAAACTGAGACATTCACTCCATAACAAAAAAGGGAGGCGGCCCCAGGCATTGCTGAGATTGCAGTGTTTCCATGTCATATAAAAGGGGGAAAAGGGAGGGTGAATGTAATGCACCTAACCCTCCATCCTTTTATGTGCTTCCTCTCTCCTCCTTTTCAGCTCTGGTCCTTCCAAATTAACCTGGACATGAAGTTAGACTTTGTGGTGGTAGGAACCTTTGTCAGGTTCCTAGCCTGGCTGGCTACCACATCTGGGTGTCTGGTCTAGTGGATCTTCCTGCCTCTGCTAGTGGAGTGAGGCCTGAAAAGGAAATTCTTTGCACTCTGAACGTGTTTTTAAGGCCTGTTTGAAGAGTAGATGTCTCTGCCTAGACATGGTGTCTCTGTAGAGATGTCTGCACCTTGAGGTGAAAGCTCTAGTATCTGGGGATGCTTGGGTATACTTACACAAGCAAGGCCCCATGTGAGCAAACATGCCTGGACTTACAGATACTCCCTTTATTTCCTACATTCTCTAACTGGAAAAAGGACAGGATCATTCACCTTCCAGTAGAAAGTGTACTGTGTTTACCCAACCATGGTGGGTTGACTGGAGACAGATGTCCAGTGAGCAAGCAGCTGTGTGTGTACTTGTCTATTGACTGGGGTAAATCCACCACACCAACAGTTCTTTTGACTCCTGTGGAATGAAAGAAATGCACATGTGGGGAGAGCACTCATTTTATTTTTGTTCATTGAATGGGCCTGATTACACTCTGTCACTGGGAATGTTCAACTCTGGAGTGGACAGAGCAGGGTGCAGGCTCTAGCCCAGGCCTCTGCAGAATTCACTGTTTCTAGCTTAATTTCAGAGATTCTGAATGTCTCTCATTACTATTATCCAGCTGTGGAAATAATCACTCTATATTGCCCCACTGACTCTTCCTCTTTTATTATGCTACATGGAAAGCATGGCCATCTCTAGGGCACTGGCCTGTTGCCTGGCAGGGTTTCTGTGATTTGTCATTGCTGAATCTCCTGTGATTGAATGTGAACTTTTACTTGCACTTCTGACTGTCAGCACTGACTCTGTCCCTCCTCCAGCACTTGGACCCATTCCCAGTGTTTCTTCTTGGCACATTCAGGTGCTAAAGGAGGGACAGGGTAGTCACTCTGAAGCAAAGCCCTGGGGGCTCCTTGTATAGGAAGAGACTGAAAAACTAACCCCTCATGGGAGTGATACTGGAGCACCTCTGTGGCAGAGCAGAAGAGAGGGCTAACCTGGAGAGAGAGAAATAGACCTAGGAACTTTTGAAGAGTTTTCATAGAAAATCAAAAGAAAATTATGCAGCGCAGCAGTACCTAGAGCCTGCATCAGCCTGGGTGTTATGTCAGCTGACTTAATTGCAAGGGAGAGTGCTTCCCTCCAACCTCTTCTTGCCAGCACAGCTGTATTCTCCCTGTGGTTCTGTAATTGATTGCCTGTTAATGTGTAAGAGATTGGGGAAAGGAGTAAGCAGCGTTTTCTCTTAACCTGTCATTCACGTGGACTGGTGACTGAGGTATCAAAATGCTTTTATTCCCAAGAGTGGGAGAGTTGAGTGTGTTGTGCCTGAGGGTGAGCAATTTCAGCTATGGAGCTGAAGGCTGAGGCCAGGGAAGTGGGCAGCAAATAGAGCTGCAGAGTTTGGTTGAGTCAAGAAAATGCACCATTCCAAGGGCTCTGCTGCAGTGTGTGCAGATATTCAAGAACAGCCCTGGGTATGCAAGGAAAAAGAGCTTAAAGATCATGTAAAAGAGATGGTGAGTGGCAAAAGCATTTCCAAAAGGTGTTCATCCTGCAACTTTGTTATATTCAGTAGATGTATTAAGCATCTAACTGAAGAAGTGGAAAAATCTTCATCCAGGCTGCCTAGTGTTGATGTAGAGTGTGCAGAAAGCATGTGGATGTGTGTGTTACACAGTTGCACTCTCTGCTATTATCAAAAGGCTTGTCATGATTCTGTTTCTGGGAAGGGCATTGAGTCAGTGGTTTGAGCACAGAGATGGAGCTATGACCCCAAAATTTCCCAGGTGCTCAGGAGATGCAGTAGGTAAATTCATCATTAGGCTTTTGTGGTCTCAGACCAGCCACTTCACTTCTCTGTGCTTGAGTATTGAAAGAGGAAAAACTGATGACCATTATGAGAGTACTTAATCTGCTGGCCCTACTTTTGGTAACTTTAATAGGTGTGCATGCTGCTACAAAATGGATCTAAATCTGTCTTGGATGATTAGACTTCCGCAGCCCTATCTAGATACCCCTTATCAAGAAGCAGAGCTTCATGCTAAGTGTCGTGTCCCCCCCCTTCCCCTACAACTACCCCCCTCCGCTGCTACAAATGAACTCAGTCTGCCTATTGTTTTTTTTTAGCTGCATCAACTCTTTTAAAACCTGCATGTCTTGAGGCAGGAGGATCTCGCAATAGCCTTTCCACTCCCCCTGCTGCTGCTGCAGCAGGGGAAAGAACAGACATCCAGGCTGCAGACCTTTTCTGAGCCTGACAACTCTGCAACTCACTTTCCTCCTTAGCTATGTGAGGCCAGGCCCAGGTGAGGCTAGGCTGTCCTGGACAGCACAAGGGCTGTTGCTTTTCAAGTGATGGGGAGAAGATAGGCTGAAAGCCAGCATGGATATGGCTGGATATCTCTGAGGTCACTACTATTGCTATGTGGGAGTTTTCCATCTGTAGGATTTTTCCGAAGGAAAGCAGGATTTTTACCAAGTCAGATTTCCCCAAGGAAAATTTTGATGATAGGAGAAAAAAAGAAGTCAGGAAAATCCAAACCATTGATTGACTTCAAGGTGAATTGGAGTGTTTGTTTTTGCTGAACTAAGTCAGGATCACACTATGCATCCTAACCTGTCCCACAGGTTATGGGAGGGGTCACACCTGTGACCTCTCTCATGTTGTGTTACATGGCCCAAGAGAAGGATCAAGGCCTGGAAACCTGTGTGTCATTTCCATTTCTCAGCACTGGCTGTGCTTGAGATAGAAAGGCAAAAACCTGAGACGAGATGACAGCACACACCACTGGGCTGCAGGCCTTTCTCTCTGAACATGTTATTTTGAACCCCAGGGCTGGAATTCCCATGCTTTGAGGCAGAGTTAGAAATTCTGAACTGACTTGAAGCATTTTCAGTCAGCTAGGCTGCCTGACAAAATTTTAATCCTATTTCTCTGTCATTGTATTGCTTTGTGGGAATTGTGCTTTAGGTCCCCATTATATTCTAGTGGCCGTCTGCATTTACTTCCATGATGTAAGCATCCTCCATAAAAACATGTGCCATGGGCATCACCTGACTTTGTGAATATTGTGGAAGATGCATTCTAGTGAAGATTGTAGAGAATCTGAGTTTTGGGCAAATTGAAATGTGCTGCTATTGGTGCTTAAGAGAGGTCTAATTTGAAACCAAGTATTTCGTACTAGTTGAATGTAATGGGGTGGGTCTGTTACATGAAAGATAATGCATTTTTGATGTTGCTGAATTAAAACTTTTTTAATTTCTATTTCATGGAAATCCTAACTAATCCTTTAATCCAAATTTAGGACACAGACAAATGCTGGATTTATTATGAAATATAATTTCTTAATCTAACTTTATTCCTTCTTCTAATAGTTTGCTCAGTAGATAGAGCATTTTATATCAATTAAATATATTGTCATTATCTTCTGTTCATCAGTTGTTACAACTGGTAGGTAGTTTTGCCCATTCTGAATATTAACTAATTACAGTGCTATGCAACCTTATGAGTCCGTGGTCCATACATGTTGTACGAGGAGTGGCTGAGGGAACTGGGGGTGTTTAGTCTGGAGAAGAGGAGGCTGAGGGGAGACCTCATCGCCCTCTACAGCTACCTGAAAGGAGGGTGCAGAGAGCTGGGGATGAGCCTCTTTAACCAAGTAACAAGCGATAGGACAAGAGGTAATGGCCTCAAATTGCGCCAGGGAAGGTTTAGATTAGATATTAGGAAGCATTTCTTTACAGAACGGGTTGTTGGAATGGGCTGCCCAGGGAGGTGGTAGAGTCCCCATCCCTGGAGGTGTTTTAAGAGTAGGGTCGATTTAGCGCTGAGGGATCTGGTGTAGTTGGGAACTGTCAATGTTAAGTCAGTGGTTGGACTGGATGATCTTCAAGGTCTTTTCCAACCTAGACATTTCTGTGCTTCTGTGAGTCCTTCATTATTCAACATATTCATGACTATGACTACCCATCATCTACTTTTCGTCTTCAAATGGTGAAAATTAAGGCTATTTCTAAAATTACCCATTAATATAAAATAAAATCTTAAAGCTCAGCAAAAGAAATCTGATTTAAGATTTATCTCTCTGATCTTTGTGCATCATCTCATTGTGTGCTTGGAACTGATACCCATAAGGTGATCCAACAGGACTTTCAAGGAGTGATATTGGGGAGAACTGGTTATTGGAGAGTCAGAAAGAAGAGACACATGGCCATCATCTTCTGAATAGGCAGGTTGTATATCAGGCAGAGTGCCACCTGCATCTGTGCATTCCCTGCTTTTACCTTGCAAGCTTCAAACTCAATGAGTGTAGCAACACAACTGCTGTGCTGGGATGCCCTTAAATCAATAAGGGGCTTAAAATGTGCTTAATCCACCTTAGAAGACTTGCAAGGACTTCTAACAGGCTTGTAACAAAATCTGTTGTCTTTTAGGTCTTCCTAGTTGTCATTATGGTGGTTAGAGTGGCTCCTGAGAAGGGAGTTGAGAGAGTTTGCTCATCTTCCTGAGCAGAAGAGCATTAACACCCACAGGATGAGCAAATGGCTTGCAGTAGCAGCTGTGGCAGCTAGGCACTGTCCCTTCTGTTCCTCAGAAACATGCCTGCTACTTTTCAGGTGAGAGTTCACAGCCAAACCAGATGTTCTGAGCTTCCAAAAACTTCTGAAGCTTAACCAGGGAATGTGATATTCCCTGGATCCTAGTGCCTGAGTGCTGCTTACTATTCACAGATCCAGCACTTGGATTCAGAAAACCACCTGCAGTGCAACTCAATCCTGTTAGTCTTGTGTTTTCTTTTTGCCTCAGTGCATCTGTACAGAGAACTCCATGCAGAAGGATCTTTTCTGTGGAACTTCAGAAAAGGACTGTCATGGTTTAAGACCAGAGGGCAACTGGGCACCATGAAGCTGCTCACTCTCTCCTTTGCCCTCAGGGATGGAGAGGAAAAAATACAGCTCAGAGATTTAGACAATGACAGGGAGGGATGACTCACCCACTATGGTCATGGGTAAAAACCAGACTTGATTGGGAAAGAAAAAGGCTATCAATTTAATTTAAACCACATAATTTACAAATTAGACAGAGTAGGACAGTGAGAAATACAACCACATCTTACAAACACCTCCCCCCACCCCTCCCTTCTTCCCAGGCTCAGCTTTGCTCCCAGTTTCTCTACCTCCTCCCCCGAGTGCAGGGCAGCAAGGGACAGGGGTTATGGTCAGTTCACCACACACTGTGTCTGCCACTCCTTCCTCCTCAGGGGGAGGACTCCTCACACACTCCCCCAGTTCCAGTGTGGGGTCCCTCCCACGGAAGAAGTCCTCCATGAACTTTTCTGACATGAGTCCTTCCTAAGAGCTGCAGCTCTTCACCAGCTGCTCCAGCGTGGGTCCCTCCCGCAGGCTGCAGTCCTCCCAGCGGTGAACTGCCCCAGCACAGGCTTCCCTCTGAGTCCCAGCACTCTCCGGGCACAGCCACCTGCTCTGGCGTGGGCCTTCCACGGGCTGCAGGTGGGCATCTGCTCCACCATTGACCTCCACGGGCCGCAGGGGCACAGCCCGCCCTCTGACCGCGGGCTGCAGGGGCACAGGGCAGTCTCTGCTCCGGTGCACCTTCCCTCGCCCTCTCTTTCACTGACCTTGGTGTTTGCAGGGTTTCTCCCTCACAACTCCTCCTCTCAAGTCCCCCTTCCGAAATACATTATCACAGAGGTGCAGCCACCATCGCTAATTGCCTCGGCCTTGACCAGAGGTGGGAGCTCCCCCAGCGTGGGGAGCTTTGGGAAGCTTCTCACAGGCGCCACCACCGTAGCCCCTGCCCTGCTACCCCCCCCCCAACCCCAACACAAGTATTTCAGTGTCAGAAGCCCTACGGACAAACTGCTGCCACTAGGGAGCCCCAGGGCCCATCTCCTGCTTCCTCTGCAAGCAAGAGGCTGGTTTGGGTGAGGCTGTGTGAAATGTCCAAGTCGTGTTTCCTGGAGCAGGAGCCAGATGTGCCGCCCCGAGGAGGCAAGCAGTGCTGGTGGTGCAGCTATAGCTACCCTCTTTTCCTCTCATAGCATCAAGAGTCCTGAAGCCTTGGTACCCACATTTCTGTTTTGCTCACTGAGTTGCATGCATTGTGGCAAAACGAAGCACTAGGGCTTATCTCACCTGCTTTTCCAGAGTCTCATTTGCTTGCTAGTGATAAACACATATACTAGAGTGGGGAGTTTTGGGGGTTTGTTTTTGTTGAGGGTTTTTTCGTTTTGTTTTGGCTTTTTGTGGGTTTTTTGGGTTGTTTGGTAGGGTTTTTTTTCTTTCCAAAACTAGGAGTCTCTACTGATTCTTGTATATACTCAGGCACCTAGGGCAGGGACATGTCCCTGGAAGCATAGGACAGCCCTTCTGAAAATCAGGTCACTTACTCAAGTGCCTAAATACAGATTTACTAGTTCAATAGTTTAATCCCTTTCTTTGAAAACTGCGGCTTAAAAAATAACCCCTCTTACTTCATGCAGATCATTGGAGAGATTTTCCTCTGATTTTTCCAAAATACCTCTCCTTGCATCAGGACTGAGGCTATGATGCCTCAGTTAGAAGGGCTAATTTAAGTGGAAGGTAAAGAGAATCCAGTCCATGCATATTATCAGTGTTCCCTATCCTGGTGCAGGAGGTCAGACTGGTGCCTGCTGAGGGCAGAGGAATTGCTGGTTTGGCACAGCACTCACCACGACCTTTTTACAATTTTCAGGTCCCTTTTCACTGAGACACCCAAATAATCTGTTTACCTTTGGAATCAAAGAAGGATTCAGGACAAAAGCTTGTGGGTACTGAAATGAAAGTATCATCACAGCTAGTAGCTTACTGAAAATTCAGGTTGCTTCTCCTACAGACTGTCTCAGTCATGTAGAATAGCTGTACCATAGAGGCATTATACTGACTGCCTGATGGGACCTTCCTAAGGTTACAGTATTTTGCAAGCAGTTCTTATAAAACAAAGAAAAAAGCCCTAAAACCCCCAAACCCCCAACCAAACAGTGAAAAAACCTACCCTGTGAGGGCAATGTAACAACTGGTACAAAAATTAGAATAAAAGGAAATGCACAAGCTGAGCTGAGGCACTGATGAGATGGATTTCCTTGGGAACTCCTGCTCTCAGCCCTCTTGCCCCTGAGAGCCAGCAGAGCGTGGCACCACACAGTTGGTCACAACTGCAGATCAGGGACTGCAGTCAGATCATTAGGGTGAAAGACATGACTTGAATGAATTAAATTTGGAACTTAATGGCAGATATTTCTGAATCTGGGGTTTTCCCCAAAATTCAAGAAAAGCTGCAGTCATCTAGTCCTCTGAGTCACCCAGAGAAAGAGATGAGGGGTCTGTGTGCAGCAGTGCAGAGCAGGACAGAGTGTGCAAGGAAGAGAGAGGGAAAGAATGGTGAAAAGCAATGAAGATGAAACTGGAAAAAGGAAAGATGGGGGGTTTTCTTCAGAAACCATAAGCTGAAAATTTTTTACCTTTAAAGACTTTCCTGGATATTTCTGTCTAATCTTTCTTGAGTTTCCTTGTAGAGTGACTTTTTAGAAAGCCAGGATCAGTAAGCAGAGAGCAGCTTGTGCTTTCAGTGCTGTACTACTGAGCTCAACTCCCCTGAAGAGCCCTGTCCAGAACTTAAGCAGGAGCTGGGTGGAACTTTACTGTGCTCCCCAAGCTCAGGGAGGCATTCTCCTCTTCCCAGTCCTTCCCCTTCCAGAGAGGTATGGTGACTGTGGGGTCTCTTGAATGACCAAGCTCTGGTGTGCAGTTTTAAGGTGCACAGGAAATTATCGTCCAAACTGTCAAAGGTCTAATTTTACAGAAAATAAGGTAATATTGTGGTTCTCCAGAATAGAAAACATGATCTGTCATTTTAATAGTGCTTGGCTGTTTCTTAGCATCTCTCATCTAAAGGCTTTGAAGTACAGTTAATGAATCAAGATTCAGAATCTCCCCAGCAGGTAGGTTTGGTGCTTATTTCATTTTGCAGATGAGCAAACTAGGACACAGAGAGGAAGTGATTTGCCCTCCAAGGTGACATATGAAGTCTTAGAACAAATCCAAACTCTGATCTGTTCACACACCACATGACTTTTTGAAGTGACTTTTTAGGTAAATCTTGTTCTGTGACATCGGTGAGGTCCTAGCTTTTTTTTCTTATCAGATGTAAATAATGTCTAAGTCAACAAAATCTCTTCTAATAAGCAACAGTTCAAAGCAAGGCCTTGTCTATTAGATTATCCCATTTTCTGCCCTTTCCTTCTGGGTCACATAATCTACAGTTCATGACACACAGAGATTTGATTCAGATTTTGTACTTGCATATAGACTTGTCCATGTGCATCCTTTTGTGCTGACACTCTTCTGCAGGGCCTTGCAGCACCCCCAGCTGCTGCAGTGAAGGGGAAGCTTCCTCCAAGCCCCCTGTGCCGGCAGCTGGGATGGTGGTGTGACCGCCAGCCGCTGGGAGGCTGCTGGAATTTCGATGAGTTAATCTCATCACTTTATCACAGGGCACTTACAGAAATTACAGGGAGCTGTGAGCAGCTCACTCTGCTGGCAGCCAGCCCCAGGACCCATAAAAGAAATTGAGACACAAAAAAAAAAAAAAAAAAAAAAAAAAAAAAGTCAGAGAACTTTGTTAAAGTTTTGGAGACGATAGGGGTTTTTTTATGAGTTCTGCTTGGGTAATGCTGATTGTGCCTTCCCTGGTCATGTCCCTATTTCCTGCAATAATGGCAGGTATTGCCCCCACCTGTAGCTCTCAACCCATGCAGCACAGAGCATGTTTTGGGGCCTGATATAAAACTCCATTTACTCTGGCAGCATTGTCTTGTGTGAAGAGGATACAGCAGGCCTTGCCTCTGGCATTTGCCCCTGTAGAGAAGGCTGTAAGACACAGCTGCTGCTGCTCCTTTCTTCCTTTAGACTGGGCACCGAGTGTGGAAGGGGCACATGAGCCTGTGTTCAGTGTGAAGGCAATAAGCATGCTGAACAGGATGTTCCACCAGTGCTGGGTGTATTTTTGCACCTGTGCTTACCAGAAAACCACATGGCTGCTGCACTACATGGTTTGCTGCTGCTTTGCCATCCAGGAAGGGGGAGCTTGCTTAGTGCCCACCCTCCTCTGGCTCTGCTCCTTTAACAGTCATGATCCCAGTACAGAAGGGCCTTTCATAACTGCTTTTTCAAGCTGTACATACGGTGTGTATATTGTAATAGTACCTACACCTACTCTGACACTATCATACTTAGTTGTGATCTAGGTTTTGTAGACCATTTCCAGTACTTCGCTTGTCAAGAGGTCCATGGGCTGGAGGCATGGGGTGGGTGGGGAATCTGCCTGACACAGTGTTGAGGGACCTTGAGCAGCCAAATGGGGGCTATCACTGCCTCCTGCCACTATAAGGGCTCGGTGCCCTTGGTATAGTGTCTGTGCTAGGGGGCAAATTTTTGGCCTTGGGACCACAAAATGTGAAATCATACATCTCTCCAGAACTCTGGTCCTGGCTTTGGTGAGAAAGTTGGGCATTGAAACTAAGACAAAACCTTCCAAAGGGAGACTGTGTTTGAGTTTTATCCCAGATTTGTTCCTTCCTGCGTGGGTCACAGCAGTTATCAGATCATGAGGTCAGGGCCTCCATAGTCATGGGTCTGTAATGTGCTGGAGCTCTGTGTCTAGAGCAGTTTGTTTATTAGCTTGAGATCAAGCCTGAATCTCAATTTCCATCTCTCTGAGAATGTTGATACATTGCTGGCTATTGAAATTCAGGTGCTGTGCAATGACGAAATACAGTCTGAATGGAAGCAACTTGTGCAGCACATGCTGCTCCTGCAGACAGACTGCATTTGGGGGGCAGATGGGCAATGGTGAGGAATGGGGTGGCTGGACTGGGGCTTAGGGGCAAGTTTCAAGTCTTGTGACAAAACAGGAGGCAAGAGGTAGAAAGTTTATAACTCACAGGCAGATCACCTTTAGGCTTTGGGGGTTGTGTGCTCCTGGGCTTTCACCCAGTATGGGCCAAGCATAGTGAGATAAATCAGATGGTGCTTTCTTCTTTTTGAATGTGTGCTCTGTCTTTCCACTCAGACTCCCAATGGACTTTCAAACTGCTTAGTTTGCCCCAAGGTCTAATCACAAACACACACCCTGCCAGAGATTGGAATGTATGAGATTGTTGGTCTTATTTAGAAGAAGGAGTGGTCTTGCACAAGAACATCAAAATCCATTACAAAAGTAGGAACAAAAATCGAGTCACATCCAAGTGCTACTAAATTGTGAGCTCTGTTTCTAGTCTGATCCTATACCATTTGTTCTCTCAGCTCTTACCTACACTCCTCCCTACAGCTCTGATTGAGCTCTTGAATCCCAAGTTCCTGCTCTAAACCATCAAACCAACTTTTCCATTCTTCTGAACTGACTGTAGAACTTAGAAATCCTTTCTGGAGCTTCCCAATTTACCCAGTAGCTAGACTGCCTTAAATATATTGCCACTGTCAATGCATCATACTGTCAAGGTTGGATTTCCAGCCCTGTTCCACGCAAACATTGAATAGCCCTCTTCAGAAACATCACATGCAAAGTGAATGGCAGGATGGAGACAGCCGTTTCTGTTTGTTGTCTTCTAGTACTAAATAATTGTTGTGTTACACAGTGATCAGCATAATTCCACTTACATCCTCATATCAGACCCTCTCATCCATGTTTCATTTACATTCTTGGCTTATGATAAAATACGCTGTGACCAGAAATAAATTTGGAATGCTTCTTTTCCTGTTTTGCCTCAGAGTCAGTCTTGTGAGTGTTGTGAGGTGATCATAAATGAAAAAGAATAAGGAAAGAAATGCTGATGCTCTGGAATGAGAGGCAGGTGCACAAGGACTAATAAAGTAAAACTGGAAAGATTTGCATAGAGAGCCTGTGTGTTCATTTTACAGGACATTTTATCCATCTTTCCCAATTCAGACCTACTCCTTCCCTGCTACCTGTAGTATGCCAACTGGCAGGAGGAAGCAAAAGAGGAAATACCATCTCTGAGCTCCCTGGTCCCCCAAGCAAGGCAAGAAAAGACAGGTGACATCCATCCCACAGACATGGAACAAGACTGGCAGCAAAGGGAATGATGCTGATGTCTGATTTGCTCCCACTCTCAGCCCTGGACTTAAGGGAACAGGCCAGGTTATAAGGGATGCGGTACAAGGGATGATGACATTCATGGAGGACACACTGTGTTTGAAAGCCCAGCATTGCAGGCAGCCCTTTGAATGGACAGGTTTCTTCCAATACTTAGAGCAGTATTGCCTTTTTTTCTGAAACGTGTTCTAGTAAGTAGTGCTGGCCTTTCAAAGAGCCGTGATCAGCTGGCTGGGTTCTTAGAATATGTGTGTGTGCAGATGAGTGGGCAAACATACTGCATATACAAGCTGATGATGGTGGGAATATCTGGGCACTGCAGCCTGTCCCTGGGTCAGTGGGGAGAACGTGGTTCCTGGGTGACCATCTCTGTGTTTGATTGCAGGGAATATTGAATACAGCTGCCCGGCCACCAATGAATGTGAGATCACGAAACGGAGGCGCAAGTCCTGTCAGGCCTGTCGCTTCATGAAATGCCTCAAAGTGGGGATGCTAAAAGAAGGTAAGACAGAGTCAGACTGAGAATTGTTCTCTGTCCCAACAGCACCTGGGACTCCAGGTCTTGCAGGATCTCATAGGCTGACTACGTGCTTGCCCTCTCTGGCTTTCCGAAGGTATTTTTTACAGCCTTTGCAAAAGAGTCAAGATGGGCAGCAACCAAGAGGGCAGTCCAGAGAGGAGAGTGGTTCTAGTAAGCACCCTCATGGTAGGATATGACTCTTAGCACTTGCAGATTTGTCAAATACCTGGAAACTGGCTGTGCCAGACTGTTTCCTTTTCCAGAGGAACACTGGGCTGGAGGGTGTTGCTGTTCTTGACCCCCAGGTCATTTTGCAGTGTTGGGGAGAAGAGGTTCTTGCGTGATCGTGACTGGGTTGTCTGGGCTTCATCAGGGAAGAATGGAGTTAATGCACAGCTACGGCACAGTGTGCAATGGAAGTTTGCCTATATTCCCACTCAGGAGACTTTCTAAAGATGTTGGGTAGCACAGGTTTGTCTGGGAGGTGTGGATTCCCTGCCCTGCATGCTCAGTCTGCGTTGTGCTCAGCCTATTGATCTGTTCCGTGCTCTCTGAGCACTGTTCAGCTTCTCTCTTGTGCTGCTTTTTCTCCCCCCACCCCCCTCCCCAATCCTTGTCCATTCAAGGTGAACCACAGGGGATTCAGTGACAGTTAAACACATTCTTATGGATTGACTTTAAAGCTTTGTTTCCCTTGGGTCCCTGTGGGAGAGGCAGTGAGGGGAGGAGGGGGGAGGAAGGAGAAGCAATGTGTGTAACCCTCTGCATTGCTGTACCTGAGAGCATGGTCCCCTCAGTTTAACCACAAGGAACAACAGCTGCCTGAGGTCTGCACAAGTCCTGTATGCTGGAGCCAAGATGCCAGCATGCAGCTTGCTTCCAGGTCATACCATCATAGCAGCCGGTGATGAATTGTACAATGTCACTTGAGCATGTATTGCTTTGCACTAGGGCTCTCTCATTTCTTAAGAGGCAAGTTGATGGCAGCCAGTGTCATTAAGAATGTAGGTTAGATGTTGAACCCTGCTCTGTTCTTTTACGGATGTGTAGTTTCTGTGGTTGAATATTTTCCTGCTAGAGCACACCAGTTACCAAGGGGAGGAGATGCAGACTTGTGTAGTCTGGCCCTTCCTAACCTAGGTGTAGATGTGGTAGAGGATCTTGATCCACTGCTGCAAGGGAGGCACCTACTTTTGGAGTTAGAGAGGTACCACTGGAAACCTGATTCTCTGCATGTGGTAGTTCAGGGAGGGAATATATCCCCTTATCCACATGCCAATCCACACTAGTGACACTGGCTTTAGTGGGAGCACAGATTGGTGATGGACTCTAGCCTGCTCATATGAATCCCATAAAACAGTGTTAAAAGCCTGATGTGATTCCAGTCACTGCAGAGCAGCAGCACATGGGTCCAGGCTTTCTGGCTTCCTGGGTCTGTGCTGCCCTGCATCCAAGCAGTTGACCCTCTCGGAGCTGGCAGCTGCGGGAGCAGAGTCACAGGAACCAGTGCTGGCATGTCTGACCGTGTGGCCAGGGCGTCCTCTGCTTCCAATTCTGGGAGTTCGACACAGTCTAGAGCAGGGTCCTGTGAAGGGTTTTGTGATTTAGCCTCCAAGTTGTGTGAAACCAGTTAACTCTTTCCAGACCAAAGTTAGACTGGAAACCAATGTAGCTTCACTCATACTATGCTGTGCCTGAACTCCCAAACCCCATGGGATACTACTCGTGGCAAACTGAAATTTGACTCTAAGGCTGCTTTTGTGCTGAAGTGTATTTAGTTATTCTTATAGGGATTGATTCAGCATCATTAAAGCCACTGGGGAAACGTGGTTTGCTATTGATGTTAGTGTATCTGTGATCCTGCCCATAATATTTAGAGCTGTGGAATATGCAGTATAAAGATTTATTGATAGTAATGGGATGCAAGAACACATGACAATATGAAGAGAGCAGAGGAGACTACACTAGCAATCTGCAAATTGGACTCCTGTGTCCTAACACAGAGTGGTCAAGTGATGTAGCGCAGGCATTTTTTTGTATTATTTTTATTTTGCTCAGTTTCCTGAACTGAGAAATAAGGGTCATACTGCTTTGCTTTGCAGAAGGATTGTGAGGAGAGATTAGTTAACTTTATGTGAAACCTGGTGAAAGCACAAAGTATTAGTATACAGAACTCAATCAATACACATCTTTAAAAGCAAAATCCAAAAAGGGAGAAAAATGGTTTTACAGTCTTCAGTCTCCACAGAGCCAGGAGTTTCTGGAAAGAACAAATCCATAATTGTTTGACTTGCTCAAAAATGCAGAATTGACAAGGGATTTTAGATTAGGAAAGGTTCATTGGTCTTTTCCATCTCTGATCTGTCATCCTATTAGCTCACCCATCCTTTTTCTCTGCCAGGGCAGGAGTGTGTTCCCAGCTGTACATTTCTAGTAGTTTAACTGATTTTAAAAACCCCTGTTGTCTTGGTTTCCCTTGAGAGCCTATTCTGTAGTCTCCAAGCACTCATTAGGACAAGAGGTATCTTGATACTTGAACTATGATTTTTTTTCCACTTCAAATAGTTACCCTTCCTTGGTGTAATTCTCTCTTCTTCCTTGGGTTCATCCACGGAAGAAGGTTGATAAGCCAGGTTCTTTCTCGTGCTTGATTACCAGGAGTTTGGAGAAAAACAGTCTTGTGGTTAAAGGTAAGATATAAAAACCAGTTCTTCTCTTGACAGGTTTCTCCTTGGTGTCCTTGGCACTGGGCTGGTAACTTAGTGAGGACATTCCTGGGTAAAAAAACTGTCCTTCCTCTGAAGAAGAAGCGTATGATATTCCATTAATACTAATTAAGGGCTTCATAATTTCTTCTCATTAAGGGAGGAAAGATTTTCCTAGTTATTGATGCCATACATGATGTAGATACCACCTCCTGCCTACGGGGCACGTGGCATGAGCCTGTTCTTCAGGCAAAAGGCACCAGTACTCAAAGATGGCAAAACCAGGTAACCATGTCTTCAAGGTTCTGCCTTACACTTGAAATGCTCAGCTTGATGCTGCAGAAGAGACTTAGGCCCTCCCCTTGGGGAATGCATATGTGGGTCACCAGGCATTTTCTCTCCTCCCTCCATGGGCTGCAGCTAGGTAAACAGCTGTGAATGTAGCCCTTTAAGATCTGGGGAGACTGTCCCTAACACAAAGTGCAGGTTATTCAGGCAATGCCGAGTGAATGAGGATCAGGGCAGGAAGAGAGCCAATGGAGCAATCAATAGGTGTCTCAGATATCCAGGCCACTTTCTTTAAGAGAGCTCCGATCAATGTATTGCAACAAGGGAACTGCACGGACACCAGAGCTTTGCTGTCTCAGGTTCTCCTGGTGTGACGCTGCAGAGCAGGCGAGACTTGCTGGGGAAAGCGGCAGGCGGAAAGCTCTGCCCACGGAGCCCAACTGGCTCAGATGTCTGAAGCATTGGCCTGTCTGGCTGCCTGTCTCTCACTTTCCCCTTCCATCTGGAGTGTGCCCCCAGAGAGCATTAATTAGTCCCTCACTAGCAGGCTCAGATAGGAAGCTGCTGAATCTGGAGTCCAGGATTCCAGCAGACACCACTCCCAGTGCCCCTGTGGAGAGGCACCATCCCCAGAAAACCTGTGCTCTTCTGCACTTGGCCTTGCTGAGGCACCAGCTTGCAGACATTGGAGATGGGGCATCTTCACAGCTTCATCCAGTAGCTGTGCATGTCCCTCTGCTCTGCAAAAATCAGGGAAACCTGAGCAACCCGTGATACTGTTGACCCCAGATGGAGACGATATCTACACACATGCCTGGCTAATGGGTATGGCCAGCGAAGGAAAGAGTGCCCTGCAACTTGCAGAGGAAAGGCATCGTTCAGAGCTAGACGTCCTTGTCTTTGGCCACCCTATTGCCTCTCTTTGCTCCCAACACTGTCTGTCTTGTGCCCACAATGACCAAAGCGTAGTTGTGTAACTCTGGACTCTACAAAGTACATCTAGATTTCTCTGGCTCTCTAGAATGATGGACAGAGAAATTTCAGCAGTTTGGCAGATCTCTTTTAAAACCTCAATATACTGTGTCAGTTTTTGGGAGAATATACCCTTGCCATTCATGCTCTAGCCACCCATGGTGTTCTACAGCAGTTTGTTTGTCTTCAGGAGGTAGATGTAATTTCAGATGACGCATGGCTTGTGTAAGTGGGCTCAGAGGTTTGATTTTGGACATTAGCTGGTTAAACATGACTCACAGCATTGCCCTCCATGCCTCTACTGGCTCTCTGAAGTCACAATCTCTTGTGTCACCTTGCAGAAATGGCACTGTGACAAGGACAGATGTCAGTCCTCTGTGTGTCAGTGTAGTGGCTTGACCTTGGATGGCCACCAGGTGCCCACCAAGTTGCTCTCTCACTCCCTCTCCTCAGCAGGACAGGGGGAGAAAATATGCTGAAAAAGCTCATGGTTTGAGTTAACAACAGGGAGATCACTCAGCAATTACTGTCAGGGGCAAAACCAGACTTGGGGAAAATTAATTTAATTTATTGGCAGTTAATAGGGAGTAGGATATTGAGAAAGAAAAACAAAACTAAAGACACCTTTCTCCCACTTCTGCTTCTTCACAGGTTCAGCTCCCTCATGAGGTCTACCTCCTTCCCCCTCAAGGAGTGCAGGTGGATAGGGACTGGCGATTTGTGGTCAGTTCATGAAATTTTGTCTCTGCTGCTCTTTCCTCCCCACGCTGTTGCCCTGCTCCAGCTTGGAGTCCCTCCCTCATAAGGGATACTGTCCTTCATGAACTTGTCCAACGTGAGTCCTTCCCATAGACTGCAGTTCTTCAAGAACTGCTCCAGATGGTACTTTCTACGGGGTACAGTCCTTCAGGAACAAACTGTTCCAGTGTGGGTCTCCCACAGGCCACAATTCCTGCCGGAAAACCTGCTCCTGCGTGGGCTCCTCTCCCCAGGCTGCAGGTCCTACCACAAACTTGCTTCAGCCTGGAATCTCCACCAGCTACAGCTTCCTTCAGGGCATGCCTGTCTGCTCCAGTGTGGATATCTGCACTACTGTGGTCCTCCATGGACTGCAGGTGGACATCTGCACTACTGTGGTCCTCTGTGGGCTGCAGGGGAACAACTTGCTTCACCATGGTCTTCTCCTCAGGCAGCAGGGGATTTTCTGCTATGGTGCCTGGAGCACCTCCTCCCCTCCTTCTTCTCTGACCTCAGGGTCAGTATCCGCAGGGCTGTTTCTCCTGAATTTTCTCACTCCTCTCTCACAGCTGCTGCACAGTGTTTTTTACCCTTTCTTGAATATGTTATCACAGAGGCACCAGTAGCATTGCTGATGGGCTCATCTTTGGCCAGTGGCGGGTCCATTTTGGAGCCATCTGGAGCTGGTTCTGTCTGACACAGCTTCTGGTGTCTTCTCACAGCAGCCACCCCTGCAGCCCCCACTACCAAAACTTTGCCATGTAAACCCAGTACAGTCAGTTAATGAAAGAGAAATGTTCTGAGATCATGGGAAGAGGGATGGGGATAACAGGAGAGGTGTGATGGGACATCAAGGACTCTCATTACAGAACTCATCTCATCTCTGGGTGGAAATAACAGACAGACAAGGAGAGGAGAGGCAATACTGGACATACCAAACCACACCATACCAAATGAAGCAGACTGGCTGGTGGCTGGGCATTTGCTCCTTTACTGTTGTGGAAGCCCTGCAGAATTTTTTCTTCAATGGATTCTCACTTGTATTGTTTCTAAAGCTGTGTTGTTTCCTGTTCTGTTCCCTGTTCTGTGCTGGCATATTTGCAGAGACCCAGATGGACCATAAACAGTTCAGAAAAGAAAGTAAAGCTGGGTCATTAACACTTACATGAAGTGCCTGAGTGTGCAATCATGTGCCACATGAAACAATGACAAACCAAGCAGCAAAGAAAATAACTGCCTAAAAAAATCTCATCCAGGCATTGAGATATTATCCATTATTCCACCATCCTTTGAGTCTTGTTTTCCTTCTTAGTAGGACTTATGTTCCTGAAGATCAGTTATCTTCTGCTCCCTGACAATGCTGAGACTTGTCTCTTCAGAGTCCTGCTTATGACTGATGTCTAAGAGTAACTTTCTGAGATGTGTGAATGGCTTCTGCTCAGTTTCTTGCACTGGTGGGCTTCCAAGAAAGAGGGCAAAGACTGAAGGGGCCCTGGTCATATGTCCTGTAGTAGACCAGGTACCTTATTTCAGAAAGTAGAAGGTATTTCTGGAGTCCCCCAGA
Organism: Athene cunicularia; assembly: GCF_003259725.1. Lineage (NCBI taxonomy): Eukaryota > Metazoa > Chordata > Aves > Strigiformes > Strigidae > Athene > Athene cunicularia. Next base: position 24,854,444 of record NW_020799101.1, on the reverse strand, counting down.
TTTACATGCATTTCCTGTTATAAAAGCAGGAGTAAGAATTCCCAGGGTAGAAAACCTGCCCTGTACGAGGTGCTCTGCCCCACTCTGAATGTCTTTGAAGGCAAGCTGTCCTTTGGCCTAGCCTCTTGGATCTCAGGAGCCGTCCAGCAGCTATTTCTTGTGTGATGAGGGTGAAGTCTACAAATGCAAGGAAGGTAGGTAGAGGAAGGTAGCCTTGAATTGGATGCAGAAAAGGGAGACTCTTTAGAAGCAATAGAGAGGTTAGTCAATTATCCAGGAAATGCATATGATGTATTTTATCTACATGACTCTGTTTCTTCTCAGAAGTGTATCTGCTGTGGTGTAGTAATCCCAGGTACAACTTTTCCTTTCCCAGTACTCACTCCTTTGCTTCTAATGCATTTCCATAAGAAATGCTAGAGACCATTCAACAGGACACCCAAATTCTTTGTTACAAATCCCCCAAGCCCCTGTCTGTCTAATCTAATTTCTGATATAGCAATTGCTGGAATGTATGGATACTGACACGGCAGGGCCAAGTACTGAAATATGAATGAGAAGTGAACAGAGGAGAGCCACAAAGTTAATTTCACTCATCTTCTTCTTAATTATTCCCCTTTCCCTCCTGTCCTTTGGGAATAACCTGCCTCCCAGGAACCTGCAACAGCCTGATAACCCTTATGCTGCCTAAGTGCCTGAATCTCTGTGAATGTTGGAGGTGGTCCCCACTTACAGAGGTGATGAGCCTGTAATCTCCAGGTTTCAGAAGTGACTGTCTTAAATCCATGGTCTTCCTGTTTGAGGTCCTGGCTGATTAGGAAACCATGTAGCCAGTGGAACTTTCCTAGTGTTTACTCCTAACTCCTCTGTTTCCCTTACCAGCTGCAGCCAGTGGCTGATGTAAATGTTTCCCAAGGAAACAAATCTGTCACCCTGGACAGGCCTGGGTCTGTGATGTTATAAATTGGGTGCAGTCTTATAGTATCTAAACAAGTGATTCCAAGCACTGACAATCTCAAACTACTTCCACTTAGTAACTTTGCCTTCATCATTCACTAAAATCCAGATAACTGAATCAACAGCAGAGCTTCTTTTCAGCAACATAACCAAATGGAGGGTGTTTCATTTCTGGTTTCAAGTGAAAGAATCTCTCAGTGGAGCAAAGCATTTCCAGCAACCTCTCCCCTCTCCCTCCTGCCCCCATCCTTGCTTCCAGACCATGTGTTCTCAAAAAGATATTTGATTTCAGTGAAAGCTCAGCTGACATCCGTGCAATATGCTCAGGTTCTTGCTTTGTGCTTCCTGGGAAGGATGAGGGCTCCTCCGGGGATTCTGGGTAATTGGGTTAGTGGCCAGCTCATGTCAGGAAATTAAAAGGCAGCCCCGATCAGGTTGCTGCTGCATGCTATTTAATGGCTTTGTATTTATAGAGTATTCTGCCTCCAGCCGGTGCCAGAAATATCACTACTGGAGGCATCCAAATGAAAAAAGAGAATGAAAAATGATTTTTCTTTCTCTAAAATACCTCTGTGTTTAAAAACAGACAGGCAACTCCCTCTCCTTTGAAACAGGATCTCCAGGTGCACTGAGTGGTATCTTGATGTCTATATCCTCCACACCCAACTATTCTCAAAAGGCATGAATTGAGCATTTATGACATGTCTGGAGCTGTGCTGGATGATGACATGACACAGAGCATGTGCTGTCTTTGGCAAGGTGATGGTAATTCTCCAAAGAGGAGACTTCCAGAGGATGAGCTGTCCGTGAAGTGCACATTGGGCTGGTGGCACTTGATATCTGTTTTCTGGCCCTAAGACTGGTGCAGCCAGAACCTTCCCCACACCTTCTGCTATATCCAGTGGATTATGAATGTTTAGTTTGGTTCTTCCCATTCATTCTGAATTGTTAATCTGCCTAGACTCTTGCGCCATACCTAACTAAATCTCCATTCTATGAAACATGAAGCCAGGCTCCATCAATGTACATCTGCGTGTGTTCAGAGAGGTGTCACCTCTACACCAGTTTATGAAAAAACACTTTGTGCATTCTATCACCAGAAATTGTGCTTCCATGCAGAGATGTTTAGACTTCGACTATTGTGCTACAAGCTATTTTTGGCAGTTCTGACACCACAGTAGGTAAGATACTCTTGAGTTGAGCAAGAATGGGATGGGACTGAATGTATGGCCTACTGTTCTACAGTACCTTAAGGCACGTGTATCAACATTTTCGCAGCCTCTGATGACCTATGTTCACCAGTGATTCAGCTCTTCTAAGATTCTCAGTCCCTTCCCCTGACTCACCTTTGTGCCAGCCCTTGGGCTGCAGGGTATCCTGAGAGGGTCTTTACTCACAATTTCCTTGCACAGCTGTTCTAATTTAAGAAATAGTAAGTGGACATTAGTGTTGGGAAAGCCACTGCTGAAGTGGCAAGACCCAAACAGCATTGCTGTAAGAGGCTGGCCAAAGCAGCAGCATGCTGTGTTGGTGGGTCTAACTCCCTTACCCCTGTGGATCTCTGTCACAAACAGGCCTCTCTCTCTGCAATGGTGGGGGGCCTCTCCATTGTGTCACATACCTAAAAATTTGGTTCTTGATCCATGCTTATTCTCCTCTACCTGTTCTGAAAGGCTCAGATGCTTTACCTATATAGATGGAGACAGAAAACTGGGCTAGAGAAAGCATTGATTTGACCCTGCAGGAGTTCCCTTAGTAGTCAATGGAGAGAAGTATCTGTCATCACTCTTCCTCAGGGTATGTGTGTGGCCAGTGAGATGAATATGGAGGTGCCTGCGTGTCTCTGTTGCCTGACAAGGAAGCCTAGATGCACAGAAGGGAGTTATCAAAGTCTAAAGTAAGGTGAGTTAAATCATGCCCAGGGCCACAAGTTCCTCTGGGCAGAAAATTCCCCTTTGGGGATTTAGTTCTGAGGCCTACCTTTTGGGAGGTCAGTAGGGCTGGGGCTTTGTCATCTTTTAGGTCCTTTTGTGAGAGGCATCTTTGGTCTTTTCCTGGCAAGCAGGTGCCTGCATCTGTTCCTTTCCTGCAGTGCCCTTCAGCCTGCTGCTGTGCAGGCTTTGCTGCTGTGGGTGACAGCCAATAGAGCTGCTGCCCTGCTTCAGACTGTTTAGAGACTTGGAAAGGGAAGCAATCAAAAAAGGACATTTGCATAGACCATGAACACAGGGTGAGTTTATGGGTGTAGAGATTATTACTGGGAGCTGAGCAAGCTCCTGAGGTATTCTTTATTCCCATCTACCCTTGAAGCCCTTGTTAGTTCTTGGATTTCCAGGATGATTGGGAGTTGAGGTGAGAGGGGCTCAGCATGGGAAGGAAGCTGTACCTTTGAGAAACAACAATGGCTAACACTGCAGACACCTCTGCAGAGCTGGCAGCCATGCAGCTGGCACTGGCAGAGAAGGATTGGTTTGCAAGCTGTGTGGGTTACACCAGAGCCTGTATGCTTTGGACCAACCATCTGGGAGATGCTGCTTGTATTTCTGTGTGTAAGGAGCAAGGACACCTTGTATCACTGCTCCAAGGCATGTGACAGCATGTGGTACCAGGTATCATCAGGCATCACAGAGCTAACTTGTCCCTCTGAAACCAGAGACTCTTTAGCCAAACAGACAGCAAAGGAGCTTTCCTACCTAACGTATCCCTGAAAACATCAAAGGGGGACCAGGCTGGAACATCCTGCTTGAACTGGTTTAGTATCTCTGTAGGCCCTTGTAACACAGGAGATGGATTTTTCAACTCCACTGTCCCCCTTCCCAGGCTAGTTCCCCACTCTCCCATTGCAAGTGTTGTTCCCAGACCGGCTGACCTGCACCAGTTAGTTGCTGAGGTTTTCTGGCCATGCTGACCTGCAACCCTCAAGTTGCTTTCCTGTGTTTCAAATGAGTTGGGAAATTGTACCAGTCATCTACCAGATTTTCCAGGAGCTGGCCTCTTCTTGCAGCAGTATAAGAGCCTAATAGTATAAGGGGTCTTTTCCCCTTCCCATGCTGGAATCTCAGAGTAGCAAAAGAGAGCCTAGTCGGGTTGCAGCTTCCCCACTCTCATTAGACAGAGATGCCTTTCCCTATAGTCTGTTTCTTTCCCCATCTTGGCCAGCTTAACTTTTACGGTCATTGCTGCTCTCTGTTTCCTTGATAGGCCTCCTCCTGGCTCACTCATCCCATCACCACATCCTGTTGTCACTCCTGAAGTTCAGAGCAAAAAGGGAGATGGAAATTCTGTAGAAGACACCTTGGGCACAATGCTTCTCCCTTCCTTTCTTCTCTGTTCTTAGCCTATGCCTTCCAGCTTCCCTGGGCAGTGCCAATCCATGTACTTTAGACTTCAGTTCCTGGGGATGGCGGCATCTCTGTTAACTACAGAGCACCACCCCAGCTCAGACCCTGGGAAAGCAAGCAGGCTGCATTGATGCAAAAACTGCAGCTCAAGGATTAGGTGGGCAGTGGGCACATGACCTGGCTGATGTGTTGGGGAAGATCACCAAAATCGGCCCCGTGGGCACTGCTCTCTGGCCAGAACTTGCCCTGTGCTCCCTTTGGTTGTGTCCGTCTTGGTCTAGACACATACTGCACTGTGCAAACCCTGTAGCTTGGCTCCTCCGTTAGCTCTTTTGGCAAGATAGATCTTTCTGTTCCTATCAATTCATGAGCATGTGATGGGACTTGATGGAAACTGAGGTGAGGCTAGTAATTTGACACGACAGCTGATATTGGGCCTAGGCTGCATTTCCCACTGGCCAGGGCTTAGCTTCACAGAGCTTTTAAAAGTATTTTTAGTCCCCAGAAAATAAAAGAGAAACTAAACCTGACTCTGTGTGCTGTCGCCTCTGCATACTCGGCTATTTTTACTTCCGACAGACTCGGCCTGGGTCCAGCTTTTAAAAAAAGCTGGAATTATTTTACTTCCATTAAGAAAAAAACCCCAAAGCCTGATGTTATCAAGTCAGCAAGGGGACATCTGATCCCAAAGTTGTCAGGCAGACGTCTCTCCGAGGGGCATGTCAGAGAAATGCAGGGAGCTTGAACAGATCAGCAGATCAGGTCTCCCACTGCAGAGGCTTGGTGCTGGCACAGACCTATCTGAAAGAACGCTTGGAACACGAGTGGCACCCACAGGACACTTCGAAAACTGACATCCCTACCCCAGGCAGGATGCTGAGCCGAAAAGTCCTGCATAAGTTCTGGCTCTGCCCTCCTCCCTGCTAGGTCAGCGGAGGCTCAGACACACTGGGGAGCTGAGAGCCTGCTGCCAGCGAGCTGGGACTCAATCCCTATGGTGGACACTGGGGTCAGCTCCACACCTAGGTCAGACGGGGTGCCAGGACTCTTTACACAGGGTCCCTCGAAAGGTGACAAGATTCAGTAAACAGCACTTCCTTGAAACACAGGGGAATGGGAGGAGAGGGGATGTTTCTGTCACAGCCTTCATTTGTAAAGAATCGGCTGCCAGTAAGGTAAGTTATCAAGTGTTGGTACTTCCCAAACTTTGCCCTATACTATCGCATCTCACATGGTGTATGTAAGCCCTCCCTTCTTTACTGCTCTAGCAGAGCTTCCTTGCTGATACTCTCAAGAAGAGGGGTCCAGGAGTGCCTGTGGTGGTGACAGTTTTGTAGGATGAGTGCCTTCTCTTCTGGGAACTGCCCAGTTGTGATCCATGTGAGAAATGGGTTTGTGCAGGAGCTGGAAGACAACTGCTTTCTCTTGCTACTGTCTTCTTGTCAGGCTGTGACACCGAATGCTGTGTAAGAGTCTTCAGTGTGGACCAGCTGCATCTTGTAAGTGGCTGCTGCACCTTGCAGTTAAAGCTCAGGTGGATGCATGTTTGGTGTGAAATCTCCCTTGGGATTACAGTGAATGTACCACTCAGCCTCGTGCCAGCCCTCTCCCTCTCTCCCGCTTCCCCTCTCCCTGTCTCTCTCTCCCCCCTCTCTCATCTCCCTTCTCCTTACAGTCTCTCACTTCCATTCATATCTCAGTTTATATTCCCCTCCATTTCTTTTCTGCTCAGTGCTTGCCTTCATGCTGCTTCCCTGAGCTCACCCAGCGCACCTCCCTACTCCATTTGAATGTCCTTTAGTGTCCCTCTCAGAGCGGCATTGTAACCAGCCTGCTGAGGAAATCAAAGTAGAACAGCAGTTATTAACAAGCCACCTGAATACTACAGCTCAGTACCAGGTCGTGATTTTTGGCAGTGCTCTTTCTTTCCATCTAGATATGACCTATTAGGCTGACAGATCTTTGGGGAAGGGATTTTGCCAGGATGCTTATGTCTGCGAGTGTTGCAGTCAGGGACTCAGGTTGAAATGCTTTTGTTTGCTGTAGCACCTGCAGGTTGCTACACTCAGCAACTGGCGCTGGGATGAGCTACGTAGGGGTCAGCCTATTCTCCGGCTCTGCGGCTGGAGCGATGACGACAGGGTAGAATAGAGGCTCTGCAAATGCTGATTGCAAACATTTGCCTGAAGGAGTGTCTAACAGGATGGGGAACAAGAGGAGGACAAACACTTGTTCAAAATTAACAAGCCAAAGTCCTTGGGCAAACAGACCTCTATCTGCTCAGTGAGGGAAGGAGGGATGGAGGGTAAATCTCTCTGTGTCTCTCTTATCTTTTTTTAATGCACTTAAGTCCTTTGTGTCCTTATAATCTGATTGAGGGTCCCTAATACGGCTTCAACCTGTGCAGCCATCCTTCTGCCAAGCTCTGGAGGATGGCATGCTTCTCCTTGGGAGAAGGAAATGAGCTCCTTCCCCCATTTCCTCCCTACCTCTCCCAGTCCCCCCGCCCTGCTGCTTATCAGACTGCATGGTGAAAGCATCCTAGAGGGCTGTGTGTTGCTTTGTCTTGGGCTGAGAATGGTGTTTCTCTGCACCAGTGACATCCTGCCCACTGGCATGAGGGAATGGACTTCTCTATGACCCTTCTTCTGTGAGGGTCCTGGGGAGCTGTGATTCAGGCCTGAAGTCCTGCAGCCTGTTCTGCATTCCTCCATAATATTTGAACAGTGTATTCCTGACCCTTTCAATTTTCATACCTGGTTACTTGGTTTACTGGTAGTTCCTGAAATTTGTGTCTCCCCGTCCTCTCCTGGCATATAGGTAGATGTCATTCATTCAGCAGAGCATGGAATAGACATCTTTCTTAGGAAACGAGGACACATTTGTAGAGGAAAAGAAATCATGGACAGAAATGGAGGTTTCCTGCCGCATCCAGGACTTTATTAGTGCTGTTCCTCAGGGATCTCCCAAGATAATCTCAAGTTTGGGGTTCCCTGACTGTCCTTTGTGAAATTAAAAGACTCCCAGGAAGGAGGCTTGCCCACAGGCTACCTACTGCTGGGAATAGATGTAAACAAAACAATGGGCAACATTTTCAGAAACACTACCATGTAATGGAGGAGAAAGGTGGTACTTATGCTTAGGGATGTCAGTGAATTCTGCACACAGAGTCAGAAACAGAAAATGGGGCAGGGGAAGGAAAGTAATCACTGTGATCCGAGTTCACCTATTTGGCTTCATGTCTTTCTCTCCATCTTCAATGCCTGCCATCCTCCCAACTTGCAGCAGCAGTTCCTTTACTGTGGAGAGCTCCAGGCCTGCTCATTCCTGCTTCTCCTGCTCAGTGGGAGCAGCAGGACTCTTAAAAGCAAGCAGCTATACAGCATTAATAACATCATGCCTATGAGCCTCTGTCCCCACACACCATGGCTTACAGGTAATGCCACCGAGGCCTCCGTGTTGGTGTTGCTGCTGCCACAGATCTTGCTGTCGGACTGTGTAACCAAGCGCTGTTGGCCTGGTTGATGCTGGTTGTTCTTGCTGTTGGAGGGCTGTTGGTACTGTCTGTCAGTCAAGCTAGTTTGGGTGCTCCAGCAGTGAAGAGTATCAGGATCTAGATGTTGTGGCAAGTGACAGTTTCATTTGATGCAAGTGGGGCTTGTGTGAGCATTGCAGTAAAAATTTTCTCTTTCCCATGACATAATAAGCAAACGTGGCATTGAAATGCACAGTGTGATGCACATGTGCCTCTTTCTAGGGTAGAATATTTGTCAGCAGACTGCATGTTTTTCAGGTATACAAGTTGTTCAAAAAGCATCACTTCAAAATGGATTTAGAGTGTTTGCTTTTAGTTGTTTGTGTTTATGTAATGAATTGATTGCAAAATATTAATGGCTCAGTGTGATTAGTAAGTGTATCACATAATTGGTTCCTGTGATCAGACTGGATAAACTCATGTGTGTTTCTAAGGAAGTACTTGTACAGCATAAGTTCAAACTTTATTGTATTTGAATACTATTACATTTACCTTGAAAGATTTTTTTTTTTAATTGCAGTAGCTGTTTCTCCCAGCAAGACTGAGTTAACCCAGTTTCACAAGAACTGACTACCAGAGGCCATATGGCTGGCCAGAAATAACTGATAATTGGTCAAATATCTATGGCTTTTTTCACAATTTGGTTTTAACACTGTATTTTGTACTAATATAGCAGTTCAGCTGCTGTTCCTATTCTGTTGATGCTGCTATAGTTTTTTGCATGGTGACAGTCACTGGTGCTTCCCAGTCACTGGGAACTGTTTTCAGTGTAACATTTGCAGTTCAATTCACTGTATTTTGAAAGAGCTGCAACAAATTCTTCAGCGTCTCCCTACTTCAGCCTTATCATTGCTTTATTGTAGTAGAGGTTGTTTCTATTTATTTGGGTTCTACTTTTATTACAGTTGCCTTACTTGATCAAGGCTGAAACATCTTTGTTGAATTCATAGTTCATAATCTATTTGCTGTAGGTCACTTTTTTCAAATACAAACAGTGAAAGGTCACAGAACATTTAACTTCTCATTTTTAAGAACAATCTAAAAGCTTATTTTTATAACTGAAGGTTTGATTGACATTTAAAGTCTTTCTTTTTAAAAGCAAGATCATCTAGAGGTCATTGAGGTCTGAAGCTTTTCATTTGCCCATCAGATTGATGGTGATTCAAGAATTTGAATGGGTTAATTTCTGTCTTCATTAATGTTTTGAATAAAAGTAAAGCTCTCAGCAGCATGGTTAGAGCTGGAGGCAGTCTAGCTGGTATTATTGGGATTTCTGGGTTCAGCTGAGATCTCAAGTGTTTGGGAGAGTGAAGCTCCCTGGAGTGTGGAGAACGTCTTAGCAGATTTTAGCATCTGCATGTCAAGGGTCCCTGTGGCACTAAGGAATCATGAGGATTTATCTTGTTTTACCTGCAGGTGTTCGTCTGGATCGAGTCCGTGGAGGCCGTCAGAAATACAAGAGGAGACTGGATTCTGAGAGTAGCACTTATCTGAGCTTACAGATCCCTCCCCCAGCTAAAAAGCCACGTATGTATTGGTCTTGAATTGTGGTCCTCTGAGCAACCACTAAATTTGTTTTTATTGGTCCCCCAAAACGTACAATGGAGCAGTTGTCACTCCTGATTTTCGTACTAGTCACCAGCATTAAGACTTTTTTCTTATGATCATAGTGCAGAGGTAGATTAGGTACACCTGAGGTACAGCCCAGGTGCTGTACTCATTGTACCTAGGGTTAAATACCAGACCTTTCCTAGAAGATTATGTAAATCCATTTAGTGATATTCTGATCTTTTCCTGTATCCAAGCTATGCTAACAAAACTGGTACCATGCTGATTTCTCTCTTCTGTACTACCCATACTTCTCTAAACTTTTCCATATGCCACGAACTGATTATTTGTGCCTCCTCCTCCCCTTGTTGGACCTACCTGAGACAATGGCTCACAACCTTAGAGTAGCTTCCTGCTTTTTCATCCCTGTACAGAGTTGGTTTGGCATAGGCAGATCACTACTGCTTGCATAGCTGCAGTGTAGTCTTCTCCTGTTCTGACCAAAACCATTTCTGAAGTCCTGTGGGCTTTATAGTCATGTCTTATCCAGGAAGGTCCTTCTAGAAAGGACTGTTATGACACCTTATGTCACGAAAGAGACAACAACTTCTCCTTTGAAATGTGCAGTGACTAAGATCGTCTCCCATTTGCTGGTGGCTGAGCCAGAGAAGATTTATGCCATGCCTGATCCAACCATGCCGGAGAGTGACATCAAAGCCCTGACAACCCTCTGTGACCTGGCAGACAGGGAACTGGTGGTGATCATTGGCTGGGCGAAGCACATCCCAGGTAAATGGAGAATTACAAGGCTGTAAGCGTAAACAGCAAAGGGAGCTATTATTTATCACTGTGCTTATCAATTTTGTCTTCAAACAGGATTTTTACATATAGTGATGGGTGGAAATTACTGTCAAACTACTTGTGGTGGGCTCTCATTGGTAACAAACTCCCATACAGCCTACAGTGTAGGTGCATAAATTCATGATTGTATGTGTGTGTGCCCTGGGTTTATGCAGAAAGCTTTGAGATGATATGATAAAGTTCTCGGTTGTAGCTGGCATTGAGTGGAACAGTGAAAGTGTTTGGGAAACAGCCCTTGAGATGGTACGGTGGACTTTAGTGATTTTGCACTGCATCAACATGATCTCGATCTGTTGTGCTTATAGATGAATAAATGCTATGGCAGTGACTGGACTTTACTGCTGATGACAAGGCAGGTACCTACCCTGTCTGTAGTGGGCATTCTTGCCCAGAAAGCTTTTGTCATACTGGATTCATCACAGAACAAGTCCCATTAAGATGGAGGACATACTACTGCCAGTGAATCTCCAGGCTTCTATGCTGACAAATAATGAGGGCAATTTATTGACAATGTGACTGGCCTCGGAAGGTTCACTGACTATATCCAATGACTGCCTGTATGACTGAGTGACACAGCAAATATCTCACACCTACAGGTGGGATGGACCCAGGCTGAAGGAGCAGACATGGCTTCTGGGGACAAAGATTTAGACTGGGAAGGGAAAATCCCCCCCTTGCTCTACTTCCCCTACCCTCACTACCAAAAGAACATAGGTTGGGTTTGTGTGTGGAGAAGGTTAGCAAGGGAACCTAGGGGATGTCCTTGGGGTTTACATGGCTGCTTTCCAAAGACTGTTTCAGACACTCACTGTGAATAACTCACTGCAGCTGTGAACAGCTCACTGCAACTAACTCTTGACTTCTGTCCCCCTTCCTTGTGTCAGGAGAATATCTGATGCTCAGCCACAGGATCGTAGGATTTAACCCGTATTGCACGTTGTGTCCATCTTCCACTGCATGGGTGTGTGTTCTCTTGCTTTGCTTCTTAGCTTTAAATTCTTCCTTGTTTTGTGAGGCATCTTAGCATGAGGGATCAGTGATCAGACAGTTTAGTTCTCCCATGTACTTTGTTTCTCTTTGTAGCTCCTCTTTTGGCTGCTTGGTAGCTGCTTCTTGGTGGATGCTTCTCTTTTTTCAGAGGGAGTATTTCTCCTGTGACTCAAGGGTTAGTGATTTCCTGGGCTATATGGAATATGGACTGTTAGTGGTGGGACTATGAAGGCTGGAGAAACTTTTTCAGGACAGTTTCTGAGTAGAGATTTATCTCAGTGGTGCCCTTCTTACACAAGATCTGCAGTATCTGCAGGGATTACACTCATCACTAGTGCTGGAATCCATCTGGGGCTGATTCATCACAAGTGGGGTTACAGTGGCGATTAGAGAACTCAGCCTGGATTGCTCTACTAACCCAGTACTTGGGGTGTTAACAGGAATGGTTTTAATGCAATGCAATTAGCTGCTACGGCTGTCCAGTGAGGTGCTGTTGTATGTTCTTCTAACCTTGGCTATTTCTGTTCACACAGGGTGCCCTGCTGTAGTTCCCTAGCTTGAGGCTGTGGGATGAGCATGGGATGCTCAGCTCAGTTCCTACAGTTTTCCAGCCTGCCATGGTGATACTATCCCAGAACAGGAGTATAATAGAGATTATTCCTGTACTGTGAAAGGGGCTCTTCCTCTCCTTTCTGAAAGGCAGGACATATGTGCCATCATCTCAATTTTCTCTGTGTATTTTCCTTCCCTATCGAAGGCCCTGTAACACAGTAAGAGCCATAATCCTGGCACAGTTCAGGCCAGCAGCAGTATTATACCAGGACTCTCTGCATAGGAGAGAGCTCAGGGATTGTTACACAAGGGAGCAGTACAGAAAAACAAACATAATAAAAGACAGTTTATAAAAATCGAACAAAATACCCTATAGTTCTGAAACAAGTTACTGAGTTAGGCAGCAAGGGGGCAGAGCAGGGCAGGGCCAGGAGGCTGCCAGGTGTCTAGATTATCCATGCCCTTCATTTCTGCCTTCCAAGGGTTTTGAACAAAACAGGACGTTGCTTCCTGTTTTGCTCAAAATTTTGTTCGTTTCTCCAAGGGATGGAGAAACGAACAAAAGTCACATACTCATGCCTTGTATTCTCACTGGAATTAGTAAAGAACAGTGTGACATTAAAGTCATACCAACCCTTCAGGATCCTAGGTGTCAGCACAAACTTCTACCCCGCAGTGTTAGCAAATAAAATCAGTTAAGCCTAAAGACACTCTCCTATGATAACAAGAAAGCATAATTTAATGGTGGTTAACAAATGTTATTAGCTCAATAGCCTTATTAGCCATTAGCTGAAAAGCCATGCTTAGCCAATGTGGAGTTGTCACCTTCTGTATGAGACCCCCTCCCCAGCACTCACCCTCCCCCCTGTGCTAATTGTTTTTGAACAACATCTACCTTTTCTGCATGCCTTGATGCAGGAAGACAAGACTTCTCTCGAGGGGTGACGACAAAGGCTCTCCCAGGGTAGCTGTTGTGCCTTTCTCACTAGGAAGACGATAGTACTAGCACAGAATGAAATATGGCAAGTGGAGTGACAGCAGCTGTGTCTGGAGTGGCCTCAGATCCTATAATTACATCTCCCTTTATTACCTCTGCTAATGGCCCTCCAGGATGACAGAAATGATAATAAATTAACAGATTATGAACTTCACTTGCCACAAATTATGTGACACTTTTTTTTTTTTAAATTCTGGGAGCTCCCACTGCCAAACCACTGAAATAAAAAAAAATAAAAAATCACAAAAAAACCCCACACTGAATGTCATATCAGCTATTGCAAATAAAGCGGGTTTTCTCAACCTGCACCTAGGAAGGAGAAAAATGTGCTAGAGACAGAGGCTCCACTTTTGGGAGCCTAGGGATGGCAGTGGAGTATTCTTCTCCTTTCAGAATCAGACCTGAGCAAAGCAGCAAGAAACAGATCACTAGGTGTGCTTTCTGGATGCTGTGCCATCAAACAGCTCAGGAATGCATAAGGGCTGGATTCTAGCAATTCCTGGGAGCTGTAAGATGGCGAGGCAGTTGAATTTCACAACTAGAGGTTCTCCAGTGTTATAAGACTATAATAGCAAGTCTGTGATTTTGGCCAGGTGAAATTAGTATTTACCTTTCCTGATCTCAGCTTTTATATAGCATGGGAGACCCCAGGTTATATGCTTTTCCCTTGTCTGTGCAGACTGCAGTGATATAGGCACAGTCCTCCTGTCCTTGCATTCTACATGTGTAAATGCTGGAGGAAAAGGGTCCTGATTCTGTCAGACATTTCAAGTCTTGGCACTGCAGCACCCCCTCCCACACACCTGCCTGCCAGAGCTGGAGTCATTTGCTACCCGGGAGTGCTTCTGGCAAGGGGCTTTCCCAGGTGGCTAGGGCAGTTGTAGCTGGCTCTTCTGTTCTCCCTGGCACAGGGTAAAGCATGGTCTCTCCTGTGCAGTTCCCACCTGCCATAACTGTCTTTGGGAAAGAGCAGTTAACAGAGATGCTGGATGTCCAGGCTACTGCTAGGGTTAAGTCAGTTTTTCTATTTTACTCTCTGTGAGCCATGTCTGTCCTGGATCCTATCACTCTACTAGATTACTGTTTCTCATTCTTAAACATTTCCTTGGCAGACTGCAGTGAAGTGATGGCATAACCCCTTTTGTAATCCAGATGGGGAATGAAGATGAAAAAAGGCCACATGCCTGACCCAGAAACTGGACTTAAGGCAGCAGCCTAAATGCTGGGCAGTTCTCAATGGCCAGAGCTTGGAGAGGGGTGACCAAAGGAGAGATTTCAGATGCTAGAGACTGTGACAGTGGCTGTGCTCAGCACCATTAACCCTGTCTCAGGGCTAGTCTCGTCAGTTCCCTGTGCAGCAGGCAGACCTGGGGAGACAGGATCCCAAGCCTCTGATCTGCATCATCCTGCACTTGGACTCAGTCATGAGGGCTGCATTCAGGAGCAGCACAGCACTGACTGCAGGAGGTAAGGGGCAGAGGGGAGAGGCAAAGGACAAGGCACCGTTGAAGTAGTCACAGCCTGAGCAAGGGGTGGGATTCATCAGGTGCAGGGCTACGTAGAACACTGGCTGTGCTGTACAGGAATCAATCTCACAGTCACAGAGCTGGATTTGCAGCTCTTCTCCCCAGTAGCCTGGACTCCTCTTTAGCTGTTCCCTCTGGCACTCCTCCCCAATGGTTTATTGATTCTTCCCTCCCACCCACTGCTCCCCTCAGACCTTGCACACACAACACGTGACAGCTGATTGGTATCTGTTAATTAATGTGGCCTGGGGCCTCTTTTCTATTCAGTGGCCTGATAAGGGAAATTGGATGTCCAAGGGCTGCCAGGCCATTATCACCCTTTGCTTCCCCTGGCAACACAAACACAAAACATGGCGTAGTGATAAATAAATACCACTAACCCACCCTTCTGCCTTCCCTTCCCCAGCTGAGATAGTGCAGATAGAAAAAGAGAACCCACAGTCAGTCAATATAGCAATCATCAGCTCTTTTGTTAATTGTTAACTTGATAACAAGAGAAATCAAATGATCATCATGGTGGCTGGCCACCCAGGCCCAATGTGGGGCCAAGAACTACGAGCAGGGAGGGCCGTGGAATAAAGGACTCCTGCTGAGCCTAGCACATAGCCAGTAGGGCTGGGAGGCTTCTGCACAAAGGCTAATGAGCTCACAGGTCTCTTGGTGAGCCCTGAGGCTTAATGTCTGGGGAGAAAACTGGCAGGGGAGGTTGGTGGAGCATCATTGCCCCCCCCGCCTGAGGGGTGCCTGAGTGTCCCATTCTCTCACAGCCCTGGGAATCTTCAGACTCAAGGAGCTGCCAAAAAGCACAGTCCCTGTCTGTCAGTGGTGGGCAGGAGCTGCCTAGATGGGACCAATGCATTGTGCTGGGCATCCCTGTCTGTAATGGCTGTTGCACAGTGCCCATCTCTCAGGATCTTTCATGGTCTGGCCTTCAAGGGTACCTGGTACAGAGGACAGACACAGCTTTCCTTCCCATGCACTTTCTGTTTTTTTCCTGAAGGCAGACAGTGCTTCTGTGTTTCAGCCTTTCCACTTTCTCAGGTGGGCTCTGGGGTTGTCTGTCTCCAGATGGTGGTTGCTCTGTATTTGAGGGGATGGGTGCTGGTTCTGTTGCCACTAGGTTTGGCTGTGATGTAGGTACTTGTATGGCACCATAAAGGTGTTTTTGACACTGGGTAGGGTTGTTGGCTGTGAGGTGCAGAAATCTGATGGTATGGAGCTCAGGAAGTGATGAGGAATAGAAGAGGATTCTGTTCACAAATGAATTTTGCTTTTGAATACATTTTGGTGCTTTGTTGTGGCAGGACCTGTTCTCATGTAGGCCAAAATGAGAGACTGTGGCATGCTTGTAATTAAGGCCTATGTCATTCCCTCCTATCCTATCAGAAGCCCTCTTTTCTGCCATCTGGAGCTCTTTTCTGCTCTTTGGTCAGCTGGAGCAGACTAAATAGTTGCAGTACAAAACTGCAGAGGAACAGTGAGCAGGGCAGTGTGGTACAGAACAGTTGCTGCTATAGAAGAAGCAGATAATCACTGAAAAGAGGTTATCATTAACCTTGGGTTGCCATAAATGCAGTCAGAGCATCAGAACTCCTGTTTGAGGCTGTGGGTCGGCATGGGAGCAAAGAAAAGGCTAAGGACCACATGTGCTGGTTGCTACAGAGACAGGGTTACTTTAGTAAGGTTTTTTGGGTTTTTTTATTTGAAAGCAGGCCAATGGGGGAGAGCGCTTGGGGTGAATCCCAGGAAAACTAAGGACTCTAGGCTCCTAGAGGCTGCTTTGCTGCACACTCATTTGACCCTGCTTGTCATTTGCCTTGTCAGGATTCTCCAACCTCTCCCTTGGGGACCAGATGAGCCTCCTGCAGAGTGCCTGGATGGAAATCCTCATCCTGGGCATTGTGTACCGCTCCCTGCCATATGAGGACAAGCTTGTCTATGCTGAGGACTACATCATGGATGAAGAGCACTCTCGTCTGACGGGGCTGCTGGAGCTCTACCTGGCCATCTTACAACTGGTGCGCCGCTACAAGAAGCTCAAGGTGGAAAAGGAGGAGTTTGTCACGCTCAAAGCTCTGGCCCTCGCCAACTCAGGTACAGCCCTGGCCCAGCCAGCCTTGCAATCAGGGAGTCAAGGCCCATGCTGTTCTCTGGCCTAGGAGGAAACTGAGCCCACTGCCCGAGACTGTGTTCTGCCTTGTGCCATGCAATGTCCTCAAAACTCCTCTCTGTCCACAGAGCAAGACTGAAGCTGGAGAGCAGGGAGAAATGCGACTTTCTGCTGCTAGAGCCCGAACCGTGCTCTGGTCCCATATTAGGGAGTAGAACCAGGCAGGGGTGGGCTGGCTGCTGGTTTCTGGCATTAAAAGAAAGGCTGTGGAGCCCTTTGCCACTAGCAAGCTGATTCCAGTGCCATGAGTTCGGAATGTGGGATGTGGGCCACACCTGCATCCACTTGAATAGTGTTGGTCAGTTACAGCAAACAGGGAAACCCTGGTCCCAGTTTCAAGTCCCACAAGAAGCTGTGGGGTTGGGGTTACCTGGTCCTCTCCTGGAGATGTTCAGTGGCCACAGACACTGAATCCCCTTTAACTGGGAGACAGCCTGGGTATGGTTGGTAGAAGGTAAAATAAGCTGGCAAATGCCTGATGTTGCCTGTTCTGTTTCTTCTTGTGAAGAGGAGTGAAGAGGATGAGAGAGGCCACAGCCTGTAGCCCAGTGCCTTCCATCTCAGTCTGGGGAGGGCTGCAGCCCTCAATCCAGCAGGCTGTGGGAGACACAATAGGTGCTGTGTGCTGCACTGATGTTGCATAAAAGCCAGACATGTATTTGCTCAGGAGTCCCTTCCAAAAGGGAAACTGCTAAAGCCTACTGTGTGACGAGGGCTCCCTCTACATCCCTTGAGTCTCATTGTCTCACTTCAGATCTTGCTGAACTGCATAGCGCAGGTCCCAGAATTCACCCTTGCAGTCCAACAGTGAGTCCAATGTCTGTGTTTGGCTAGTCACCTTCCAGAAATACAAGCCATATGAAGCTGAAGGGATTAAAAGAGGGGGAAGCTACATCTTCTGTGGCAGCTGACTCTAATAATCGTTGTCTCAGTTTAAAAAAAAAAGGCACCGTATCTTTCATGTCAGTTTGCCTGAGTTCAGCCTTCAGATATCAGTCCTTGTTGAGCTGTGCCCTATGAGCCCAGGTCTTTCTACACCTAGCAGTTCAACACGATAGAATTCCTGTTCCATAGTTGTACTCCTTGGCTATAGATACATTGCTTCAGGTGTAAGCAGGTGGTCCAGAATACTGTGAGGCTGCTGTATCCTCACCATTTGTGGTGACCATCCACACACCCATTGTGTTCCTCTTTGCCATCCATACTTCTTAGCAGCAGCAATTTAAAAGAAAAAAAGAACTCACTTAGAGCTGATTGATAAAAATGTTGAGTAGCATCTGGTTTTTTACTGATCCCTGTGGATTTCCACTAGAAAACTCCTTCTTCAGTGATGATTCACTAGCTACTTTGAGATCTGTCATCTAGCCAGTTACTAATCAATTGAAAGTGTGCTTTATTGATATTGCATAGTGCTAATTTTTTAATGAGAATGTCCTGTGGTGCTAAGCCAAGTGCCTTATAAAAGCCTAAGTCTATTATATCTATGCAGTTAACTTTATCAACCAAACTTGTAATCTCATCAGAGAATGAAATCAGGTTTGTTTGACAAGACCTCTATTCCAAAGTATCCTGTTGACTGGCAGTAGATTCATAGAATCATTTAGGTTGGAAAAGACCTTTAAGATCATTGAGTCCAACCATTAACCTAACACTAAACCATGTCCCTAAGTGCCACATCTACATGTCTTTTAAATGCCATCTTATAAGTCTTAATTGAACTTCTTTCCCCCTTCCTCTTCCTTTATTTTACCCTGGTGTACATCAGGCTGGCATGGAAATTACCAGATAGGACCTAGGAAAGTATGTGCATCATTAGAACATTTCCAGTCATCTTGAATTTCTCAAAAATACCAAGACTTGTTAAACATTGATCTGCCCTAGATGGGCCTCAGCCAGCAGTTTTAGAACTGTTAAAGCCAAGTTATCCATCTCAGCTCATTTCTGAGAAGTTTGTCCCTAACAGATGTCTTAACATCTTTCTGCATAAACAGGCTAAGAAGTCTTCATCATCTTCATATAAAACAGGTACATAATGCTTCTTTTTTTTCTAAACAGGACAGAAATAGATACTCACTGAGGAGTACTGTCTCCTCTGCACTGCTGTTAATAGTTTAAAAATCTCCAGGTGAAAAGAGCCCCCCCCTACAAATGGTAATTTTTCTTCTATTTCTTAAATATTTATAAAATTTCTTTATTGTCCTTAGCCCTTCCAGCCATGGATTTTCCTCCTATGTCCTTCACTTCCCTTATCGATTTTCTACACTTCATAACTTCTGATTCATATAAATTGCTATCTAGTTCCCTTTTTTCAATTTCTCATATATTGCTTTTTTAGGTCTAATTGCTGCCTTCACTTTGCCACTGAACCAGGATGGGCAGATGGCCAAGGCTGGCCTCTCTCAACTGTGGGACAGTGGCTTTTGGCAATGTAATCAACTCTTGTTAAGGAACCTGCCTCCTGTCTACCAGGAAGGTCACAGGATTAAACAGGGAGAAGGGCTCCTCAGAGGGTCTGAAGTGGTTGTGACAGGGTGATAGGATAAGTGCCACATCGGGACACACTGCTCTGAGCAGAGACACTGCAGGATCTGAGCTTTGGTGCTGTCAAGTTCTTCATGGTGCAACAGAAGAACTCTCTGCTGATGTTGTTCACTGTGCTTTCGGGACTAAGCCCAGGGTAAGCCCTATGGGACAGTCTGTATCAGGAGTGGGGAAACACTGAGCAAAACCAGAGCAGAACAACCAACACTCATCAGCTGCTTTGGGGGTTCTGCTTCCAGAGGTGTGAAGTAAAGAAACCAAGGGTCAGGAGGCACAGGCCAAAGCATGTTCTCAGCAGGATGAGAGAAGCATCCTGGCTTCACTGGTTTCTCCTAAGTGCAGCTATGTAGGAGCATAATCCACAAAAATCCTGCTTTATTATTCATATTGAAACATATGAGAGTAAAGCACAAGATCTAGTTTTTCATGTAATTGAAGCCTCTCACAACACACACATAAGGAAGCTAGAATAGGGCAAGTGTATTTTTTTAATGTAACCTTCACATTCTTTTAATGCAAGTTATTTTTCTTAGTGTATTTTTGACATGGAGTAAACTTGCAAAGCCTGCATGTATGTGCTTGCATGCAAACAGCTGATTCCTAAAACGGTAGGAATGAAGACTAGCTCTGGGCCAGGCCTCATCTCCCTTGGGTCAGAGACAGGGTTTAAAGCTGAGCACTTAGATTAGCACCTGTGCTGCCTAGACCTGCTTTCTGCCTTGCCTCCCATATAGATAAATTCCTCAATTTCCCTTATCCCTGCTTGGTGTAATTACTCATGCAACCACGCTTCTAGGGATTTTCCTCTCTTCCATGCAGCCCTGTGTATATTGACCCTTTGGTTCTAGGAATTAAAACAAATTAAACCAGAGGTAGTAGGAGCTTGCTTACTCTTCACTAGAGGAGAACAGTGACAATAAGCCAACCTTGCCAGAGCTGTGGCTGATCTCTGAGTCCTCAGGGTAATGCACCAAGGACACACCTGCTGGGACTGTCAAAGATAATTCTTTAGTAAGTGCATTTTGGAGAGCTGAGAAATGAATTCTTAATGCCTAGAGCAGCATGCAAGTCCCAACAGTATGATCACCCATATTTTGACAGAGTAAGGGTGCTGTAGACTTGTTACCCTTCAGAGCCAGCAGTCCCTTTTCAGGCATTCCTAGGTCCTCTATCCTCAAATTGATCACTCTGTGTATGGAAGAGCCCTCCAGGTTAGCACACAGCACATGTTCATTTAAAGACATCCCAGACTGGCCAAACCTTATTTCTCCTTTTTTTTTTTTTTCTTCTTTCCCTCAATGCATTTTAGTGTAGAGATGGAATGAACAGGGTTTGGATATAGCAAGGGGATGTGTAGCAAATTCTGTGAGGTCCCTGCTCCTTCATCTGCTGCCAGAAGCTGCAAAGAAAAGAATTAGGTGAGGAGGCAGTGGGCCTTGTCAATTCTCATACCTCCCCTGTACCCCATGCCAGCAGTGCTGGAGAGGAACTCCTGACAGGAAGCATGACTTCTAGGCCAGCTGATCCTCAGGGACATGGTCAGGCGGCCTCTCTTCACCTCAGTGCTCTGACAGCTGTAAAAATTCATAGCTATTGATTTTGTAATTAACAGTTTATCAATGCCATCGACACCAGCTCACTGATGGATTGCAAGGAAATTAATCCTGCAATGTTATTTTATTTTTTGCAGTCAGCTGCCAATTTTGAGCTTCTTTCAGCAAAGAGTGGGGGAGTGGGGAAGGCTTTGATCTTAATTTCCCCAGTTCCTCTCCCTGTATACTCCCTAGTTATTTAGTGCTGTTAAGCCTCGTCAGGTGGCAGAAGAGTGTAGTTCTGGGGTTCTGTCTACAGTACATCAGCATCAGTACAGCAGCATCAGTACTCAAAATCAGAGCATGCCCTTTGACCTGAAGCATGGGTTATTGCCTGGTGCTTTTAGCACATTCTGAGAGCTGCAGACTCTGATGGGCTGTGATTACTTCTCCCCCTTGTGTCTCTAGCCAGAAGGACATTAAACAGGCTGGAGAACATTCCTCTCCAAGCTCCAGCTCTTGATGCTTCCAGTCTCCAAAATTACTTTTGCAACTTGGCAGGAAACAGATCCACTCACTTCTGGATGGTGCATGGAAATTTTCCAGAGGTGCTACCTGGCTGGGTGAAGTTGACAGACTGACTTGGCAACATTCTTCATCCTCCCTACTTTTCATCAACCTCTATAGCTAGCTCAGGACACTGTGATGACCTACCAAACCTTGTCTGAGCTTCTTTGCCTGGTCTCTTAGATACAAAAAGCAAATGCAACGAGAACAATCCTTCCTCTGTAGGCTTCTTGGAAATACAAGCTTTTAATATCCTCTAATTAGCTTGTTCCTTCTAAACAGCTTCTTAAACAGCTTTCTTGCTAGACATAATATTTTCCCAACTGTTGTAATACTTTATAAATCATGCATCATAAATAGCATTTACTGTACATGTATCTTATGAAATTCACAGTCTCTAATTTGTGTTGCACTCTCCATAGAGATGACATATATTTCTAGAGAGATTTTGGTGCTTCAGCCAGCTTTCCTCCCCTTCACTGCTGTCACACTGAGGAACCCACATCCTCACATTGCGTTGTGCGTGTGTGGGCTGAGCCAGAGCACTGCCAAACTGCAAAGCCCAGCTGAGTGGCAGATGATGCAACTGCATGTGTGCTTGCCGTCGTGTCCCTTTGATGCTGCTTCTGGATTCGTTGCCCTGTTGCAGGAATCTTTATCAAAGGGTTCAGTATCGATTAAAAGTCTCCGAACAATGAAGACAAGGCAACAGTGTCTCCAGCTCTGTCAGAGTTGTAAGAAAGCAGCAAGTATCAGCAAGATGAAAAGGAGAAAAACCTTCAGTGAGGCTCTGCCTGGTTAGCTTCTCTAATCTAACCTCTCTGCCCTTTGGTGCTGCCTTCTGTCACCATGACTTACCCACAAGTTTAGCAGCTTGTGTTCGACTTGGATTCCCCAGCTTCACCCTGGCCTGAGCCACTACCAGCTACTTTTGCCTCAGAGACACACCAAGGAGCTGTGAGACCCTTGCAAACGCTGCTGGCCCCTCTGGCAGCTTACAGAAATCTAACTGGCAGCCTAAGAGAAGAGGCCTTGCAGGAGGTGCAGGTTTCCTTTACTGAAGCAGGAAGCTCCCTGAGCAGCTGCTGGCAGTCGCTGAAAACAGGGGCATATGCACAAAGGTGGAGCTGGCATCACCCCGGGCATGCTGGTTGTGACCTACTGGGGCTTTTCTGTCTTGCTGACACCCCAAGCAGCTGCACAGCAATTAGGCAGTTTAGACAGATGAAGCGCTATAGCAGTGTTAATTATTCTTAATGAGATTGCTCCCAAGCGGCAGCACAGCAGCTGCTGCCCCTTGCAGGGTGACTCTCCCCATAAGGAGCATGGAGGGCAAGTGAATGTGCAAGTCACAGAGGCCCCCAGCTGACCCCTGCACAGCCTTGGGGTGACTGGCAAAATGGGCAGCACAGAGGGCACAATGTTTCACCTAGCCTGGCAACCTTATTGTCCCTGAACTGCTAGGGCCAACTCATTGGACTGATGCCAAACTTCACAGCAGTAGCACCACCAGCACCTGCCATCAAGGTGTGTTCTTCCCCTTAAGAGACAAAACAAAACAACATACCACCATTCTCCCCTCCACACCCCCCAAAAAAAAACCCAAAACCACCACCACCACCACCACCAACAACAACAACAAAGAAAAGAAAGAAAAGGAAAGAAAGCAAATAAAGCATCTTTAGATTCAGGACCATAAAGGATTTCCTTCCCCATGTCTAACTTGTCTGTTTACTGTCTTTTCTCCCCTCCCCCCAGACTCAATGCACATAGAGGACATGGATGCAGTGCAGAAACTCCAAGACCTTCTTCACGAAGCCCTGCAGGACTACGAGCTGAGTCAGCGCAACGAGGAGCCCCGGCGAGCAGGCAAGCTGCTCCTGACCTTGCCCCTCCTGCGGCAGACGGCCGCCAAAGCTGTGCAGCACTTCTACAGCATCAAACTGCAGGGCAAGGTTCCCATGCATAAACTCTTCCTAGAAATGCTAGAGGCAAAGGTCTGACAGCCCCAGTGCCAGCCGAAAGTGGCCGGGGAACAAACTAGAAACAAAGATTCAGACAACGGAGCAATCCAAACAGCAGCAGCAGCCACCGCCGGCTTTTATCTCCAATCATTTATTATGGAAGAATTATTTAATGTCTATCTGTCGGCGTGACTGCAGAATCTTATGTACAGGAGGGGGGAAACTCTTTTAATCAGTCACCTGTTTCTCTTTTTTTGTTTGTTTGTTTTCTCTGTGGGAAGTACCAGAATATGCTCTTGCACTTGTTGAGGCGGTCGTCGGGGCTCATCCCCTCTGAGCAGTGATGCTCTCAGCACTGTCCAGGCCGCCTGTTCCCCAGCTCCCTTTGGCAGTGCTGGAGGGGGTGTGGGGACAGAAGCAGGAAGAGAGGAAGAATAGAGTCAATATAAACTTTTATCTGCTGGTGTTGTGAGGGGTCAGATAGAAAGGGAAGCAGCCATGGTCCTTTTTTGTCACCTTTCTGGCTCTAACCATAGAGCAGATGATTCTTTGCAGAATAGCACTGCTGGACCTCTCCTGATCAAACAGCTGCCTCCCAGGCTCCTCTAGCGACAGCTAACATTTGTACATACAGGCCCCACTTCTTACTGGGAAAGATGCTCCTAATGTGTAAGATATTCTGCGACCTTGTACAGTGTGTCATTATGCCTGGCTAGTCCCTCCCATGTACAATCCCCGCAGGCCCCTTAAGAGGTAGGACGTATGTCCCTGAGAGAATGCAAGTCTCCTTTCCCAGATGGCAAGGAAAAGAGAAGAAATTGATGTGCTGGGTTGACTTGATAATCTTTGCATCCTCTCCTATGTGGTGCTAACTACAATTCTTCCACACTTTTCACCCTGTAGTGTATCAAACCTGCCTCTTCAGCTCAGCTGAGTGCCATTCCCCACTTGTTCCTTGTGGCAGAGGACACAAGGCTTTGTCTGCATGGTTACTGCCCAAGTATAAATACACCCCAAACCAGGGCTTTCCTAGACTTCATTAAAGTGATAGCTCTTTACCTCCACAGAGACTTAGGCTTACTGCCAAATGCTAGTTAGGAATCAAGGGCACTGCTTTTCAGAGGCAGCTCTTGAGCCTGAGAGATTGCTTTTTTGTGGCAGCCTCGGGAAATAAATTAAGAGGGTGGCACGAAAGCCCCAATATCCCAACTGCTGTCTTCCCCTGCCTCATCCCATTATCCTCAGCAGCAGCAAAAGAGCTAGCATAGATTATACCTGGACCTGGTAAAAGGTCCTCTTGCTGATGGGAAAGCAAATACCTGACCTTGAGGTGGTGGGAGAAGAAGTGGGGCAGTGTTTATTTACTCCTCTCGTGTAACCCCGTTCCTGCTGTCTCCAAGACCTGGTTTAGATCTGCTGCCTAAGCTGCAACTGCTGCATTCTCAGTAGCCAGAGAGGAATGTGAGTGACTGACAAAACTGGCTGTTGGAATTCTCTGAGATTTTTATTTTCTAGGTCACTTAGTTTTGAGCCAGCCTGAGCTGAAACCTGAATGTATTGTCTATGGCATGGCAGTAGAGGTGAGAAAAAGCCTCTTATCTACATTTGAGATACCACAAGCTCTACTGCCTCTGTTCCTCTCAAGCTTCTATCCCTTCCTGACTAGCCCAGGAGAAAGGTGGTGTGGCAGAGGAGTAACTTGCCTCCAGCAGGAAGCCTTCTAAACCAGGGTTAAGGTGTGTGATCAGGCAGACACTGGGTGTTTGTTTTCTCCTGGAGCAGGATGTGTCATAGCAGGGCTGTCAATGCTGCAGAAAAACACCAAGGGTAGCTCAGAGTCTGGGGGCATTAACTGATGCTGACCACTCAGCTCTTGTAGACAGCCAGCTCTTGGTACTTGAGTTAGTTCAGTTCCATCTCCTTTGAGTTTTCCCTACACTACACAGTCATAGCTACTCACACTCATTTTGTACTCATTTGATAAAGGAATTCAGTCTTGCTTCAGGCACATTAGTAAACCAACAGAGACCTAAGGGGCAGAAGGCACATGGAAGCTGGGACTACTTCCATGTTCACAGCAGTAGCAATTGCACAGCAGCCTTGTGCTTTGAACAGATACTTGTGCTTCTCTGCCCAGCTACCTTTAGGAGGGAGCTGGGGAGAAAATGAGAGGCTTTTGATTGTGCTCATAATATCTGTACCCATCTGTGATTGAGGGACAAAAGTGAAATGCACGTCACACTATAGAGCCAGCTTGTCATGTGCTGCACTCTGGCAGCTCTTTCTGGCTGCGGCATATATGCTCTTACAAATGTGCTGGGTTGTGCTATCGCCTGTAAGTTTGACTCGCTTGACCACTCTTGCTTCCCTCCAAGTCCCACCCAGCTCAGCCACAGCACATTGTGTCTCAACCTGGTGTGCAATGGTAGGTGTCCCAATATGGGCTGGAAAGATCCTGAGAAGTCATTCTTATTCTGAAAAAAAAAAAAAAAAAAAAAAAAGGCTCTTCCGGCTTTGTTGTATTTAGACTCAGTGCTGCTTTCCAGAACAGACAGGGACAACTATCTACAGAACATGATTATGGAGAGCTGCTGGATTAGCTTCTAGCCCACAGACTGCTGACTAGAGTAGGGCTTTAGTATGAAGGCAACTCCTGCCTTGATGGAACAATATAAAAGATACCAAATGTATTTTCTTCCAGGACCTTCTTTCTCCATTACAGCTGCATAACCTTGGAGCCCATCTGGAGCCCCCGTTGCTTGAAGATAGTATGCCTGGAAATGTTTGTATTGGTTCTGAAATATGGGAACTGAACCAGACAGTAATTAGCATATATTAATCTCTTTAAGCAAGGAATGCAAACTCTTCCCCAGGAACTGGGACAGAAACACCTGTCTAGATTTAACCATTAAAAGCCTTGTACCATCTTAAATTGGGAACCAGGTTGGGTCTCTTGGGCCCTTCAGACCACTGCAGAAATCACATGCATCTCTTCCCAGTTATTCTGATCAGCTGTGCATCACTAGAACTATCACACTGCCACAACCGAGGAGCGTGTCCAGCTATGCAGTGAGCTGGGCTTGCAGAGAAGTGTAACACCTTAATGTAGTCCTCTCAGCGCACTTTGAAGTAGGAAATGGGGCTGCTTGGGTCTTTGAATGCTCACAGTCTCTTACAAAAAGGTATGGGCATGTGGAAGTTGAGACAAACTAGGAATGGGTTCTGGGTCAGTGCTCTTTATGCTGTTCATTTGTGATATAGGAGTCACAGAGTCAGTGCCATACAGCAGTCCTGCATGGGGCAGAAGATGATGGAGCTTGAGCCTTGGAACACAAATGGGCTCTATGACTTACAGAAAAGCAAAGCAAAGCGGCTGAGGTAAGTGTATCAGTGAAGAAGCATGAAGCCCACATCCGGCAACTATGGTAAAAGCAGCTCCAGACCCTGATTTGCCTGTGCGGATAACAGAAACCACGTACCCATCAGCCACTACAAAAGGCAGTTCTTCCCAAGTGACCAGCTCTTCTATATTGGGCACATTCTTCTCTGGGAACAGCAGTGTCTGGCCTGTAATGCAAAACAAATTTCATGGGGATCAATTAAAAGAAAAGGTAAAATACCACACAGAATTACGTTTCTAGGGAAACTTGGGCATTACACCTGGCAGCAAAACCGTGAAGCTACAAGAAACACCCCCACAATAATCAGAACCTTGCAGTATTGCTCATGCTAAGGGGGCATTATTTTTCTCTTTGTAAGCTAAGTCATCTTTTTTTTTTAAAAAAAAAAAAACTATTACAGATATATAAAGTAAAACATGCTGCACCAGAAAATGTAAGCAGCTGTTAGAGGGGAAAGTCATTGAGAAAGACCCTAGAATGTAACTTGTTCAGCTTTTATTACCAGCTGGAGCTGAGAAAAAGAGCTTCCACTTTGTATCCACAAGCTATAGTCAATCATGGCCAAAGGCCACTCTGTTGTTCTTGTGGCTGGGTAATGTGGAAAAGCCAGAGAGACAGAGGCTGTGAGAATGATGCAAGGAGTTATAGACAGTCAGTGAAATAAACAGTATCTACTTAACTATTATCTGCTCCTAAAAAAAAACCAAACCAACCAACCTGTTAAATAAATTGTATTCTTGTGGTACAGGTCATTTCAAACAAAACAAGAAATAAAACACAGAAATGTAAAAACTAACCCAGACAGAGTAATGTTTATTGTGTTTAGGAGGTGCTCCATTCTGTCCCACAGGATGCACATAGTCCCACAAAAGAGGCATGGAGGGGGGGGGGAGGCATGATTTGTGAATGCTGCACAAGGGGAGGAGAGCACCATACCTCTCACTTAGACATGCTCATTTGGTGTTTTATCATAACCAGAAAAAAAAATTCTCAACAAGCTGCTGAGTTTTTGTAAGATTAGCTTTGCTGAGGATTTGTTAGACAAGCACTGTTGTCAGTCTCTGCCATGGACTGGTGTGGTTCTTCCACTCACCCATTTTCTCCCCACATTCTGCATTTCACTGGTGCAAGAAATAAACATGAGCTAGCAATGAAAAAGCCTTGAAGTTCTTCCAGTGAAAAACAAAATCGCTAATCATAAAATAGGCCGTTGGCTTAAACCCAACAGTGACATCATGAGTGTTGCAAGTGTTACAGCAGCTGTCCAGTGCTTATAAAGTGGGTGCAAGTGCTGAAGTCATGGAGTTTGCATTGATCTGGTGGTCAAGCAGTGCAGGAGGACAAGTTCATGTCTCCTTGAGAAAGTAGAAGGAAATGAGCTATGGTAACTGGGGAAGAGAAATAAGAAACAAGGCCCCCCAGTTTTTTATTCTACCTCTGACTCTTTGAGCACAGACAGCATCACACTCAGTGTAAGTACCACCATCTCCACACACCTCACTTTCAGCAAACACTGCTAAGGTCCTTCCAGGAAACGGCACTCACTGGGATGATGCATCTAAACCAGGCAACCAAATGGCCTCTCAGACTGGCCTCAGGAGGAGGAGGAGGTGACTGAATTAGTGGTGGCCAGGAGGAAAGCCATGGGCTAGAAATGAACTTGAATGAAAACCAAGATAAGCACAGAGCTAGAGGGGGGAGAGAAGCATGTCAAGGTTTTTCTACACTTAGAACAGCTACCCCCCAGCCCTACAGTCACCACCACTCTGATGATGACAGGCTCAGTCTTTGAACCAACACAATTTTTTGCCAAGCTCACACAGGCACTTCACAGCCTCTTCCATAGCCCACCTGCATCAAGCGCTTAGGCCTTCTGAACGTTGTATCCATTCACGGAAGGTTTGGATTTGGCTACTGCAGTAGGACTTTAAAATGGAGTTTACTTTGGGACAAATATAGCACAGGGATGGTCAATCTGTGGCTTTGCAAAAGGCAGAAATTTTAGGTTCTGAAAAGTTTATGTGGCACTAGAGCTGGTGGTGTCAAGACATCAGTAAGGTTAGCCAGAGGACTATGGAGAGCCCATGCCTCACTGGTCTCTTCAAACAGCATTCAAGGGAAATAAGCTTTCCTTGGTGCTTTACCTCTAAAGTGGCAGCTGCCTTCCGTATATTTTCTGGGCACCCTTCTGCTTTGCCTAGGTTTTTCAAGGCTTTCCTTACTTTTTCCTCACTATTGTTTATTCACACTGGAAAGGAAAAAAAAAAAAAAAAAGAGGGGGGGGCGGTTTATATTGAGCACACTGAGCCCTGGGAAAAACTGAGGACATCCTGAAATTTCCTCTTAAAGAGCATCAGAAAATACTGGAAAAATATTCTATTTTCTCTGATTAGAGGTTTCTTTACTAATCAATATTGAGCTCTCTAAACATGTTTCTCTCCCCCAAGTTAAAGGCATGCTTAACTGCTAGGGTATGTTCTTAAGCTATGAATGTTAAAAGGTGATTGCAGTAGTTGTTTGTGGCTACCTGCACACAAAATAAAGTGAAAGCCAACAAGACTTTTCTTTTTCAGGCTAAGGTATCACACCGGGAATCAAACCAAACATTAGCTGATATACAGAAGAATTCAGCATTCAACTTTTCAGTAACAGAAAGCTGGAGAGGTTGTGCTGTGTGTCTGGCTTTCTTTACAAAGATATTCTCTCTCATTGCAACCAATTTGAAATGACACCATGGCAAAACCTGAACACTTGCGCCTAGGGAGTGGGAGAACTAGCCTAGCAGTGTGCTGGGGTGCCTGGAAGAGACAGAGGCTGATAAATGACTAATGCACACGGGGTTTAGAAGCACAAGGATGGTTCAGCAAAACACAACAGCCCTGATCCAAAACACTGCTGCTAGTCAGCCAAAAACAACAGCCTTGCTCCAAAAGAACTGCAACCAGTGAGTCTCTTTATATTAGTGCTAATCAGCTCTGAGAGGCCCATCATGCTTCTGATCTTTGTGTGCTTTTTTCCACAGGGCTTGGGTGAGGCTAGAAAAGTCTTCAGCTCTGGGAGTAATAGATTCCCAATAATTATAAATAGGAGTGAAGTCACAGGAAAGATCGGAACTGGCCAAAGGCTCAAATCATCTTTTGTAAGAAAAACTGAGAAAACAGAAAACAGCTACCATTGACACATCACAGATTTGCTGAAGACTTCAGTGTTTCACCAAGCCCTTCATAAATCTAACCAGTTACATGCTGACTACAGCCAGCTCTTGACAACACACAGCACATGCAAAACCAGCTGTACTGGTTCAGACCACAAACCCATTTAGGCCACTGCCCCCTCTCCACTAAAGTAGCCAGCAGCAGATGACCAGAGAAGAACATAAAAACAGGACAAGGAAGTAAAGTGTCCCAGATATTTAACGATTAAAGACTACCTGGGCTAGAGATGAGTTATTTGCATTTAACACCTCCCAATGACTTTATTTACATTAATTTCTCCAGTCCCATTTTCAACCACAACAAGCATTCAGTCGCCGCAGCACCCTGCAGCGATGAGTTCCATGGATTGCTGTTGAAAGAAGTATCTCCTTTGCCTATTCTGGACATGCCATCAGCTCATCCTATTTCATGCTTCAAGTTAGGAAAACGTGGTAACGAGAAGGGCAAATGACTGCCTTCCACCACTTGATCTTGATGCTTTCAAGACAAGTACAAAAACCTAGTCCCTACCTGAGATACAGATACAGACGTCTCTTTCTGTAGCTATCTACACACAAACATACACACTCATTGCATCTCTCAGTTATGCTTTCATTCACAGAACTAGTGGAGTTCACATTTACTTTCAAAATAGCTCAGAAACAAGATTAGCCTGTTTAAACCATATTTTCCTAACAATAATAGCAATAAGAGATGGAAATTCTTCCTCCTTTACATGGATGGGGCCTTTTCCCCAGTAGATCTTTTTTCTCTTTTTCATTCATCTGAAACAGAGAAACCCAAACCACCTTGGCCTTTCTCTGATATAATCCTTTTATTATAACACAATGAGTGTTTTAAAAACAGAAGATTTTAATGTGTTCCTTGATGTATTGAATTGGAGATTTTCTCAAGATTAATGTACTGTATAAGAGATCTTTTTTCAAATATATTCCTTCCTATTGCATTGTAAGGAACTGATTTCTGTTTAGAAATCCCAGCTTGCTCAACTTAGAAATACCAAACTCTTGCTTTTCTAAATGCTTAAAATCAGCACATTGATCACTCTATAAAAAGTCTCAGAATCAAGTGCATTATTTTGATGAATGAAATTATTATACATTTTGTTCTCTGATTTCAAGAAACTGGCATTACATTTTCAATAAGCTTTATCACACATCCCCGACATAACTGCATTTGTTGAATAATAAAAGGCAGAGCAGTGATCAGATAAGGAGAAGCCAGGACAGAGCAAACTGAAATCATTTTGCCTAAATTGGCAAGAATCAACACAAAACAAGGCTACAAAGAACAAAGCACATAAATCATGTTTTTGAGAGGGTTAATTTACACCATATGCCAATTAAGTCAAGTGCAATACATAAGTTATGAATAATCTCATTGCAGTGGAGTGTTATATTTTGAAGGAAAACGATTTAACTGAAGCCAAAATTATAGTCACCTTCAGTAATTACATTTCCAGCATTGTAAATTCTTTTCCACCGCAACACTGAAAGCAGTCAATGCTGCAAGTAATTGTCTATTACCATTTACATTATTAAACTCAAACACATTAACCAAACTCTTGTTTATATTTTTTGTCAGTGGTTAATGCTACTACAAATCAATGAGCCTTTGGGTCAGTCTTAGGAAGTACAATTTCGTCAGATATTTTTCAATCTAATGAAACCTTGTAACTAAGCCTGGGGTAATCACTTATTTCCCCCACTGGTTTTGTCATCACATCATAAAAATTCAGCAGTGTCATAAGGGACTGATGCTTATGGGACCAACATTAGCACAGGCATCAACTTTTTGGGGTGTTATCCCCAGCTCTTCCACTGCCTTGAGAATTTCTAGCTCAGACTCACCTTGTCTAGCTGCAGAAAATCCTAAATTGCTACTGCCATTTCTGCACATTTCTTCTTTCAGCCACAACTCTATGATTTCTCATTATGAGGCTCCTGCTATGAGCCAGTCTGTTTTCCTTTGCTATATTTTTGCTTCTTCACTACTGTGATAGACTCTCTCCCTCCTGCCTCCCTTCTCCCGTCCTGTTTCTGGCACACTGCCCATGTGGGTAGGGAGGCCACCAGTGAAATTCAGTCTTCTGTGGCAACCTACCACACTTTGCTGCTCCAAACCCCTTGTGGGATTGACTGTTCCAACTCCCTTGAAAACAAGGCCCCATGGCTAACAAACAGCCCACTCACTGTGCTGGATACCTTCCACATGGAAGGGGGGTCACCCCAGTTAACAGTGTTTATTGTTTCCCATTGCTGAGGCTGTGCTAAGATGTGAACTGGCTTTCCAGCCGTGCAAGGAATGTCATGCCACAAAAGTGACACTCACCAAACCAAGAGGAGGGCTACAGGAGGTCATTTGGGCAATGACACTGTTACTGCCATTTGGGCCAGGTTATCCTTCCCCTTCATTCTCAAGCTTATATTTGCAGAGATGGAATGAAGTACAGGCCTGAGACACAGTCCACAGTCAGACTAGATCATGGCACTTTCTGTGACAGCTCTAGTTAATTAGACAAACTATGCCAAACCAGTGAAATACCATGCCCCCCGCAGGCTCCACTGCACAACTCAAGAGAATCTAAATCTTGACTGCATAAGCCAGCAAGGCCAAGCAGCAGGATAGTACATAGCTTGGTGTTGCCAGTGTTGAACTAGAAAAGCTGCTTTCCTGTGATGCTGTGTTCACCTGGCAAAATAGTTATTAACCCAAAATTGAGTTACAGCAATTATAGAAACACCACCACATTCACATTAAATGATCACAGAAAATAAAAACATTTTACAAATAAATAATAATCACCTTCTAAATGTGCCTAGAAATACAATAGTGAGAGAAACAAGCAGTCAAAAAGAGAGAACAAAGCCTGGACATACACTGAAGTCTGTTTCTCAAATCAAGAGACCACCTTGCCTTTTCAAAAGAAAAAGAAAATGCCTGGGGTAGCTTAGGATCCGTGTACTCTGTCAGCCATAAATGAGCAAGGGATAAACAAAACCTCAGTAGACAGGTGAATAAAATTTTGGGTTTACAAAAATGATAAGTTTATTATCATAACTGTGAAAACGCCTATGTAAAATTTAGATAGAAACACAAATGTGACCCCATTTTGCAGATCTCCCCTAAGCCTGCTAGCCTGTGCTGCAGGCAGAATAAAACTGTGAGAGGAGTAAAAGCTTCATACCTTGAGTGTATTCTGAACTCTGTAAGACAAACTGCAGCTGGATAACCCCGCTGCCCAGCACACTGAGGTATACCAGCTCAGCACTTCCTTCTGCCACCCATTGCCTACTGCAAACATTTCAGGCGGGAGTCATCGTCTTGTTCCACCGCTGCTCAGTGCACATAAAGCAGGCCCCTGGCTCACTTCTTCCCCAGGGCATGTTGCTTGCAAATAAATATATCCTAAAAAGTGGCTGAAACCTCAGATAAGTGGTGCCTGGGACCTCTCAGATTCTGGGAGACTTAACCACTACATTGGCTGGATAGCTTGGACTGAGAGTCGAGAACTTTGTTTTTTGCTTTTCACATGGAACATGTCCACAAAAAGGGACATCATTTCAGAGTTTGTGACTGCTGTGTGTCCTAGAGCATGTCACTAAGTTGCTCCTGTCAATCCTCTGGACATTGTCACAGACGAAGACAGCACTAGGCTACCTACAGCTGCCTGACTGCTGTGCATGTTATTTATCCTAACACAAGGAATAAACAAACTACCCCAGGGTTGTCAGTGAGATACCACGCTAAGCACAAACACTGCCACCTCCTTGGTAGCACGTTCCATACTCTGCTGGTTACATTTATTCTCACACAGGTCATCGCAGCAAATGTCCTTTTCACTGAGTTTGGCCCTGCACCCTCCACAGCAAAAACTGTTCGTGTGGCAGATAAGAATTACTCTTTTCAAACATCAAAAGAGTCAGAGAACAGAAATTGCAACAGAAGCTGTCTGGGCTCTGTCTATGAATAGTTGCAGCTCATCTGTGATATGCCAAGGAAGAGGGGCCAGCCTGCACTGGGACAATGCTTCACAAGGTGAGCAGAACTGGCTAGATGTCCTTCACAAAAGTGTCCTGGTGACTTCCCAGCCATGACTGAGGAATGAGATAATCATCATTTCCATGGGCACTCATCACATACCTAGCTACCCAGCAAATCAGGAACACATAGTACCTCTGAAACAAAAAGGAGAGAAAAACTACAGTACAATGATAAGGCAAAAAGAACATTAAGCAGCATCTCCATGCTTCAGACTTGGCTCAGGAGTCAAACACTTTATGTGAAGCTTTATGCTTCAGAGTTGCTGCTGCTAAACAGATTAAAACAATAATCTGTCTTCTATTATTCCTCTTCCTGTAGAGTTGCTGACCTCCACTTCTTAATGGGAGGGGGGAAGACGTGGGCATAATATTATTTCCCTGACAGTCCACACCATAGGTACCACTTATTTCTGCTGGATCATTTCTCATGACTAGGAAGGTTCCTGCCTTTGTGCTCAGATGTATTTTGAGCTTTCAAGGAGAAAAGAGTGAGAGAAACAGAACAAAGGTAAGAAAACATGATATAGTTTGTTACTTAACTAGTTGGCATAACTAGCTTTACTGTTTCCCATTCATCAGCCTGGCAAGAAATCATGACATAGACATGAAGATTTTTGCCCTACCTTCACCAACAACCCTTGCATCAGTGAGAGTGCAGTACATGAATGGGAGGGCAACATGCTCCTGGCAAAGAAGGGAAGAGGCGGCCATTAACAATGGAAAACACTAATGTTACCTTGTTCCTCACCTTAGCCCTCAATATTACTGCTCTGTTTCTTCTCTTCCTAGAGTGAAACTTGGATGATTTCCTCTGGTTTGCAAGTAGATGCAGGAAAGGAAAGGGAAGAAAAAATAACGAAAGGGAGAATGTGTCAATTCAGAGCTTCAGCATCAATGAAGCTGAAGACTTCCTGAAGACATCAATGAAGCTTAATCAGACTCCCACATACAGGAGGGGTGACAGCTATTCTGTGTTTTTTACTGCATATTCCATACTTCCAGATGGGATAGCAATATTCAGCAAGATGAGAAAAGTCCATCTAAACAAGGCAGGCAGAGATCAGCACTCTTCAAAGCCAACAGAAAAGCTGAAAGATTTTTTTCCTATCAGCAGATTTCCCCATACCCTCACCACATGCTCTGTTCTCTGGGAATCATCATCTCTTTGAGAAGCAGAATTCAATCCATTGCCCCAAATCTGTTTTTTGATAGCCAGGAGCAAAGAAACAAAAGCGGAGGGAATGAGGGACATTAGATTCAGAGTAAGGAAGTTCTGGAACTGCTTCCCAGCAGGAGCTATGGTTTAGTTTGAAATGCAGCTTAACCTGTATATGCTTGTGAGAGCCACAGAGTCCCTCCTGCTCCCATGTTCGTGTGTTCCTAGTACTCTTCTTCATGGAGAAGCGATGGCTGTAAGTGTCACTGCAGCACAGGAGAAAGTCTTTCTTGGAGAAGCAGGGCTTAAAGGCAAGTACTTACCCAGACATCAAAAGAGAGTGCTTCTCTGTACCAGAGAGAGACCTGCTGGAGATACTTCTCTCCTAGAGTTATCCTTTCCAAGTAATGAAGATGAGACACCTGAGACTGAGGTGACAGGAGAGCAGATGCTGGAACAAACTGTCGAAGAATAACAAATCACCAACACAGCATATCGTGTACATCCAAGAGATCTGTAGGAATTTGGGATGGAAGTGGCTGAGCTGCTAAAAATGTCAATTCTCTCATTAAAATCAGCTGTTCTACTGGAGTAATGAAGGGTAGCAAATGCTGTAAATTGTTCTAAAAAAGGCATATGGGGTGATCTGGGAAGTCACAGACCACTGAGCTTTACTTTGAATCAGGTAAATTGGTTGAATTATCAAGTAAAATTAGAATCACAGGAAAGGACTGGCACAAATAATTCATTTAGTTTTGCTCCAGTGTCCTTGCCCTCTTTCTACTGCTCCTCAGTACCTCAAAAATCCTGTTGATTTTTCTGAAATCTCCTGCTTAGATCAGTCCTCATTACACTTTGCACATTTGGCTATGTCCTATGGAAAAATAGCTTTTCATCCTCCCCCACTCCACATAATTCTGTCCTGGGAAAAATTACATAAGCAAAATATTTGTATTTATTCATGTAATAACTGTATTGACATTGCGGGTACTACAGAGGAAAATGGCAGAAATCATACCTGATGTCCTAGTGACCAGCATCAGTCCCTCACTTGTCCCAGTCTTAACAGATGGGAACTATATATTCTAGGACTTAATTACTTAAACTGCTGCAAACTGGGCTTTACCATGTGAAGATCATGCAACAGCCTGTAAGAACATTTTAGAAATGAGTTTTCTACATGAACCCTTATATGATGCCTGATCCAGATGGAGCCTTAGGATGGAATGAAGGGCCAGATGATCTCTTCAGTTTCCTTGGCAAGATACACAGAAAAGAATGATCCAACAGGTGTCTTGATTCTGTGCCTGGAAACTCTGGAATATAAAAACTGGAAATAAGCATTCCCATCCACCCGACCCTTCCCCACTGATTTAGGATTTTTCTTTTATATTCCAGCACAACTCCTTTTTCTGAACAAGTAGTGGGAAGGAGCTGCAACCTATGAAAGATGCTGGCTATGTCCTCAATGGCCAGGCTATCGAGGACACAACCAGGATGTGACGAGCCAGGAGCAGAACAGGTGATAAATACAGAATGAGCTCCACTCAAGGAACTGCAAGTGGGGGAGCTTGAAGCAGAAAACAGAAACCAGCATGGGTTTCTTCTGGGACATCCAGGCAATGTGTGTAGGTTCCTGCCTGTGGGGAAACATCAGAGGCTAAAGGCAGAGGGATCCAAATCAGAAAACTCAGAAGCTCTGGTATGTGTTCTGCAAAAACCTGTGCTGGAGGCATAGAGGCACCCAGCCTGCAGCTGACATGCCCTAACGGTGCAAAGATGGGCACTATTACAGTTTCACTTCTGTTAGATCATTGAGCCGTGAGTATTTGCAAACCTACACTTTCCTGCCTAGCAATTATTGACTTAGATTAGTTTTAAGATTACATAGAGCCTAATTAACACTCACTACTTTGGCAGGTTTTCTTCTGGTACTGTAATTACTACAGAAAATCATCTTTACTTAAGCAGAAACTTAACAAGTTACCAGTTTTACTGTTCAAGCAGAGCAGATAGGATTTTACCTAATACGTCTTCATGTAGTCTGGTGTCTGGAAACACCACCCTGAAGAAGGCACCAAAGAATAATGCTGATCCTGTACTACTTTATCTATTTTGCATATTCATTTTCTAAGTACTTAACGTTTCTAACACCTAATTCTGTAAGCACCAAATGTCATTAAGTAGTGACATTAATGAACACATTAGACTATAATTCATACTAATTACCCATATCATTTTGATCAAACTAACTTCAATGTTTACTTGGACACTACCATAGTTAAATTGTTATTGTAATTTCACTCCACATTTTGTTAAGCATTCTGACTTAACTTTCATAAGTATCATGACTTTGTTTTCCTTTCTAACGAAGAAACTAGGGTCTCAGATTTTTTCACATTAGCTTTCATTCATCCACACGATGGCAATGCAATTCACTGTCAAACTCCCAAGGTCTAAGTTTCCTTGTTTGGATTTCTGGAAAATTAGAACACCCTCCACAAGGTCACTGCAATACTTCCTTTTGACTTTAGTCCCAAGTCCGAGTGGATATCAGGATTTATAAAGCTCATGGCCTTTACAGCCTAGGAACTAGAGCATCTCTGTTCTTGCCTCTGAGTCAGCATGCACCTGATGCCTCGCTAGTCCCCAAGAGGTTTGGCATACCACGACACTGAACAGCTGTAATTACTTCTGGAAGCCAGCTGCCAGTCAAGTGACAAAGAAATCTGCAGTGCTATTTTCCCCAGACCACACTGCTGAGCACTTGGACCATTTGAATACAATATTAAATAAAACAAGACATGGGCAATATGTTTTTTTTGCAAAGCTGACCTTGTCACATTTGCAAAATTAATATGGTGTGGCAGGAGATGAAAGGGCCACCTTCTCCATGGAGCTCCCACATCTATGGAGCCAGGCAGCATGATCCCAATAATGAAGTGCCTAGCTTTGCAAAACCATGACATTTCCAGACATGAAATGGGCAACTAGCAGTACATTGCAAGTCCTCTGAGATAAGCACAAAGATGATAAAGTAATGACTGGAATGGGTGAAAACAGGTATTTCCTACTAAATCTAAGCAGAACTTTTTTCTGGGTCTCACTGGAACACTACCAACAGACCTCTGAGTTTTATTGCAAGTGTTAAACCCTCACAGTGCAGCAAGACATGAGCACCTGGAAGGCAAAGAGCACTGGCAACCTCTAGGAGAGGACCTCTGGACAGTGTTATGTAAATGATTTTTATTTATTTAGCTTCCTCAGTGAACCCTGAACTCCATGAACAAAGGGGAGGACTAAGTGTCTGCTTCAAGGAGTCTCACAACCTAAATTACAGATAAGTCCCTGCTGTTCAAAGACGGTTATTTTTTGGCCAAATTTCCTTTTGTTTTGAAAGAAAGGAAACACTTAAGATATAATAAAGAAGATAAACAGCCACCTTTGCAAAGCAAGCTGGGATACCAGCAGTATCACCACAAATTTAACTTTGTGCCTTTTGTCCTTTCTTCAAACAGAAGTGAAACTCACCCATTTCCCTCCTTGCACACTCTCCTCTTCAGAGAAAGATATAGTTCGGGACACCACCTCCAAATCAGAACTTCGCTTGGACATGCCCTGCCAATAAAATTCCCAGTAGAAACTGGAAGAAAGCGTACCATCTTTTGCTTCTTCTGACAATTTGCAAGGTGGACTTTTATATATATATATATATATATGTGTGTGTGTGTGTGCGTATATACACATAATACTTGTGGATAATACACACATATATTCAATGCTGCACAGGTGCCAGCCAGCTCATGTATTCTCAAGAGAGAGAGATGCTGGTGAATGTGGAGGAGCCTACCCTAAGCCTGAAATCTGACCAGGAAAGACTGGTTGAAGGAAACATGGGAGGCTTCAGACTGTGTCCCATTCAAGCTTGACCTTGGTGGAAAGCCCGCTGATGGTGTGACACTGTCCACAGAGCCCAGAACTGCCCACAAGCAACTCTGCAAGCCAAGAAACACAGCAGGCTTTTGTCTCTTCCCTTCCAAACGTAAGGTGGAGTCAGTGACCTTCTGTTCATCCCACCTGAGAGTCCTCGCTGGGAAACAGGGGCCATTTTAAGAAAGGGAAGGTACATCCTATGCTGGCGCTGGGAATCCCACTGAGTGACAGGGAGCGGTTCTACAGCAATTGCTTTGTTTAAAATGCAAAATGTGGATGTGTTTAGAGGACGTATCAGCATCAATCACTGTATGCAAATACTGCCTGTGGAGAAGAGCATCCCCTGTAAGTCACTCCTCACTGCCCTAATCGAGTTAACGCTGGTGACTAAGGGCATGTTGAACGCTGGTGGGCCGCTGATAGCGCTGTCCC
Organism: Athene cunicularia; assembly: GCF_003259725.1. Classification (NCBI taxonomy): domain Eukaryota; kingdom Metazoa; phylum Chordata; class Aves; order Strigiformes; family Strigidae; genus Athene; species Athene cunicularia. The sequence goes on along the minus strand of NW_020799101.1, from coordinate 24,815,183 downwards.
AGGAGAAGATTAATAAAAGGCAGCAGAAGTGCTCAGCCCCAAGCAGGGCACAAAGTCAGAGGGGGAGGCGAGGGGGGAGCACAAGGGCGTCTTTCTGTCTAGCAGTCATTGTGCACTACCACAGACACAAAAAAAAAGGCAAAACCTTGCAGCCTTTTTCCACAATTACCAGCACACTTGTGGAGGAAGGTCAGCACAGACAACATGCACTGACTTGGACAGGAGACATTGCTGACTTGCAGTCTGTAACTCCTTTGACAGGGGAACATAAAAGAGAAGTAAAAAAAAAAAAAAAAAAAAAAAAAAAAGCAGTTTCACTGCTCTTAAGCTTACGAATACCTAAACCAGGAGTCTTCATCCAGCCTAGAGACCCACAAGATGACACTGAAAACTAGAGTTGCAGAGAGAAACAATGCAAGGATTTGTTTACACATCCTGAAGAAGGAACGAGGCACATTACACACAGGCCCTGACAGTCACCGAGGGAAAAACACCACAGTTCTTGTGCCGGCTCTGCGAGGCTGATGGTGGCAGCCCTGCAATGCCCATAGCCAGTGCCTGTCAAGATGACAGCACGAATCCCAGCAGTGGGCTACTTGTGACTGCATGGGAAAGGTTTTCGGGCACTGGTGATCTCTATCTAAGCCATGAAGGCAAGGCCCTGACTGGAGTGAGTAGTACCAACTACAGGTGAACTTCTCTGGCAAATGCAGCCTTTGTCCCTTCCTGGCAGATGAATTGTAGGTACTGTTAATATAGTCATTAACACCATTCCTTCTCTTTCTCAGAAGCCAGAGCAGGAGAAGAAGAGTGGGGAGGTTGCAGATATTCTCAATTTTCTCAGTGCTGGGAGCAGAAAAAGAATGGAGCACTGCTAGTTAGGTTGCTTCTCATCCACCCATTGATAGCAGTTTTACTGTCTATACTTCCACCTTCTGTTTCTAGTCAAGTCCTAAGCCTTCTACCTCACCACCTTCTCTTAGCTGCTTCCACCGTCACCTTGGCCACATCACCCACACCTGCTTCCTGCACCAAATTGATGCCAATAGTTTCCTTCTCACTGCCTCCTGTTGCAAAGACTTCTGCCCAAGAGCTCCTCTTCCACCATACCTGTCCTCCTCAGAACTTGAGTTTCTGTCTCATGACTCACATCTGAGTTACTGTCAGCTCCTTGCAGAGGTGAAATCTTCTCTTTTATGCATGTGTAAAGTGCTCAGAATATTTATAGTGCTCTATAAATAAGAGTCTAATGCTGGCAGCTCCAGGAGATGCATAGGAAAAGGATGATGGCCTCCCCATTGAGTGAGATCATTCTGCTTACTGGAAGATTGCATACCAAAACAGGCTTCTGCCTGGATATCAATACCTATCAAAATCCTTCTGAGCATTGCAAGAGCAAAGCTAGTGCTATGTTAGGGAAATGATTTAATGCCACAACTCTCAGCACTGCATTTCCAACTGGCAAGCAATACAGAGTTACAAAGAGTTTGTATGAGAAGTACTGTCCAGATATGCCAATCAGTGTTGTTCTCCTAGAAAACACCTAATAGTGTAGGGCCAACCTGGTCCATGAAATCAGAGACAGTGCCACCAACCCAGCTTCAGATTTGTAACGTACACACTTCTAAACCACTAAGAGGACACCAGACCCAGTCCTCCCAAAAAAGGAGCTCACATCACTAAAAGCCTCACAAAGCTGGTCCTTCTGCAAGCAGTCTTACCATTACAGCCTGAGTCTCCAAGGTGGGCTGAGGACTCCCATATATGGTGTGCACAGTATTTCTAGAAACAGAGTAAAATGCTTGTAGGCTTCTAGAGATGAGACTCATCGTCACTGATGAACCAAGAGTGAGACAGGGAAGGGAGGACAAACAAATCCTTTGCCGTGGTCCATGGTTACACCACAAATGGTAGCACTGTGCTGCATACCTCCAGCTCCAAAGTACATTTTTTCAAGCTTCAGATTGTTATTATCTGAAATCATTGCCAGACAGGAAGGAAGAGGTGAATGCTAAATTTCCTTTCTTCATCTTGTCATCTCCAAGTCCCAACAGATATTTCTGTTTGCCTCTCAGAAACTGATGGACCACTGATCTGCAGTTAGAGGACTGCTTGTGGATTATTTTGGGACGTGGATGAAAGACAGGAGATCGCAGGATGCTCTTTCAGATATGTTCTAACCCCACATATTCCACAGCTCTGACACAGGCACGTTACAGCTCAAGCAACTTTGAGGGACCTTACACTGGGTAGGGATTTTGCACACTACAGCCCTTTCTCCATCTCTAGCATTTGAATGCTTATGTCCTTCCACAGGCACCAACTGTATAAGAATTCCCCAGATTCAGGACCAGCTACCATCTCTGTGGAATAAATATCAGCTATCAAATAAGCTTACTATCAGCTCTCCGCTCCATGATTGACTGATCCTCCAAAGCCCAAGAGCTGAAACCCAGTCAAAGCATCACCATTGGTCACAGCAGTTGTTTCAGAGAGCAGTAAAGATGCTGTGTCTTTTCTAGTACCCATGGAAAGACAGTTTGTTTCTGGCATATAAGATGTTTCCTACCAGGGCAGAAGTGGAGGGGGAGTAGAAAACCTAGCATAGAGGAAGGGTGAGTGAGCAGTAGGTTTTGGCTTTACAAGAGGATGATAAATGATAACAGCATTAGGAACAAAACCAAACATCTTTCATGCTGTCAGAGCAATGAAGCCAGCAAATAACAAGACATGGGCACAGGGCAGTGCAATTGCTTTCCAGAGAAGCCCACAACTATCAGGTTACTTCTACTCTGAGTCAACAGACCAATTTATCTTCCCTAGGTTCCTGCAGAAGAGTGCAGGGGACAAGGGGGTAGTCATTTCTCTCCAGTTAGCTAAAAGCTTCATCTGTTCTACAGTGCATTGAATCCAATAGACAGGGTCAGGGCAGCACTGGATGACAGTGCAGAAGATGTGGATGTGGAGTGGAGAGCTCTAGATGATCATGGACTTCTTCCCACACTACCCTAGTAGTTCCCAAAGGGTACTGTGGAACACTGCCTTAACACAGAAAGGAAAGGGCAGTCCAGAAGATGACCTCAGCATCCAATACATTTCACAGTGTTCCCCCAGATTCAGACTCCACAGAAAGCTTTGCCATCCTGCAGATGAGAGTAAAAATCCCTTCCTGGGGTTTACCTCATCTTCACAGGAGGAGGTCACCAGGGCAATGACAGTAGCTGGTGAAGGCAAGGCTGTCAAAGCAATCATCTCTGTCAGGCTTTGTGAGGAGCAGGTTCAATGAATTAGTGTTCTGCTCGGTGCAGCTTCCCTCCTGCCTTTATTGTAGTCCAAGACCTGGCAGAGAAGAAAAGATTATTGGCCAGCATAGAATTAAGAATGGGATGGGTTGTCATGACCAGTTTTGCTTTTACCAGCTTCCTATCATCTCTTTCTATGCCCACAGTTGGCCTTATTCCCATGTTGAATCAGACATGACACTCAATGAACATATAAGCATGTAGCCAGGAAGGACTTTAAAGCACTACTGGCCTGGCAGACCATTCCTCTCATATTAGCTGGTGTTGGAAAGTCATTCCTGCTAAACTCTAGTTCTCTTTAACAGAACAGTAACAATACTTTGTGATTCTTCCCCTGACAACCTCATCTCATATTCCTCCACTAATGGCAAGAGACATAGACAGCTGTTACTGTTCTTAGCTTGCATGTGGGGAAACTGAGACACTGTAAATGAAAGGAACTTCCAAGGTCAAACACAGCAAGGATTCAAACACAGGCTTTCACAGCTCCTTGCTCTCCACATTATTTGGCAAATGCTGTCTCTCAAGATAACCCACATATTTAACTACCAGACCATCCATAAACTAGGTAGGAATCCTCCTCATCTCACTACAGACAACTCTGTAAGGCCTCATCAAGCAAGAAGGCTCTGCAATACCTGCTTGGGTTTGTCTTCTTTTAGCTCTGAGGACTGCTGGGCATTTTCCCTCCTGCTGTGAGGAGTGGCCATGGACATGGAAACTTAAACAGAATGCATTGCTTTGCTAAAGACACCCTACGCTCAAGAACAAAAGCAAAAAGGGAAGTGTGAATATTCCGTGGAAAAGACCTTTGGAGTCAGACGTGAACCAAATGTGTCATGTGGCAAAATGCAACAGAAAATGCAAATCCAGACTGGAAGAAGGCAATGGAAAGGAACATACAAATTCACACACAAGGTAGAACTGAACACGTCTGGGGAATCCTGAAACCATCTACCGAACACATTGAGAATAGCTTTGTGAGCAGCAGGATGAATGAATTCCAGCTTCCTATGGATTTGTGTCTTGTGCTGAATTTACTACGCTGCATATAAAAATCAGGTCAACTCCAATCAGAGTTTTCCCCACAACTAGGGCATTCATGCACCCCTTTTGCAGGACTGTCTTTTGTCCATCTAACAAGGGGTGAGGTTAGGTTTCACTCAGTGCAGATACTGAAAAACTGTCTTCTCTGTCCAGGGAAATTGTTGGGGCCTAGCACATTTAGATCTCTGTATCTCTTTCGGGTAAATTAATTTGGGGGTGAGAGGTCCAATTCAAAAGTTACTGTGAGGAAAGAGTGAAAAAATATAGACAGTCAGAGACAGTGTGATCACTTAAGCCTTGTTTCATTTGGAAATGAGCCTTGAAGGAATTAAAAACTTCTCTGTATCTACTGGAAATAGAAAGTTTATCAGAAAATTGGTGGGTCTTTGAATTATGAGAAATTTGCATTACAAGAGGGAGATTAAAGAAGACAACAACACTGTAAGAAAACAGCACTATTTTCTATGGCACCAAAAATTTTGAGCAGAGATCATACTTGGAATTAATCTTTTCAGATGGTAAGGGTGAAGGCTTGGAAGCTGCAAGACTCACAGTAGGAAGAACTGGGAAAAGTAAAAAATTGAAAAGGAACATCCCAGGATTTTATGTCATTTGTTTGGGACCTCTGAAGAAAATGAATAGAGCAGCCTTGCTGCTGAGACAAAGCACATTATAGAAATAGAATTTACTGCTCTACAGAGTGAATTCCACCACCTACCCAGCCTCTATAGCACAGTAAAATGGCCGAGGTTGCTGGAATTAGTGAGGGCAAAATCAGGCCCACTCAAAGAGAGAAGAGTTTCTTCTGGCAACCTAGTTGGTGGTATTCAGCATGCCTGTGCATTTCTCCACTGCTGGACACATGTCCATTTGTCTAACCACGTCTGGCCTTGTTATTCCAAACAAGGATGAAGAACAATGAAGATACGTCCTCTCCCAGAAACCTGAAGCTCTGAATTGCTTTTTTTCATGGTGGTCTTCACCCTTTTTTCTCTCACACACCATATGTCTTTTCTGCACCCTGCATGGCTTAGTCTAGCTCCTGTTCTGGGGACATACTTTCTCCCCAAGCCAAAGTGGATGGAAAGCCATGTAAGTGTTACTGCACTAATGCTAACATTGGTTCCCAAAAGATCACTCACTGAAGAGCTTAGCAACTTCTGAACTGGAAAAGGGGGAGCAAGACAGGAGTTGGAGAGTAAGGAATACTGGTCCTGTTGGAGTGTGAGGTGACCCATACAGGACCCTTACTGTGAATGAAAATAACAACTGTGATAGAAGTCAAAGTCTGGGGTGAAACAGCTGTTTTGGGGAAGAAAGAAAAATCATCCAGCTGTGTCTGAGCTAAACCTGGGATGTATAAAATCCTAAGCCATAAGGCAAAATACAATGCCATAAATAGTAAAGATGTCTTATCTCTCAATAATGACCTTATGGAAGCATCTTCTATCCAAACACCAGTGCGTCTCCACAGAGAATGTAGCCAGTCTTCATCGACGATCTCCACTGTTATTCCCATGTCATTCCAGCCTAGATGGCTGTGCAACACCCTATCCTCTCTATGGCCAAGCACTCAGATTCTCTAGTACCTGCCTAACTCTCAGTCCAATTCTGGACCTTTCTTGTCACATAAAATGGATTTTTAAAATGCATATTTAACTTCATAGAATTTATATGCCACTGAGGAGAAATTCACACCCTCCCCCCAAATGAAAGAAGGAAGAAATAAAATCCTGTCCTTGACTTAACCTTTTACATGCACTGTCTCAGCAAGGATGGAATTCATTCAGCAACGGTTCATTGTAGCTTTATTTCTAAATCACAAGTGACCAGTGTGTGACCCACAGGCCAATTATAGCCTCCAGAACTGTATAGCAGTATGGGATAGCCTCATGACTCTTTTATCACTCAAATAGTTTCCAGTGGTTCTTTCTAAAGGTCCTAATGCACAATGCTCAACTCAGATCATTTATTTGAGTTCTGTGGAGTACCACATGGTTTGCTATGTAGTTTTCCTGGGTTGTATCTCTTTGTCCAGACATGGAGGACCTTTAATTTGTTGCACTGGACCCTATCATCACTGTGTTCAGAAGGAAAGAAGTGGGCGACAGTTCCAGCTATCTGCAAGGTCCACAGCACAAGGCAGCTTGCTCCACTGAACAAGCCTCCATTAAGTGCTGTTCCCACAGGAGGTGCTGTGTACCCCACAGGAGCACACACAGGGTTAATATTCTTGAATTTATTCCCAGAGACAAATGGTTTGTGTTGAGGAACTGCTGCTGGGAAGGAAGAAAAAAAAGGCCCTTTTTTATTATTCCGAGGTGCATTTTAATTTGCACAAGCGACATTGTGTCTATGATGGATTACACAAAGGGAAACATTACAGCCCAGAAAGCTTGGCAAGGAAAAAAATAAGGGAGATATGGGGAGGATTAAAAACAACCTATTGCAATGCAGAATTCTGATAAGGGGTCCATGGTGCCTTTGGAGTGGGAGCAGGTGGAGCTCAGAGGACCAAGAAAGGGAAGGGGAGCAAGGTGGGAGCACAGACTGGAAGACGCTCCTTGGTCATTCAGTCCACTCTCTTCCTGCTACCAGCACCATCACAGAAGCCCTTTCATAAAAGATCATGCTCCATCTTAAAATTCTTTCTGTTTCTTTTCCCTTGGAAGAATGTTACAGAATCTCACTTCTCTTTCTGATGGTTAGAAACCTTCATTTAATTTCCAGACTAATTTATTCTCAGCCAGTTTATACCCATTTGTTCTTGTGCCAACATTGTCCTTAAGCTTAAATAGCTGTTCTCTCTCTTGAGAGTTTTGTGGTTTGATGTATTTATAGACAGAAATCATACCCCCACTTTCCTCATTTTGCCTGACTGGACTATCAAAGCTCTTAATATCCTGTAAAACAGATTCCCCATATCACTGGTCATCCTAGTACCTTTCTGTGCTCTGTTCCACTTCATACCCATCCTTTTGGGATATTGGTGACTAGAATTGTATGTGCTATTTCATGAGTGGTCATAACAGGGTCTTGGACAATTGCACAGTAGTTCCATTTCTCTACTGGAAGCATCTCTATGCTGAAAATGCCTCCTAACTTTGGACATTTCACCAGCACCATGCTGATCATTTGAGCAAGGCCATAAACAGTCAGGGCAAGATCAGTCCTGAGTAAAGCCTCTTTTCAGCATAATACTTCGAATTTCAGCACTACTTGTTGCCATCTCTCCCTTCAGTCACCCTTATGATTCGTCCACTAATCACCATGTGGCACCCTACCTAATGATTTTCTGAACTCGTGGTAAACAAGCTGTAGCCAGCTATCCTATTGCTTTTTATACCACCTTCTATTTTGCTCTTGTGCAGGTCCTTTTCCTTTGAGTACCAAACTACAGTACAAGCTAAAGCAAAATCCCCTTTGCCTGCTAACGGTATATGGTTTACAGCACAATGGTAAGTAATTCTGTCCCCTTGTTGGGGGAAGCAATGGTGATATGACGTGGTCTCTTTACTACAATCTTGTATTTTCTTACACACTTTTCAGAGTCTCAGCAGCATAACCAGACTGTATGCACTCCTCCAGTTTTTTATCCAACCTCTTCCTGTTTTGAACTAGTACAAAAAAGTATTTCTCCAGAGATATTAGTGCCCGGAACTAAAGAAGATAGATTTGTAGCACTTAGGGATAGAGGCGTTTAATAGCAATAAAAATGCAGCTTAGTAGGTGGTCTGAGAAATGCCCTAACATGGCAGAAGAGACTCAAGAAAGCAAGCTGAATTAGACAGATTGTTGGTAAACTGAAGCATCACATTTTTGTACTGGGAGTACTGGGAGTATTTGAAGTGACTGCAATAAACATTTATCTGTTCATTTATAGCATGCGTCATCTTATAAAAATCCAGGCCTGTCCATAAAAAGGAATGAAAAAAACCCACCCAGAACATCCTCATTAATAAGCACATAAATGAAAAGAGCCAGGCTACTCCAAAATCTATCTACGTTCCAATTCAGAATAGTACTGAACACCTGGAAACACCAGCTACTTCCCTGAAAGCTACACAGGTTCAAAATCTTTCCTAATCAGAAGTTGAACGCCTATTGCCATAAACCCTGGAGGCTTCTCCTACAGAAGAAAAAGATGAACCCAGTAGGACCCCTAAGGTCACTATAGCTGGGCTCTGATGCACTACTACATGAATGGTTTCTGTTGAAAACACCTGGCGCTCAACGCACATATGTATGTGCATACTGCAAGGTAAACACACATATATATATGTCTATTCCGTACTTCTGTAAATGAAATGGGGGCCAAAACCATAGGGGAAGGTGTATTTGAAGACTAATGACTCCAAACATAATGTGCTTGTTTTTATAAAGCTATCATTACTTGTCATGAGTAAATTCATCCAGATCTCACAAAATCATTCTGATTCCTTGTGCCTTGTCAGTAAGAAATGCTCTACTGTTTAAATACTCTCTGCCCCTGACTAATGCTACAGGCACGGTGCAGTTGTTCCTCTGCCTCCCTCCACATCTTCTGGGAAGTCACAGATTGGACCCATTCAGTTGGTAAGGGAGGAACAGAATCCTGCATCCTTCCCTACGGCCCCGCTGCCTCAACTGAACTACAAAGTAAAAGATCACAAATTCTTCTTTTTGATTCCAGAGTCAGTAAGGTTAACTCTACATAACTTCTAATAAGAAGGTAACATATTCAAAGACAGTTTTCAGAAATGTATTTTCAATTTTGCCCATTATCTGGGGCATCCCAGTACTCTCTATGAATGAAAAATTGACTGTGATCACTTTTCAGAGCAGAGCTAAACTCTGCTACTAAGACTCTAGAAAGGTCAGTACTACACTTGTACTTGTCATGTCACAAAACTAAGAAATCCCAGAGTCAACTTCCAGAAAATGCTAAGAGAAAAATTTTAATAGAGTATTACTTCCAAAATCCACTTCTCTCTCTCTCTGTGCCTCACTGTCCTGGCTAAACCTTTTGCAAGCAGACATCTTGCTGCATGCTTGAAGAAACTGTGTATCTCTCCTCAGAACACACATAAACTCCACTTCCTCCTGCGAGGGAGTAAAATGTGCTTCTTTAAATAAATTCATCACAGAAAATTAAGTATACAATACTGTTTGGAAAATTCAATGTCAGCTAATTAGAGTAATTGGCAAATAAGGGTTGGGTTAGGAAGAAACTGAATGCATTAGATGAGTCATCCAAACTGAATGCTTTAGGCAGCTCAAGTGTTAAGACCTGTTCCTTTACACCAATGTTAGTGTCACTGAAAAACAACAGAACTAAACCAGGTACTACTGACTTCTTCTAGGCAGGGATTCTGAAATATAGTCATTTCCCTCTCTCCCAGTGCATCCCTAATCCTACCAGCTCCTTTTTCTTCTAAGAAGTTTAGGCAAGCAGGCAGCACAGCCTCATTGTTTTGGGATTTTTTTTTTTTAATTTTTTTTTTTTTTTGATGTGATGGACATATGAGGAGATCAGTTAAAAGAGCTTCATGATAACCTTCCTCGCTGAGATTTGTTTTCAATACACAGTGGATGTGACAGGTAGCATTAGTACAGCCTGAAGATCTCTCGATATGCAAAGGGTCCTTTCTCACAGTGATAGTATCACAAACATCCAGTCACCTAAGCAAGTCCCACCATGTTTCTGTGGAACAATTAAGCAGTTCTCAGCCCCATTCCTGGTGCACAAACATGCGCCCAGCTGGGGTGGGAGGGACAAACCTCTCCAGACTCCTGAGCAAAGTGCTCTCACAGGCAGGGTGACTACTGAGAAGATGCAGCAGGGAGAATCATTGATGGCCATTGCTCTTGACATATTTACTCTGCAGAGAAAGCCTCAGGCACATCCATTCCCCCACATCAAATGTGGGTTTCAAAAAAAATTATTCTAACTCTAATTCAATGGTAGCCTACCACCAAAGCTCTCAGATTTGCTCCCAGCTAGCAGAGTCAGTACTGTCTGAAGTGGAGAATGGATGGCTGGTGTCAGAGTGCTGGGAGGTAGTAAAAAGAAAGCAGGGCCCTTGCTTCTTATATGTGGGGGCCCTGGGGAAGGCTCCCTAACAGATTCAAAGGAAGGTGAGGTGGGGTAGGAGGCAGTCCAAGCAAGTCCAGAAGCTTCTGCTTACAGTTTTACACCACTCTGCTAGGTTTCAGGCTACTCAACACAACTGTCTGCCTCTGCTTGGACACAGAACCTGCAGGTTTACTTACTGCATTGATACCATATTGGTGTTTTGCCAGAAAAACATAAGCTGCAGGAAGGGAACAGTGATTTCTAGCAGTTAAATCCTGAAAACAAAAAAAAACCCACCAACCCGTTTTAAAAGTTCTTTCCCTGTCAAATTTCATACTATCATGAAACAGTGGAGCTGTCAGAGCGTATAAAAATATCAGTTTAAAAAAGCTTGGTTCGAGGCAAACTAAGGTCACTGCCTGTTTCTCTAGACTGAGACTGTTGTGAAATAGTAGAGATTTCTAGGGAAAACTCTGAACATTAAATCACTCACACAGTTTTTCAACAACGAGACAGCAGAGCAAGGTAGTGGATCTGTCATGTCAGTATTCAACATATGCCAGGTCCTTGGGAGGAGCCAGCTGGAAGATTAATCTATTAGCAAACTACATTTTAAAAATTATGTTCAAAAAATATAGGTCAAGGATCTTTACCTAAAAGAGACAGGCAGTATCACCAGCCCACTGGTGTGTCAGATCCTAACCCAGTGCCCATATGTCTGGGTACAGAGTGAATCTCAGTTGCCCTACAAGTCATGAAACAAGTTATGGGCTAATTCCACATGTAATGGATGGCTTTGCCAAGGTTCAGACAAAGCCTTTACATTATTAAAAACAAGTGTCAGGTTACAGATACTAAAGAAGTCTCAAGTCACACAAGGCTTTAAGAGATCATAATCAAAACTTTGATGGGACTAAGTCTACATATGCACAGACTACTGTCCTGAAAAAATTAGTTCAATATTTGCTCTCACTTAGTCTTTGGGGACTCCCAGCCCCTCCCCAGCCTCCTATAGAGCATCACAAGCTCTATATGTCAGGAAATATGACATGTTGGAAACACCTTGCACAAACACCATTTGTGTAGTTTCCCCTTCTGATTCTTTGCTAGAAACTTTCCTCCACAGCTCCATCAAAAGAGGGTCACGATTGACATCTTCATGCCAACACAGGCAGTGGGGACTGGGATACTCACAAGTCAGGAATAATTCAGTTTAATTTAGTAGTTTCCACTGCAATGTCAGCCCACTGCTGGACACCTAAAAACATGGTATCTTTCTTTATGGCACAGATTCTTCTCTCTTCACTTAAAATGGATTTTTAAATAACAGTACCAACAACCCCTTTCTCCATTATGCTTTTAATGATAGTAAAGTATTATCATTAAAGACAGTAAAAAGAACACACTTCATCCTGACAAGTCTTGATCTTAAGCCAGCAGCGTGTCAGAAGCATAGCTCTCTTTTTAGGCTCTATTTTCATGTGCACAGCCAATAGCAGAACTAAGAATTGCCATGTACTGTTCTTCAAGGAAGAAGATTTCAAATACAGCATTGAACACTTTTTGGATGCACTTAACAGTGTCGTCCAACATAATATAGTCTTTTGGCCCACAGGAAGATGCTTTAGGATGAAGCGAAATCTCCACCATCTCCAAGTAACTCTCACTTATGCATGGATTGCCCAGCCCACAGTACACTGAGTTCAGATTTTCATTGGTCTTTAGGGTGATGTGGAGCAGTATAATTGATTACTGAGTTACATAATGAGTGCCAGAAACCATTCTTTGCCTGACAGGATGGAGAGATTGTATATGAATCACATGGGATAGGAATGACTTGAGTCATACTCAGTTAGCTCCTCTGTTTCTTTATTGAAAGATGCCTGTGATACTCCTTGGTCAGAAAATAACACTAAGGGATTTAAATAATGAGAATAAAGACAAAATGAGAATAAAAAGGGAAAATGAGAACACAGGATTTCCTCTACTCTTTCCCCAAAGAGAAAAAAGATAAACTGCCAGAGAAACATGAACTGATGTGTTGTTCCCTTTGCCACCCTTGTCTTGCTGTAAAGGCCTTATGTCAAGAAGTTGCACTATAATTAACTCCTTGTTTTGTTTTACTGTTTATGCATAAAGGCTACTGCTCCTCGGATAGAGATGGCAATACCCACTGCAGAGCGTGCCAGCTATCTCCTTGCTCATGGTTTCTGGCACCAGCCAATTCCTTTCTGTGATTTATCACTTGGTAATCCATCTCTTCCATCCATTATCCTGCACAAAAGTCAGCTCTGGACAGCCACTTTCTCTGCAGCATAAAAGGCAGAGCTGTCACTTTGCCTACTCTGTTCTCAGCAGGGCAAGGGAATTTTGTCTTTTCAAATTCAGTAAGCTTTCTGGTAATTTGGTTGAATGTCTTACAGGTGGAAATAACAACTCTGTGCACATTAGGCTAGACTGATGACCTGTGTAAACATTTCTTTTCAGTTGGGATGGCTCTTCCCACTTAGGACTTGCAAGTTAGCCCTCATGAACCTTTTTTATTTTTCACAGGCTATTTAAGCACCAACTAATGAAGTCTCAAAAAACTATTTTACTGAAATCAAACAGATCTGTTGCCTCTATGCTGAACTGATAAACATGGCATACAGTGATTTCAAATGCTCCAACTGTAGCTTGTGCAAACATTCAGCAATAATTTATGTTGTGAAATAGGATATATAACTAAAACAATGAATTACTGCATGACAATTCTTTGATGTTTGAAATCTATTTCTAGGATTTTTATATATTCAATCCATGTGCATATCCATCCAGCATCTAAATAGTGCACCAGACTTATGGTACTCTAGAATACTATTCATAAGCAGTATTAAAGATTTTTATGTTAGAAATGTATAGCTATATCAACAAATTCAATGCGTTCTCCTAAAGTAGACATATGCTTATTAGTACAAACTTGTTTTAAGTTGATTTCACGTATGGGATCAATGAAGCAAAAAAAATATTTCTTGTGAGGACCTAGTCTAAACTGTCAGGGTTTGGGTCTAGATCAGTGCCTGCATATTTGTATATGCAGCTAGAACCACTCCAGTGCAAATATTAGCAGTGGTAAAGCATATGCAGAAAAAATAACACACTGCAATAGAAATTAAAAGTCTCCTGCCTGCAGCTGTGCAGCTCACAAAATACCTCTATTTTGTAAAAAGCTCTGTGTACAATAAAGAAAAAGGGAAAAAAGGAAAAAAACTATGTTTTCCTTCAAAGACTCAACACAAAGCAAAACATCCTTTCAAGAACAAGACTTTCACCTTTGATACAGCTATACTGGATCTAGAATTTGCCATGTGCTTAGGGAGAGAACTCATAAACCCAAAGAGAGTTCAGGTTGGGGAAATAATTTCTATTTCTCTCCTTCAGCTCAGTCAACCTCATGGGAAAAAAAAAAAAAAAAAAAAAAGGTAGATGAGGAGGGAAAGAGGGAACAAAGATACAGAAAGAAACCAGGGAGGGGAGGAGTAGGGATGGGGAGCTGAGAAGCAAGAAGAAAAAAGCATTTGTAAAATTAAAAGGCAGGGCCCCATCAGATTGTGTCGGGCAGGGGAAAGCGTGTCGTAGGCAGGAGTAATTGGTAATCGGAGCAGAAGTGAAGAAGGGGATGATTTATGGGAGCATGGAGACAGGGGTGGAATAATTTTTGGAGCAGAACGGGGAACTTACTGAACGCCTGAAACTCAGCTACTTATCCACTCGTTCTCGTGATAAATTAGCTCTTGTTTAAAGTAACCGGAGCTCCATTTTTCATTCTGATTACTACACTTGATATCTCTCTCTCTCCTTCTGTTTCTCTCTGACCACTGCCCCTTAGCAGGTTCTCTGAGCTGAGGCAATGGGTTTATGGAAACTCTTCACCCCTCCATTACAATGTTCACCCCCACCTTCCAATTACTGTACAGTTAACTCTTTAAGCTGCTGTGTGTTTCTCTAAGCTGCTTAAACTGTTTCTCAGGGTTGACCTGGGAACATATGGAACATGATCCTCCATTTATGCTATGGTGGAGGGAAGGTGGGTGGGGGTGTGTGCATGGTGCTTGCATGCATACAGAACAGGCACAGTGGTATGTCATGGCTTCCAGCATTTGTGTGTGTGCTTGCCATGTTTGGAAAGCAGCAACATGTCTGGCCTAGAGCACACCGGGTTATTATGAGGAATAATTTATTTTATGGTGCCACCCAAAGCCACTGGACTTCCCTCAGGTTCAAGGTCTCACTATTCAGTTTAACACATAAATCCATATGAACACTCAGGTGAGGCACAACAGGCAAAACTGAAACAAGTGGCAGAAAGAAGGAGGTGACATACAGTGACAGACTCACCACAAGCAAGAGTAGATGATTTAAAAAAACCTCATTTTAAAATAACTTTTAGTAAGAAATTCTAAGATTAATAAATACTAATGAAGATCGAGTTTCTTACTGATATTAGAACCAGTTATTTTCCTAAAAGCATAAAAATATTGAAGTGGATCACAAGGAAAGATTTGAAGGATTAAATGGTTTTGCCAGTCAGTTCAGGGAATACAAAAGACAAAGTATAAAGGGTACCACAGGAGACAGACCAGCTAGACTTCTGCTACTTTCCCTTATGAGTGAGAAAGACATGAAGATCAAATTGCTGAGAATACTGAGAAATAAAGTACAAGAACAGACAAGCCAGAAGTTGACTTGTTATTGCCATTAGTCTAGAACTAGGATATAAAAAAGGGGCTATTCACTGAAATTAAAAGATGACAAAGTAATTTTTCCACACACAAATAATTAGCTGATGCAGTCTTCACCTCAGCTGCTATTAATGCCAGGAGCTTGGCACAATTGAAAAGGATAAGGCAAGTGTAAGGACATATCTAGACCTATGTTGGTTGGTGTGGACACCAACAGCTGAGCCCCTGCACAAGAAACCAATTTCTACATATACTGTCTCAGCAGATGTGACCCCACAGTCCAGCTGTGGGGTCACATCTGCCTTCTGCCTGGAGTCCTTGCACCTTCTTGATTCATTTTGTTGTCAGTCACAGCAAAACACAAGGTATCAGGTTTGCAAAGGACACCAGATCTGACACATCACAGCAGCACATGACCTCCCGTACAGGGCAACACAGCCACAAAGCCTTAACGAATAAGCTGCCTGCCCAACACGGCTTACACTCAGTGAAAACTCTATCACATATGATGGGACACATCGGTTAAACTGCACATTCAGTTGTAGCCCTTGTGAAGAAGCCATATTCTGATCAGTGCTGCCTGACTTGCTGCTGCTACTGTCTGCCCTGTGACACCTCCTATACTGCCAGCCTGAATACACTCTCCTAGGTACAGTTTAGTTAAATCACACCAAGCCACATGCAAAATTGAGCTAATTCTAGTAAAGCTAGCATAAACTTAACTCAAGTTTCTTTTATATTTCTGTAGCCAGCAGGCAGTGCAGCCACATGTCATCATGTTTATGACAGAAAAGATTAATATTATGGATAGGTACTTTTCCAAATGAGAAGACACACCTCAACAAAATATATCCATACTACAGTCTCTCAACACAGGCCTTTTTCGTATGGGCTTTCAATGCTTATTCTATAAACATAATTATCTCCAAGTTCAAGCAGAGCAATCCCATCTCCATTTCCTCCTTATTCATGCTACTATAGAATTGTGTGTTACATGAACAACCTGGTAGCACTGAACTCCTGTTATTACCTATGTTAGTGTGAGAGGCATTCTTTGAATAAGTAATTACAGTTCAGGTTATAAGGTGTTTAGGAGGAAAGTCTAGGTAAAGTAAAAAATGAGAAAAAAAATCTATAAGCATTGTCATTACCAAAACCAGCAGGTGGGCAGGTTGCTTGGAAACAATGATGGAGTCTCTGCCTTGAAGGAGTCACAGACAGCGTAAGAGCCCAGACCTCCTAAACACATATTTACAAGTTCACAGCCTGATGTGGTTCTCACAGAACTCACCAGAAAGGTATCTTTGGAAGATAAATGGGACCACCAGGTATTACACTATTAGTATTTCACCAGTGATGTCAACACAGCTACGTTGTGCAGGCAGGGACTACAGACCAAGGCCCAGAGTAAAAAGCAGCTGCAAGAGAGGTAACAGACAAGGACAAGGTGTGCAATAAAAGGGTGAAGATAATGAACGTGCATTTTCTTTGAGGTGAGTATACTGCACATCCTCTAACCTTGGAGGATCCCAGGAGGTTTTGGAAAGGGGATGAGGGTGGTTCGCAGTTGTTAATACCTTTTTATTATATATTTCATTATATTAAGTAGAGGGCAAACTGATCACTATGACCAGACAAGGACAGGGAGATTAGCCTTACTGCAGTGATGGGCAGTTTCTTACTTGGAGTCCAGACAGCTAATCTACCCACCATGTTTCAGACAGCGCTCACTTTATCTGTACTCAGGAGCCCAGTCCCATCTCTCCTTCTCATACCTTTGATAGCAAGCAGCTAGATTTTCAGAGATTTCAGAAAGCCGAAGTGTATGAAGCAAGTGATGATCCTGAAAGTTTTGCTTTTATACAGAGCAATTTCAGTGCAGAAGCGTCTAGCATAGTCTCAGCGGGGAAAAGTTACACCTGAGAATCCAGATCCATATGCTTAAAGTAAACTTTCCCTGTCTGAGGCAAAGAAGTAGAAATCTCTATTTTCAAAGAGATTCCTCAAAGCTGTGGAATAGGAAATGAAGCTGATTTAAATAAATAAACAATAATGTTTGGGGTTTTTTTGTAAAAAAAAGGATCTTTCAGAATTAGTCCAGAACTGGAACTGTCGTATTTCACAGGAAAAGACAAAAATCAGTGAAACAAAGTATCTGCTCCTGAAACTCCAGCATAAGACACTAATCCAAATGAACAGAATTGGTGGATTTCAAAGAATTGTGATTATTTTGTAAATAACCACTGTCATGGTGGCTTACAGCAGTGGCTCCTTTCCTCTAGAACTACCTGGTCAACACAATGCTAAGATAGCTTATGGACAAACCAGAAGCAACTTAGCATAAAATGGTGTATTAGTTACCTCTGGCATTCAACTGCCTTTTTACTGCCTTGGCCCAAAGATAGTCAACAAGTTGCAGCATTAGAGTGAGAGGTTCATTCACATCTCAGCCTTCCTTATGAGACCGCCAACAGGAAAATGTCCCAGTGCAACTCTCACCCATTTTCTCTGCAAAATCAGTAAGAGACTAGTTCATCAGGGACACCAACTCATAGTACATGGCCATAAGGTAGTACTGACTGGCTGTGTTACTGCGGGGTCAATGCTGCAGACTGAAGGACAACTCAATCCACAGCCAATCAAGTGAGCAACTCTTATTTATTATACCTCAAGTGTATCTGATACTGTAACCAAAATGTTCACATATAGCAGCTATCTCCCTCAGTGACCAAGAACACCAGGGTGCAAATAGGACACAGCCCTTCATGTGTTGGCAAAGCCATACTGTTTAGCCTAGAAGCTCAGATGAGAAGCAAGAAAGCCTTACCATTGCGATCATCACTTTCCCGCCTCTGACCTGCAAAACCAGTGAGTCTTCAGGGGATCATCCAGCACTCTGTGGAAAGAAATAGCTGAAATATTCAGAGGATGTCAGGATATCCCTTCCTTACAAAGAGAGGAAGCATTAATTTATTGGACAGAATCAAAATTCTGTGACTGTTTTCTGGACCTCTAAGGAGTTAGAGAGATTACTGTTACTCAGTGGACAGTGAAAATTTCTCCCCACTTATTTCCAATGCCAAGTCAATAGAGAAAAACTTCTGAGGAAACTTTTTTTGAACAAGACCTAAAGTTCTTAAAGGTTCTTCCATTTCTGTTGGCCTTCTAGACCATACTGGAATTCAAATAACCTCTCTGATTTACTTGGGGGGTTGTAAAATACTACAGGTAGAAGGAAGAGGAAGGTGAAGAGAACAATCCTAAGATACAATGGATATATTTATTTTTTTAAGAACTATCGTTGCTCTCTTCTATGCCCCCTCCCCTGGCAAAGGTGAACTGCATATCTTTAGTTAATAATTAACTTGTCATGAGCTCCATCAATATCCCATCACCTAAGTGACAGAGGGAAGGGAGGCGATGGGGGAGGTGATCAGCACGACGTGCCAGCTCTGCCCGCAGCCTGCGATCTCGTCTCGGCCATAATAAATAGGATGAAATGCGCTCCTGATAAATGCCCATGTCATGGAGAGATTTTACCTTCACTCAGAAACAATGTAATATCTCAGCTATTACCCAAAATAATTTATCAATGTGTAATAGCTTTGTGCAGAGCTCAGATAGGAGGGGAGCAGCGCTGCCCGAGATGGATGGATCCTACCTTCTGCTTTTAATTTTTAATGCTCGTAGGCAGCTTCACATTAAAGGCCAGGTGTCATATATAGACTTAATGTAAGAATGGAGTTCATGAATTCTAATCAGGAGAGAATCTCCCCTTCTTTTTTTTTTTTTTTTTTTTTTTTTTTATTTATCAATTTTCCTCTCTTTCTGTTCTTCCATCTTCTTGCTTCTCTCTTTTGGTCCATTTCTCCCCCCCTATTCTTCATATACAATTTACATGCCGTCTCTGTAGCAAAACCATTTGGGTAGCTATTTGCTACTTCCAAAAACTGTACCATCACTTAAGGACAAAACAGAAGATTAGATCTACTTGTGCCTTGGTCCTGGTGTCATCATTTTCACCTAGAAGAACAAACTCAACACAGGTACCACAACAGAATAGTAGCATTTTATAGCCAGGCAAAAAAAACAGCACAGTAGTGATCAAAAGTGGAAAAACCTGGACTGTGGCCATCAAAATTCATAGTGGAATTGTGTTACTGAAAATATCCTGGCTGTAAAGGGCCAGTGAAGAAGACCCATCCCATATCCCAGCCAAATAACATATCCCTGCAAAGAAACACATTTCTTTAATTGGCAAGAATACAGAACTGGGATGTGTGGATCCAAATAATGTTGTATCTCAAGGTCTCATTTTCCTAAGACTGCTAGTCTTCTTATAACCATGTCAGCCACACTAATGTTCTCCTCTTCACTTTCAACATTATGCATGAAAACCCAGTTGGGGCCCATCTCATCTAGTGGCCTGTGTCAGAGGAACCTATTCAAGGACCTCTGTAACAATATGTAAAGTCTCCAGTATGGACAACAGGACAATGCCAGGAAGTTCTGTCATTAAAAACAAATCATTAGGACTTACAGTAGAAGTACCATTATTGTATTAGTACACTACATCAAAGTATGACGTATAGTCTGGGTGAGACATAACTGAAAGCAACAGCAATCTGTGACAGCACTTCTTAGCTCTGGGCAAAGAACGGAGCTGTAGGAAGGAAGAGGGGAGCACCACTTACTGGCCGGAATGTGCAGCAAAAGACAACAAGACAGTTAATACAAGCAGCAGACGCAAAGATCAAGGAAGAGCCACAGGCTGCAAAACGGTGAAGATCGACTGTCTGAACAGCAGCTTTTGTTTGCACTCCGATGTGAAGGAAAATAAATGCACACCAAGAGAATACTGCCCACAGGAGACGCACTGCCAGAGCTGCAAACTCTTACAACCACTTTGCTGACTTGCGAGTTATGAGGACATCAGTGCCGAGAGGAGTTTGGGCTTGATTTCCTGCTCTCTATTAACAAACATAACGTTAACTGCTCCATTTGTTGGTTGAAAATGCACCAACCACAGTCTGAATGACTTGGGGAATTTCTTCAAAAGAAAAGTCTCATTTTGTGCCTAAGGACCAAGATAGCATTAAAAGACTCTGCTGGTGCTGTTTCAATGTCCCTTTTGGCAAGCAGGTAAACAGAGGACAACCGCCTTTAGGGCTTGCATTATCAGTGAACTATTTCTCTTTTCCTCACCACTCAGACATCTTTCTTTCCAGACCATAAAGAACCTAAGACACAGGCCATTTATTCCTATGTGGTACTTAGAAGATTCCTCAACCTACCAGAACAACACAGCAGACTTCTCAAGCACCAAATTCATTACAGGAACAGTCTATAGGAATCTTTCCTTACTTGTTTCTTAACTTCTGCAAGGATTGCTCGAGAACATTCCTCTATTTTCACCTTACTTCTTCCCATCTCTGCATGTCACACAGTTCTGGAGGTCACATCTGTTCCAGCTAAAACAAATAGCATGCCCAAAACTTCACTAGCGGTTGATAGGTTCATAGGTGGTTGATCAAAGGAAGAGAAAGGCTGGTGTCCCACTGTGACAAATCCACTCTGCACACTAAGAAGCCATCTCTATAATATATGTTAAAAACACATTTAAGAAAAAGTCATGGCATAATTGATAAAAGACAAGACTTAGCATTGTATTCAGCTTTATCAATGTCAGAATAAGAGACTGCAAATCTTTAGACAGACCTGAAAAATAAGAGGGTGAAAAGCCAAAGTTGTATTGCTGGGCCATAGTGTGATATTTCAGAGTACAGGGAACGTGTGGCTGTTTGTGGGCTGAAGCTCTGGAAACTTCAGGCTATCTGTTAAGATTCTCAGTTTTTCTAGGAACACTTTACAGACTGCCTGCATGCTCATGCCTTACTAGCACATTTTGCTCCTCTACGTCTGTGTATAAATGTAGTACTGCAAAGGCAAGACACTAGCATCCCCTGGTGCAGCAGCCTTAGGATACCCTCTGTGATATATAGTTATCTGAACTAATAAGGAAGAGAGATGCTGTTTGAAGAGGACAGAAAGATAGCCTTACCTCCCCTGAATACCACTCACTTAGTGGTTTTGGCCTGGCTCCAAGACAGGAGGAGAGCAGCATGCCCTTGTCTGTGTTGAATGAAAGCCCATTGCCAGCTGCCAAATAGCTTCAGGCAGACAGTGACTCCAAGGACCAAACTAAGAGCTCTGAACTCATTCACTCATAGGCCAAGATCCTTCCTAACCCTAGGGGGATGTGATAGAGAAAAAAGAGAGACATCCCCCAGGTAACAGTCTCTTGCATCACACAGCCTGAGCCTAATAAGGGTCTACTGCTGTCTCATTCCATTGCTAACACTGTGACTCTAACTGCCGTGTACTACAAATTAATTCATTCCTTCAGGCCTTGCTGTTCAGTAACTGGCTGTCACAGCAATCTCCCGAGGAGCTAATTGAGAGTTGTGATCCGTGCAGTATTTCCATTAGCGTTGTAATGACAGGCAGCCAGACATGCTCGCACACACACAGCACAGGTTGCTCTGTCCCCACAAAGGGAGGTAGATAACAAGACGAGCCATCTCAAGTGTTAAGCGGCAGCTGGGAGAAAGGGAAAACAGGAGGAACAATTTCCATGATTCAGACTGAGGTCACCCAAACTTTGCCTGAATGAAAGCAACTTGCTGGGAGCTCAAGTTTCTAATTGACATTAGTGGAGTAAAATCCTTCACACGCTCGTCTTCTGTACAGTGGCACTGTTCCCGGAGACTACAAATCCCACCTAACAAGTCACCTCTATTTGAATGGCCTTCCCCATTGCATGGTGGGACCTGTAGTCTCCATAGAGATGCTTCTTGAATAAGGACAATTACCACTGTAGTTGTGTGTAGTGCTGTAGAAGCTACTAATATTAGAGTCTTGCAAGTTCTGCTTAGCAGACTGGAAGAGGTATTAATTTGGGAAGAATGTATTTGATCAGTTATGATGTGGTTCATTTCAACCTGGATATCTCAGGCATGAAGTCTGTTTATAAACTTAATCTTTTTTTATTTGTTTTTGCTTTCATGCCTAATGGGTTAGCAGGAAAACATTAAATACAGCACCTCCTGTAGCTGTGCCACCTGCTGATGACTAAAGACTTAGCCATCTTAAAGGACACATTTTATGTCCTAACTGGACTACATCTTCAGTTCTCACCAGAAAGCAGAGGACATGCAATTCTGCGCTGTCACTGATGATTATTTAGCAAAGTCAGTTAGAAGGTGAGAAAACTGTGTTCTCTTGGGGGTTTGTCCACTTTTTTGAACTAACTCTAGAATTAATTTTACTATATCTGAGACCTTGTCTATGTACAAACAAACGTGTATCCATTTAACTTAATTGTCTTAGAAGCTGGTCAAATTGAAGCAGACTAGTTCAGTAGGCACTTCTGAGTGCTTTATTAATTCCAAAGATGTGACTAGATTCTTTATAAATTAGTTCCAAGGTCCGTTATCAATGGGAAACCAAACCACAATAATTATTCTGAATAACAACGAATGAATCCTTTAAAAATATCATTCTGGTGTTGATCTTTTTAGACTTAAAAAAAAAAAAAAAAAAGAGGCTATTTAAATTTTCCCTAGTAATTAAAATTTTGCAACACTTTAAGTATCTAAGTAAACCAGGATGCATTTGCAAGTGAATTATTTCAAAGTGATCTGTGCAAATATCATAGCAGACAGACAGATGTAAGTCAACAGCTCTAGTCACCATTAAATTGAGACTGTTGCAATGACAGAGGTAACTCAGCCATGTGTAAGGAGGTAGCTCATGCTGAGGAACTCTGAGGGTGAAGATACTCTTGCTTGGACCTGGACTGCTCTCACATAGTCCCATGTTTCCAAAGGCAACATTTTAGAAAGTGAATGAGCTGCAGGTTCTTGAGAGCATTACAGAGCACACAGTATGCTACTCTGACTGACAGTGCAGTCTGGCTTTATAAAAATACCTAGGGAAGATACCTATTCAAGGTACCCAAGCAGCCTTTAGGGCTCAGATAGAGGATTAATTTACTGAGCCTTAAGAAGTTGTGGCATATAATCTTAGCTTGATAATTGAGCATGTACATGCTCCTGGCATGTGATAAATGCAAGGTCATTTGACTTAACCTAGGAGAAGACAGCGTTAAGTGGAATTACACCATGTCTGCTGCAGGCTAGTTGTCCACACAGCTGTTACCACAGCTCAGCTGATACACAGCAATTTGTTCAATTGTGTTAAATGTTATTGCATGTAAAAATCCCGATTCTGCCCTCTTGTGACAATATCACAGGAAAATTAGGGGTTTTTAAAAGTCATATGAATTTGTAAAGAAAACACAAACATTTAAAAAAACTTTTACAACAGTGAAGTGCTCCTGGAAAGCGGCTAATATAGAATGTTCTGAGATATTCATGTAGATCCATACTGGAATATATTTGGCTTTCCTGTACATAACTCTAATTACAATTTTCAGTTGGACATAGTTGCAATAGATATAAAATAATCTCAGCGGGACAGAGTGGAAGGCAACATACCAGGTGCACCTGCTTCTTCTGCAGACAATCAAACTGGAAGCTCACACCACTCCAAGAACAGACCCTACCATCACCCATGGCAAGCTTCTGAAAAAAGGCAAGACAATATCAATGAACAAAGTTCCAAAAGCCCGGGGTAGAGGATATCCTGGAATGGACCACACAGCCCATTGGGATAGGTTGTGTCCTGGGATTTAATTTCAACAATCATTCAGGGCATGCCCAAAGAATATACAAAGTGGGCATAAAGCTTATCTCTGTTATCACTGATGGGAAAGCTGTGGTATAAATGGAAAAGGTCCCAAGTTCTGACTAATAACTTCATTGTTACAGAAATACTAAGTGCCATGGAACACCTTTGGCTTCTGGGCAAAGTGTAAATGATACCTTTTCCCTTAAAATGTGATACAAGATGGTTGGAGGGTGGAGTGTAGACATACAAGTAGTGATTTGTAAACTCAGTCAGTTTGCAGCTGACACCCAGTTGGGTGGGAGTGTTGATCTGCTCGAGGGTAGGGAGGCTCTGCAGAGAGACCTGGACAGGCTGGAGCCATGGGCTGAGGCCAACTGGAGGAGTTTCAATAAGGCCAAATGCCGGGGGCTGCCCTTGGGCCACAACAACCCCCAGCAGCGCTACTTGGGGAGGAGTGGCTGGAGAGCTGCCAGTCAGAGAGGGACCTGGGGGTGTTGATTGACAGCCGGGTGAACAGGAGCCAGCAGTGTGCCCAGGGGGCCAAGAAGGCCAATGGCATCCTGGATTGTGTCAGCAATAGCGTGGCCAGCAGGGACAGGGAAGGGATCTTACCCCTGTACTCGGCACTGGTGAGGCCGCCCCTCGATTCCTGTGTTCAGTTTTGGGCCCCTCACTACAAAAAGGACATTGAATGACTCGAGCGTGTCCAGAGAAGGGCAACGAAGCTGGTGCAGGGTCTGGAGCACAGGTCGTACGAGAAGCGGCTGAGGGAACTGGGGGTGTTTAGTCTGGAGAAGAGGAGGCTGAGGGGAGACCTCATTGCCCTCTACAGCTCCCTGAAAGGAGGTTGCAGAGAGCTGGGGATGAGTCTCTTTAACCAAGTAACAAGCAATAGGACAAGAAGGAATGGCCCCAGATTGTGCCAGGGAAGATTTAGACTAAATATTAGGAAGCATTTCTTTACAGAACAGGTTGTTGGGCATCCTGATTATTTTGAACTGATTACTTGGAGGGAGCTTCTGAAATGCGGTTACTGATTTAGTAATCATAGCATGTATTTCAACACAAACAGATCTCTATAACTCTGCCATGCCAGTACACATGTAGTTCCATAGCATGACAGGATCACCCCAAACAACTGGAATAAAATCCTGTAGCTGTAATGTCTGAAAGAAACCTCTGTTCATGTCAGCATTTGACATCCTCATGGTCTCCATGCACATAACTTTGGGGTCTGTCTGTTTTGGTGCCAGGAAGCCTTGGTGTCTGTGTTTCCAACGACATAACCCTGTCAATATTTGTACAAGTTTTTTTCCCATGGCTCACCAATGCTTGAATTTTTAATATTTTTTTAATAGAAAATGACCTCAAGCCTGTCAAATTTTCAGTGCTCACTGCACTGTTCAGTTCAATCATTCAATCACATTTCCATAGCCTTTATTTGAATGTTCTTGCAATAACCAATGCAGCCACA
Organism: Athene cunicularia; assembly: GCF_003259725.1. Taxonomy (NCBI): domain Eukaryota; kingdom Metazoa; phylum Chordata; class Aves; order Strigiformes; family Strigidae; genus Athene; species Athene cunicularia. Next base: position 24,789,833 of record NW_020799101.1, on the reverse strand, counting down.
AGCAGAACAGCTCTTGCACAGCTCAGTCATGGACTGGGGTGGGTAGAAGTACACTTGGACTCACTTGGTACACTGGCAAACAAAGACCACTTGTGCACATAGACTCAGGAAAGTCTGGTGAGTTCTTGAAAGATGCACTGAAAACCAATTCCTAACAAGATTTTTCTCAAGTTAGTGCAACATGGAGAACTCTAGGCTGAGATACCAGCATGAAGCCTGGGCAAGTACTCAGCCAGTGCATGCACAGCTACTATTTGTGAGTAATGGAGTGTGTGGCTCTGCAGAATTGCCATGGTTCCTCCTGGAAAGGTTTGGCAAATCTCATACTGAGAGAACACCTGAGGGGCAGCTGTGTAATTTAACAATGTGGAAATGTCCAAAAGCAAAACAATGAAACATCTGTGATACAGTAACTGATCTCATATTCACTGTTCTGTACTGGGTTGGGTACAGCAACATGAGGTCAGACAGTCTCCTTGCTTTTATCGAGCAAACCTAAGAGAAGTGGAGCACTATTTGCAGCCTTGACAATATACCACTGCAATAAAGCTCATCCTACCAATTAATTTTTTATAAGCCAGGCAGTGGCTGGTGAAATTTTTTCATTCATATAAATGTAGCAGTAAGTCCTGAAAATAATACACAATCACTTGTATGCATGAGAAAGCTTTACCACTCAACCTAAATCTCATTTTAAACCTGTTCTCTACCTTCACCAGCCAAAATATAAGAAGCTGCTCTCCTACTAAAACAAGGATCTTGTAGTGGAACCAACACCAATTTGACTAAGCAGGTTTAGAGGTCACCTATTAGCTTACTTAGTTGTCATCAACAGACAGGCCTTAGGAGTTTTCCCATTAGATTTTACATCTTCAGTGCAGCAGAGCTACATCTACAGTTCTGCAAATGTCATTAATTCTCTGTTAGGTTGGATGAACCATGGTCCCTTCATATTCTTCTTGCTCACCAGCAGGGAATAGGTTATTGGTCCCCACTACAGTTTGATCTTCACAGGGTGGTTCTAAGGTGGAGGCAAAAAACTCCCATATGAAGTGGAATAAAGGGCTGAGCTGGGCAAGTTCATGAGATATACACATTGACTTCTCTAGCAATGCCCACTTCTGCTGCTGGCTACATAGATGTGACACACAGAGCTGAGAAACTGGAGACAAGCTAGCATGGAGATGCACCAAGTCAGCAGCTCCACAGCAGAAAGCAGATATGGCTACTAAAGCCCTTTCATACCACACCTCCTCCAGCAAACCCAGGCCAGCCCCAAGGTACAGTACCTGCACCTGTCTCAGCTCAAGAGGTCCTTGCAGCTTGTGTGTGATGGAAGACACCTGTCTGCCCTGTGAACAGATCTGCTGCTGCTGTGAGAACAGGGATCTTGAGAGAGGAAGAGTTGTCCTGATGCAGTGAGCTCAAATCATTTGGAAGGAACCTTTGGGGGACATCTAGTCCAGTCATGAAGCAGGACTACTACCACCACTAGAACATATCAGCTGTGCCTTTGTCTAGCTGAGTCCTGGGAACTTCCAAGGACGGAAGTTCCACCATATCTATGGGTGATGTGTTTCACTGGAGCACAGGACCCTAGGGAAGTTTTACCTATGCCTAATTTGAATATCTCAAGACACAGTATGTACTGCCAGCCATAGATGGCAGAAGACCAAGTCCTACCTCGTCTATTCTAAAAATAGTTAAGCATAAAATGAGCAAAAGTAAGTAAAGATTTGGAAACAGGCTCACAAAAACAGAGTGTAAATGCATTTTTCATGCTACCTGAAACTCAGCACTAACTACAGGAACTTCTTCAGGATTTCTATTTTCAAAAGCTCTCTCAGTCAGCAGAACTGAAGAAAGATTATGGTACTCTGATACTCCCTCTGACAGAATAAAGCTGCATGAAAACAATCAAGACAACATTAAACAATGTCTGATAGCAAGCCCAGCTTCCACAGCATTCTCTGTTCAGTAGGGCAGTTTACAGAGCAGGGAACCTTTTCTTCAGGAGATGGATCTGATTCAGTTCAAGAAACAGCTAAAGCACCAAAACTCATATACCTCATTTGGCTTTTTGCCTATTTCTCTTGCCAAAACAAAGAACTAGTTTTATTCTGGTCTGCCATGTTCCAGGTTAACTCACTGCGTAATTTAGTGTAGCTGTTTTACAACTCACACTTAGAATCACAGAATTAGGATTGGAAAAATCCCCTGGAGGTCATCTGGTCCAAATCCCTGCTCAAACCAGGTCCAGCTTTGAATTCAGATCAGGCTGCTCAGGGCAAATTGTGACTGTCTCTGAAGAAGACAGACTCCCTGCACCCACTCCCATTATGAAGAACTTTTCCTTAGAGTCATTGTAACTCACCTGTTGCAAGTTGTATTCATTGCCTTTCATCTTTCTGCTGTGCTCCTCCAAATAGAAACTGTCTCTGTCTTCTCTTTGACTACCTATTAGGCAGATTAAGGCTACAATTAAATCTCCTTTAGCTTTTTCTTCCCCAGCTGAATAAACTGAAGTCTTTCAGTGTCCTTTTATCTCATGTGCTTCAGTACTCTAACCATCTGTGTCACCATTGGCTGGAGTTGCTCCAGTTTATGCACATCTTCCCTATACTGGGCAGGCCCAAAATGTACACAGAACTCCAGGTACAGTCTTGCAGTTGCTAAACAGAGGGGAATAATCACTCCTCGACTTGCTGGATATAATCCCATTAACACAACCTATTATGTGCTCAGCCTTCACTACCCCAAAGTCATGATGCTGACTGATCTTCAACTTGTCTATCTGGACACTTGGGTCCTTTTCTGCAGAGCTGCTCTCTAGCCATGTGGATCCTAGCCCACACTTCTTTAAAAAAAACAACATTCATTTTCCAACACACCTTAGCAATATCACAAAAATCAGCATGCAATTTGCAATTCAAGGGCAGTAAATACACCTTGTGAGCAGAACAGAAAATAGGTGGTTTATGGGGATGCCTGAATTTGCTTGCAACTGACAAATTAGGGGGTGTTCAGGCATAATTTATAAATTCCCACCTTCTACTTTACTTCTTCTCCCAGCACAGTATCTGTGCCTTAAGCATTTGTGTAAGATGCCACATCTTTTGCCTTCTCTGAGGCCTCATGCACCAGATGTAGCAGGACAGCCAGATCATCTGCAGTCCAATGGGAAGAGTTAACAAGGAGCAAATATCTGCTGCCAGAGCCAAAGGAAACACAAGGGATACATCCTTGCACCACAATCTCTAATCTGTGGGCAAAATAAAGTTCTCTGGTTCAGAGTAGAAGCCAGTGAGTGAGGGGTAGAGGAAAGGCCAGGAGTTGAGCACTCCCCCCATTTTCTCACTCTGAGTTTGAATGAACAAAGGAGGAGAAGAAAGAGGACCTGTCTGGTCAAGAGATTAGCAGAAAACTGCACAGGTCTCTGGGGAAGAGACCATAGCAGGGAGCAGTGAGGAGAAAGGTAGCTCAGGAGCCCATTATGTTTTCACCAAACTGTGCTCTTCTACTAGAATGCCCTAAACGTGTTAGCACTGCTCCAGGAACAAATCTACATTTCTCCCGAATCTAGTTCCATACCTGGTTATACCTACATACATATACCCAACATGCACATAATCAGATTTTATATCCCAATCCATGTGATTTCTGGCACTATTTACATTTTAACTCACAGTATGTTTCTCTTTCCTGGGGGTGGTTTAGAGCAGATTTCACAGCTGTTAGGCTTTAAATAAAGTATCTATTCTACTCAGTTGTATTTTAAACGATTCACACTCTGCAGGTATGCCTCCTTCTCCCCTCTATCTGCTTTATTTTTCACTTTGCCCAAGCACTATAATCTCCTAAAACAAGATCCATTTTGTCGAGCACTGTAGCTATATCAGTCAAGGGTACAATCACTGTTAGAACATTACCTCTGGCAATGGCCTAGAGCAGATACTTAAGGAAAGATGATTAGAGACAGGGCAGGAACTGAATGACTGTCTTTGGGGCATTGTGGCTGATGCTTTGGAGATCTGGCCACAGGGACCCAAAACCCCTTTCCATGTGGTAATACAAAACACAGCATAGTTTGGGTCATTTCCTCTCACCCCCTGCCTTTGCCCTTGGCATGATGTCACCTTTTTCAGTAGTGTGAAATCCTCTGTCATGATGATTCTTCCATTTTTATTTATTCACATATTAACACACTTAATAGTATGGCTATTATTATTGGCCTAAAAAACTTCTCTTCTTTGTTTTTGGAATTAGGCAGTATCTTTGCCACCTTCCTTCCCCATGATTTAAGATATGATTTTGCGATGGATGCAGACACATTTACAAAACGTGGTAATGCAGACTTAGTAATATCGTTGGAACTGTGTTGAGTGGCAAAAAATGAGGCTGATACAAGCCCTGTCAACAAAGCTCCACAGCTGCTGCCACATTAGTTGCACTCGTGCTAAGCACTGGCCGCAGCATACAGTAAAGTTTTCCAGGTATAATCCTAACGAAAGAAAGAAAGAAAAAAACCTCCACCAAATACAGAAATTCACTTGGTGATCTACTTATTTAAATATGTCAGTCTTAGATACCAGAATCTAGCTTGTAAGGGGACTAACATTCTGTAAGGATGAATCCACAGTCTAAACAACAGATGCATACAGTAACTATAGAAGCATATCCTGCCATAAGGTTCTATAACATGGCAAGTTTTAATGGAGCTGATAATTTTAACAGTTTCTCTCTTTATGTTACTCTGCCTTGTACACATTATCTCTGCATAATAACAAAATAAATAAATGGTATCTACTTAGTTTGTTCTGACCTTTAACTAACATCCACTCATGCAAACTGAAAGAAACCCATGGCAGATCTAGTATTAAAATATCCAGTCTGAATAAACCATCTGGTAGGATTTGGCCAATAAGGACAGTATTAAAACAAAAACAGTAACTAATAATATCCTGTTGCTTAGTACTTATACCACACTTTACATTTAGAAGTACTGCAAAAACCATTACTTGATTAATCAATTAATCAAGAAGCTATACAATTAGCTACATTACCTAATTAATTAATCAGGAAGCTATTAAAAGCCTGACTGAAAGTACATCGATTGTTTCTAGAAATAATGCAATTGCAATGTTGTGGTGCAAAGGTAAGAATTTCAGTTGGGAAACAACAGTTTTCAGATCTATGAGGATTCATGTGCATGGATTTGAGATGCATCCCAAAGATCTGTGGCATGGAAAAGCAGAAAAGAGTTAGGCTATGTATTGTCAAACATAAGGGTAAGGGGTTGTTTGAAATGGCACTACTTTCAAACACAAAAGAATAAGCTATGGCTGAGATCCTACCTTGCAAGTAATTCCCATCCTGAGGGTAGGAAAAAATAAGAGAAAACTTACTTCTACTTTATTTTTCAGTCTCACTATCAGCTGCTGCCTTTATTTAAAAAGACCAGCAGTAGCTGAGTTTCGTCTGCTATTAGCACGCACACATAATTCTAAAGCTACAGAAAAGTGATTGAGAACAGTTACATCAGTGACTGACATAACATCTTGTGCATGAGGTTTGCCCAAACTACAGGCTGATTGTTCAGGATCCTCCATCTCCTAATCCTACAGACATACTTCTGATGGGAGACTGAACTGCAATAGCAGCACCCCTGGCATAGAAGGGGTGTCTAAGACACTGGATCTGCTCCATCTAGCTATTCCAGAACATGTCATGCTACACCTCTGTACTGGAGATGAAGATAGCTGCAGGCAACAATATATAGGGACTATAGACTGTACATTATCTGCAGGCTACTGATTGGTGATCATGGCAGTAGAAGACCTGAGGGGAGTTTCCCATTCTTCCTAAACTGACCCTGTGGTAAGATAGGTTTTATTGTAATGGGATCATTGATCCCCTCCCCCTACTTTCTTATTCCAATTTTCACCCCCCTCCCTTATATTTTATTAAATTTCAATCTCTTTTTGATAATAGTAAACAAACAGAAAACGAGAGCAGAATATTATATTCCATAGCATCACAGTAGCTTGAGAGACAGACATATTAGCACAACAGAAGGGGGGAAGAGGGAAAGCTCATACCAGGTATTGCCTTCCCTCACAAATATATAGACAGAAAGAACTCTTGCACAGGTGAAGAAAGCCCTCAGTTTGCTTGGCTTTTGAAGCAGAGTACTGGAGCAGCCTACGCTTCACCTTAATGGGCATAAAATGGAGCACATGATGTCAGTCAGTGTCTCCAAAGATGAGCAGCAGAAACAGATTATACACTCTGGCACACAAGGCACAGTCTGGTCCAAATCCTTGCATCCTATGAAGACAGTGTTTTTGTGCATATTGCATTGCTACAGATAACGTCCAAAGTCAGGTGACAGAGCTAGGTGCCTGGGTTACAACTTGGTGCAAAAGATGAACAGCATCTCTGTGACTCAATGTAGAACAAAGGCTAACATTCTTTATACAAAAACATTTCCTATTCCATTTCCCAAATGAAAAAAGAAAAGCCAATTCTGAAAAGCACAGACACAATGTCTTTTTAGTCTAGCTGTAGTGAATGTCTATATGGCATACTGCTGGTGAGGAATCTTTCCTTTCCCTGCTAACAGTAGATTAGTAATTCTTTCTTTCACACTGTATGGCTTTGGCATCAACCCTACTGCTCAGGAAAAGCCCAGTCTCCCTGACTGAGATCACTATTTATACTGGATGCCCATTAATTGCATTGCTTGGAATGATTTGCTGTGGGTTTTCTTTTTTTTATTCTAGCTGCATTATGTCGTGATCTGGTGATTGATTGGGTCCTGTGAGCAATCATGAGCCCAAGCCTATTGCTGCTAGCTTGATAGAGTGTATATCTCTATTTCATATTCAATAATGATGAATGGTCATGGCTTACATTTATATAGCGCCTTTCATCCAGAAAGATCCCAAAGCGCTTTACAAATTGATTTACTGTGCAAACTATGGGGTTTATTCTCCGCTTCATAAGCTCATATAAATCCCATTGAGTTACTCGCACTTCATCACGGTACTTGGTATTGCCCAAACAAAGCACAAGCACTCTTTATAATACACCTAGGAGAGAGTCAGGGAACACTTATCAAAATATGCAAGTGTTCAGAACCTCAGTTTTATGTCTTATCCAAAAGGCAGAATCTTTAGCAGCAAACCATCCACCTAATCCTGGAAAAGTGCTACTTTCAGCACTGCTAACAGGGCTTCCTGCAGCATTCCTTGGAGAGGACACCACCAAGACCTGAGCCCACCTGCTTATATGACTGCACCCTGCAGCAGCAGCTGCTAAAAGCATTCAGTTCCTTCTGTTTTTTTTAAAAAAAAACATTATTATACAGAAAGCTACTATCAATGGAACATCAGGAGTTATCAATATAGGTTGTATGGGTTTCTTCCATTTTGCAGAAGAATGAAACAGGAGAATGGCTGAGGCAGACTTCCTGGAAATAATCTAGAGCAAATATTTAGCCACAGCATGATGCTTTGCACTAATGTTTTGAAGCAGTTGCCTTCTCTGCTTAACTTGGGGTGGAGGGAAGGAAATGCACCAGGTATGCGCCCGGCTTCAGCAACTGCTCTTGTTCCTCACCTTGATGACTAGCAGAAGGAATTCCCAAATCTGGAATCTAGCCTTCACATCTTCCAAGCCAGAGGGATAGAGTGAAGTGGGGAACTCATGACTGAGATGAAAGCTAATCATCTCAAGTATTTTTACCCCAACCTCCACTCAGTCTAAAAGTTTTAAAGGAGCTAGAACATCTCTATCTCCATGACTTCGGCAGAGTTAAGCAAGAAGCATAAAAACAAATGCAGAAATTATCAAATAAATATGGTGCCTGTGAAAATAAGATGCCAACAGTGGGTCTTACCAGTATGCTATGGATGCAAGCTGAACAAGTACCCTTTTTTCCCCCCACTGCATCACTTCTGAAATGGCTGCAGTACCAATGTTGATTCTAATCTGACCAAAGACAAATTCATGCCAATTTATCCAATGTTTACATGAAAGACCCACCTCCTAGGGGATTGTAATCGTAATGTGTTTTCTGGGAACCCCAAAAGAAATAGATCATGGATATTTGAAGGTAAAAGGTATTAATCTAGCGCTAGAATTACATATAACTTTCAGGTTTTTGACCACTGTCTTTTCTTTCTTGGCCTATCAGAATTACCATGCTGACATACTACAGCAATAAGTACGGTTAAAAAAAAAAAAAAAAGAGAGAGAGAATAAAACCTTCCCTCCTTTATTACATTATGGACTGTTTTCCCTACTACTTACTAAAATGAGATCAAAAAAGTAAGATGACAAAGGTGAAGACAGGAAAAAATATCCTTTCTTGAAGACATGAGTATTTTGAAAAATAAATCTAGCAGTAGGATTGATAGCATGAACCCAAAAGGCCCCATGTATCATGCATCCCTGGGGCAGGGAGAGGGAGAATCACACAGAAAACATGGGAGAATTTATCCTGCAGTTTCATAATATGTTCAGGCCAATATAGCTGCAGTCAGTCCCTCAGTCATGCATGTCCCACCTCTGTTTTGGTCAGCTCTAGCAGCTTGCCCAATACCAGTAAGATCTTTTGGACAAGTGAATGAGGTTTTAAGGAGGCTGTAGGTAGATATGTCCTCCTTTCTGCACCTGTGGTGACTGTCCCGCCCATTTGAACTCAGGAGAAGGTGATTATGATGAATGTCAAAGCAAATGGGATGCTGATGCACAACAAAGCCTTAGAAATTTCCTGTGGTATAGGTAGATAGAATGCAACAAAAGCATTTCCCAACAATAGATGCTGAGACCAGTCAGATGCAGGGCACCTGCTCCTACTGCTCACCTAGGGCATGAGACCCCACTAACCATACACTGCTTTCTCTGAAGATGGCTCTCCCACTTCAGTGAACAGGATAGCATTTCTGTATTTCCATTTGTCATCTATATTTTAAATGAGGACCTCTTTCATATTTAACACACAACTGTATTAGCACAGGGTTTAAATGGAGTATCAGGTTTTTATTGGACATCTCCCCTCTAATACCTAGATATGTCACAAACACTATGAAATTTCTCTTCCAAATATCTGCACTGGAGCTCATGGTGTTAAAGAACTGCAAGATGAGGGATACAGCCTAAAGCCTACATGATATTTTCTTTCATTTTATAGGACTACCACGGTGTGATGAAGGCCTGTTTTATCAGTTTCCACAACTTTTGTGTGGTTAAATTTCAGCTCACTTGTACTTCAATTAAAATTCTTCTATTTCATCTCCAACTGTACATTAGGTGCTTTTATTTGCACCCACAAAGCAAGAGCATTAAGAACATTTTGATACAAATGGCCTGCTTAGCAAGAGGGGAACACTAAGCAACCTTCTAACACCTAAAGGGACACTTTTAAGATACTGCCAGGATCTTCATGGAGGTGCGTGGAAGGAGAATGAGAGACTGTGGAATTAATCACAAGAAGGAAGATTCTGACTGAATACAAGGAAAAACATTTTCACCATAAATAAGCCAAGGAACATGTTACCCATGTTACATATGCCCATCTAGCACTTTTCCCAAGCCCATCCCTCATTTGTTTCATTCCTCTTTTGTCTAATGTTCTGCATGCCAGTCTGTCTCCTTTTTCGCCTTCTGGCTTTAACATCAATAGGATGGGAGTGAGAACAAGAGCAGGACTCCTAATTCTGGTCTGTAAGATGACAATGGACCTCAAATGTCTGGAGAAACAATGACACAGAAGACCAGATCAAGGCCCCCTGACCTAAGACAAAGCATGTAACTGTACCAGCAGGAGAGCAAATGAGTGGTTCCATAATGAGGGCAGGTACTTGCTTCTTGCCAATAGTGTTATCAGAATTTAACTGCCAAACCCTAGCAAGCAGCTATTGAGCTCATATGAGTTACTGAGGAAAAAAAAAAAACTCAATAACTTACTCATTTTTCATAAAACAGGGAATACTGAAAAGAAGTATATTTTAAATCCTTACCTCATTCCCTTCATACTCTGGAGACATCAGAGTTCCTCAGACAATAATGTAAATGCTGTTATATAAACAAAATACACATTGCTGACAATCCAGTGACATGACTTTTTTTAAGAAAACACTGGAATATGTTACAGGTTCCACTTTTGTTACCAAACGTTTAGAAAGTATGTGCTTCCATAGCTCTCCTATTTGGTGGGTTTTATAACCAACAAAGAATGACTAACTCATGAGATCAAAGTCAACATTTATAAGTAGGAACAGTGGAAGCTTTAGAGAAGCCGTAGAATCATCCCATAGTTACTGTCTGAGGTGGGGATGCAGTTTCTTCTGGTCATGTGTTACACAACCTGACCAAGTTCTCGCTGGATGGCCCCAGGCTGACACCACCAGAACAGGACACCAAATGGCTACACGACACCAACCCAGGTGGCTCCCTACCACAGCTGCACCAGGAGTGCTAGGAAACAAGGCCACCAAAAAAAAAAAAAAAGTTACAATAACTTACCTCAGAACCAAGGCTATCGGACTAGAAGGGAAACAAACTTTGTACCTTCAGAAACCTTGAAAGATTACCAGGCACAGGAAAAGGAGTTCACCCCATGTGAGAAGACACTGTTCAGCAAGTAGTTGGAAAGATTTTTATGATTATTTTATCCTTAGAAAACTAAGGATACATGACATCTCATCATGACACATGACATGACATCTCATCAGCGTTGAAGAACGGGTGACAATAAAGCAGGAAAGTAATTGTAAATCATGGAAAACAAATCAAATTAATAAAAGCAACAGGGTCAGAGTCTATTTCCTAGCAAAATAGCTTCCTACCTCACAAGAAATGCCAGTATAAATGACACAGATTGGACTTTCACTGGCACTCAGCTGCAAAGGCAAGGACCAAACAAATGCTAGAGACTGAGATTCTCCTGATCTAGGATGATCCCATCCCTCCATAGCAGGAGACACATTCACAGGGGCAGGGATGCCAGGGAAGCCTACATCAGTTTCCAAAGCTTTATTTATCCCAAAGACAAAGAGAAGATTCTGACATGCATCTGTCTACTCTTGTTCACCAGTGCCAAGCTCACATCATATCAGCACTGTAGAAAAAGAAGAAGACACAGACATCAGTTTTGGAAATGAAAACAAAGACTTTTAAAGTTTTGCAGGAACATTATTTGACTGGTAGTGCTCAGAGACCTTTTTATACACACACATAAGAATAAAGCAATATGGCACAAAATTTTCAAGTTTCTTGGCCTTTGCAGGCAGATCAGTTTGGACACAATATAGCAATGCCCAGCACAGTGAGTACCAAAGATCTCAATGTCCAGCTTCATGAGCCTAAAACATTATTATATCTGCCTGTAGAGAGTGCCTCCCATTTAGCCAAAAAACCTTTCCATCCTGCAGCCCCCCACAGATGGTGTGACAGGAGCCCACAGCATCCAGAGGTAAAGCCCTCCTAGCTGAATAGGACACGACAGTATCCAGGATCAACAATAAAGCGGGAAGGGAGTTCAAAAAGATAGAAATCAGGGCCCAGGACACAGTGTTTTACAGAAGCTTATTACAAAAGCAAGTGGAAAACTACTGCGCTCCTGGGGCTTTTTCCTTCCCAAAGCAAGTGCCAGAAAGCATGAGTCCTATCCCACACACGATCCTCTTCAGACTCCCAGTGTGCAGGAGCATGTTGAACCACACCATCCCCCTGCAGCCCTCCCTCCCTCTCATCCGCTGTAGATATACAAGGCTAAGTTGATGAGCTGTTCAGCTTAGTGTGAAATGTGTTACATTTTCCCCCCAGCTGCTTCCTGATTGCAGTATTTACTTTTAATCTCCTCTGCCTCAATGCCCGATAAAAACTTTGTCACATTAGATGGTGACAGATGGGAAAGAGAAGGGGGGGATCACTGCAAGGGAACGTCCTGGCTTCCCAATAATTTTTCACAACGCCAATTATGTCCTTCAGTGCTTCCCGGCATGTGCACCCATGTCAGCAGAGAAGGAAATAGAAAGGCATAAATAAAGACAAAACCAGGCACTGCGTGGCTTTAATCTGCAGAATAACATTTCTCATTTGGGTGAAATATTGTTGGATTCTCTCCTGTACTGGAAATGGAGACACACACACATATATACAGAGACACAGATGCACAGAGTTCACAACTGCTTTCCTTATGCATGGGTATTACCATCCTCACAAGCAGTTCCTTGGCATTGTGAACAGAAAAGTGCAGATGTCTCCTGCTTTCTGAAAGGCATCCATGTCCAGAAAGCCAAATCTTGTGCTCTTTAATCCAACCACCATTCACCAATCATGTGAAGATTCTCATCTTTAGGGTATGAAAACAGTTCTTAGAAATTCTAAGATAGGGACATATTATGTTGTACTTGAGGCTGCTGGCAAACCTCAGTTTTGAAGCCTAATCCTGGATGACCCTACATTTGCCACCTTTAGATGTTCCATCCAAGATGATGGGTTACAAAGGAAAATCTTTTGAATCCAAGTTACTTCTTGTTTAGGTCTCAGAGAAATGAAATATTGTAGTAACAGCCTGTATTGGTGGAGATTTATATAGCAGCAGCTGAAGGTAGTCATGAAAGCAAAGGGAGAGGGCCCCAGGAGGAAGATGAGAGACAGCTTTGACCTGGGCTGGGATTTACCCAGTTCTATCAGGACAAAACACCTACTTTTTCTTTGACCTTGCTATATTTGGGAAATAAGGCTTTATGTACTTTCTTTGTAAACAAAAAGAAAAAAAAATCAAAATATAGCATTTCCCCAGACATTTTTTCTTTGAACCAAGAAAACAACACATGCTTTGGACCACAGCTATTACTGTCTTCTCTACAATCCTAGCTCAGTCCCAAGCAGGGACAAGACTTTGGTGACTTCCATTCCAAGCAGAATGGACAATGTCCCAGAGGAGTGTGTAATGAAACAAGAGCAGCTGCTCTAGGGCATGATGGAAGTGTAGCAACAGAGATGATGAAGGGAGAGGAGCCTCAACTGGAACAGAAGGAAAGGGTAACCTTCATAACAAGTGAAGCATATTATGATGGTGTACATGAATGTTCACAGGTAGGGAACATTCAAGCATCTTCCATCAGACCAGAACTTGTCCTGCAGGAGTCTCCTCCAAAGCCAAGACAATGCCTCTGTCCACATTAGATATGAGATATGTAAATATACAATAAAGCAGATATCTCAAACCAGGAGCCTTCCTGGTAGCTACAAACTGGGCATCAGCCAAAGGGGAAAAAAAAAAAAAAAAAAAAAGTGAATGAGAAGTCTCTGTTCTCAGGGCTAGAAGATTTAGCAGATATCAGGCAATGGGTTGTGAGCCACAGAAGCTGTGAAGAAGCCACTGGTAAAATGAACTATACTTTATAAGAAGCCAGGGGAAAAAATGGCTGGAGCGGGAATAGAAAAGATCAGGCAAAGGACTGTTCATATTACACTCTTCAACTATAAATTTGCTCTACTGAAAACAGAATAACAGAAACATTATGATCTTAGTGTCCTTATGGTTGTGCATGACCAGATTTCAGCAGTCATGTCTGCATTTACATGCCTGTCAGTATGGACATATTACAGGCAGGTTTACAGAACTGATTATGCCAATGAAACTCCCCTAGAAGCTCAACTACAGTGGGCTCAGCATGATATAGCGGCAGAGAAAAATGCTTTTTTCCCTACAGACAGAACCAGTGAGGAAACACAGGTCTCTGAAGAACTTGTTGACTGAAAAAGGCACAAATTAGCAGCCCCAGGCCAGCTAGATCTCAATGGATATAAGAGCAAGAACAGCCACTTACAAGAGAAAATTATATGAAGATAAAAGAATTGTCAAGGCAAACAGATTTAAGAAAAAGGGTAAAACTCAGGTCTGAATAGTTTTTAAAACTCTGTTGCCTTTCCAAAGGATGAGTGCTCAAGGCTTACCCTGTAGGATCATTTGAGAAGTATCTTTGATAGAGCTGCTAAAAAAATACCATCATGTTTGCAAACAGATATAGCAGAAAATTGCTTCAGTGTGGTACCATGTCACTTATGGTTGACTAACTGATAAAGATTCTAAAAAATACAATGTAGATGCATCCAGATTATTTGTTTTCATCTAGCCTCCAAATTAGTTACTCAGTAATATTCTCAGCTTTTCACAGCAATATTTTTGCAAACTAAATGAAGGTGTTTCTACACAGAAAAAAACTGCAGACATCTACTGTCTTAACATCATTTGATCTACAAGTGTCTTTTACTTAGGCAGAAGAGCTGAATCACATTTTATTGCTCTCATTCTCCCTAGAGATTATCAATTAGTTTTACTTAAATTTGTTCTCATTTGCCAATTATGTTAAAGGAGTGGGACTGTCCTAGGAAGCAGAGGCAGAAGAAACACATTCCTACTTAAATTTCGGTTTCATTCTAAATGAGAAGGATAAGAAGCCCACGTGCAAAGGACTCTTTCTCTTCTTTCCTCTGAAGCTTTTCAAAGCAATACTCATGACATGGTTTCTCCTCTCAGTTTTGCTGCCTTACCTTCCACACTTTAGCACATGATCAAAGGCTTTTTTACCCACCTATCTTAGAGCTTACGCTTAGACTGAGACTACTTAAGCAGTGACAAAAACTTAGAGTACTCTTTTGGTTTTCCTGTTAGGAAGTATGTACACTTTCATGTTCCTCACCAAAAAAAAAAAAAAAATCAGACTTTCCTTCATGTAGGCACAATAAACTTCCTAATGATGGGAGAAAAACAACTGCCAGATATTCAGTGACTGTGTCATTGTGCACCGAAGGACTCCACATGCCTCCCCATTAACTTCAGTCTCTAGAGGAAAGACAGGACCTCAGCTTCAACATGTGCTCAACTTTGCTCTGCCCTGACTTTTCTTAGTGAACATCACCTGTTTGTCAGGGGAAAACTCCAGCTTCTGAAAATAACAGAAAATTAACTTGGTTTCCTCTAGCCACATGGTCCAGCACAGTAATGTAAGGAAGCAAGGTAAACTAATCTTCCAAGTCAAAGATCTCTCTGTTCAACACAAAGCATTGCAGATTATATGAACAAGATGGTGACTATATTACAGAATATAAACATGTGGGAAGATCTTGCCTGCTTTACCAGCAAACTGTTCTGAAGAAAAAGAATACAGAGGGCCCAACCTGTCAGCTAGCAACACAGCCAGCTGTCCAAGAAATACCTATGTTACATTTAAGGGTGTGCTGCTTTTGGCTGGGATAGAGTTAGTTTTCTTCATAGTAGCTCGTACTGGGCTATGTTTTGGATTTGTGCTGGAAACAGTGTTGATAATACAGGGATGTTTTAGCTATTGCTGAGCAGTGCTTACACAGCTCCAAGGCCTTTTCTGCTTCTCCCACCACCCCACCAGTGAGGAGGCTGGGGGTGCACAAGAAGCTGGGAGGGGACACAGCCGGGACAGCTGACCCCAACTGCCCAAAGGGATATCCCAGACCATGTGATGTCGTGCTCAGCATATAAAGCTGGGGGAAGGAGGAGGAAGGGGAGGATGTTCAGAGTCATGGCTTTTGTCTCCCCAAGTAACCGTTACACATGATGGAGCCCTGCTTTCCTGGAGATGGCTGAATGCCTGCCTGCCAATGGGAAGTGGTGAATGAATTCCTTGTTTTGCTTTGCTTCTGTGCATGTGTTTTGCTTTACCTATTAAACTGCCTTTATCTCAACCCACGCGTTTTCCCACTTTTACTTTTCCAATTCTCTCCCCCATCCTGACGCTGGGGGAGGGAGTGAGCAGCTGTGCAGTGTTAGCTGCTGACTGGGGTTAAACCACAAAGGGGTATTCAGGAATTAACAAACATGCTCTTCCTGTGCATGCTGTATGAATGTGTGCAGCACCTAAACCTGTAGCTTCTCAGGGAACTTGTGTCTGTACCTGGCAATGTACTTGTCAAAGTACTGGTCATCAATGGTACAAGAATATAGCCTGTACTTTTTTTAATAGTCCATCAAGTCCCATCAGCTTTCCACAAACCTTACACTAAGATTTGCAGAGGCCTATGGAAGTTGGGTAGCAATTCCCAGCCAGTTTCTCTTCAGTCATTTTGAACAGTCTATTTGCATAACTCAGAGCAACGACAAGGCGGGGGG